>NC_056739.1:1183429622-1183759622 GCF_019279795.1 Protopterus annectens
AGCATTTGCATTCCATGAAAAAATAATGAGGACGATTTGGAGGATATGTGAAGTATTGGATATGGAAAATTAAAGTGGGGGGCTCCTCTCTGATAAGTTCTGTTTGAAGAGAGGAACCAAGCAGGGGTTTCCTCTGTGCCCTTTGTTATCTGTGTTATATTTAGGATCATTGTCAAAGAAAATAAGGGACTCAGAAATTCAAGGATATAGTTGGTATGAGAATTGAGACAAGTTGGCTTTAATTGCAGATAATATTATTTGGACCTGATAAAACCAGAAAATTACATTTCAGTGTTGTACAATATTCCGAGATAGTTTCAAGTCTTTTCAGGATACAAAATTAATGAAGATAAAACAAAGGCAATAGCTGTAAACTATGTTGCCAAGACACAATTAGACAACGCAAGAGGTACTGAGCTTATTTCAGAACATGTTATAAATATTTCGAGTCCCGATATATTTAGAAATGTGAATGTTCCTAAGGGTAAAAAGCAGTATGTTAACAACCACAGCAAACTTAATGTTATGAGTAAATCTAAAGGTGGTGAAACAAATGACTTATTGGAATGTTTTATGAAGGATGATTATGAATTCACAAAACAGGATGTTGAAGGGGGTTATACAAATGGTCAATATTTTTTTAAAAGAGATGATTTTAATAGGGATGATTCTACTATTAAGGACAGGATATATCTGTTTGGTAAGAAGCTATTGTCTATTAAGAATATTAAAATTGAAAATGCATATTTTACTAAATGTATGTCTTTAAAAATAGTACCTAAGGGTATTAGATTTTTTAAGATGCCTATGGGGGTTGATTTGGATTATGATGGGATGAGTGAATTTAATCATATGTTTGACAGTTTTGGTTATTGTTATATGAAAATGTTGATAAAGAAAAATGATGAAAAACTTTCACGTTTAATACAGGAGGTTGATGATTTAAATCATGAATTAATTACTAATGAATTGTTTCCTAAATGGAATGAATTGTATGACAAACAGTTTACAATGGCACAGCAGAAAGCTATTAACATATATCAAAGAAAAAGTAGGAAAATAGTTCGTGATTTGGACCAATATACTAACAACAGAGCATATATTTGGCCTAAAAACGATAGGGATGGTGGCAGTGATAGACATCAAAGGTACGAAGATAGACATACTGACAGGAATGTAAATTTTCGGGGTGGCAGATTTTTCCCCCCTCAGAAAAATTCATTCACTCCCAGTTACATGAAAAGGAGATAAGCAAAACTGGATCTGACAATGGTATGATAAGTGACTGCCCTGTAGTAGCAAACTTGGTTCTTAGCCAAGCATCTGTTGTGAATTCTGATGTACCAACACAGGTGGAAAAGGATCAGATAGTGAGCTCATACAAATGGTTTAAAGTATTTAATTACACAAATGTTGACATATCAGATGAATTTTACAGCTTATTTTCTAAAGGAATGAAATTTATACCGACTGTGAGGTTTAATTTAGTTGATGTTATCACTGAATTTAAATTATATTGTCGGAGATTGAATTTAGCCCTACAATTTAAAAACAATGAATTTAAAAACAATGAATTAAACGACAATGATGGTATACATAATGGGAGGGAACAGGTTGTACTCAAGAAGAAAAGTACATATATACCCTGCAACCATGCGGTTGTGGCAAGTTACGAGAAAATGGTTTGTCAGGACATATATAGTTTTTATAAAGTATATAAGAGCGACAAGTATGCAATGTTGAATAAGAAGGACAATTTAACTGAAGGGGAACGTACCTGTTTATATTCATTAGTAAATAATAATGAAGTGAGGGTTATGAAACCCGATAAAGGGGGAGGTATTGTTTTATACAATAAAATGGATTATATTAATGAAATCTATAACATATTATATCAATCAGAGAATTATGAGGCCATCTGTCTTAATGAAGTTAACATCGGCTACAGGAGAATTGATTTAGCTGTGGAAGAATATGTTATAGACCACAGAATTACAGATGAGGTGTACCAGTTTTTGAAAGTTGAACATCCGACTTTAGCCACAATTATAGGAATACCCAAGGTACATAAAAATATGGAATGCCCCCCTTTTAGACCCATTATATTGGGTAGTAGGTCTAAAACATTTCCCTTGGGTGTAGCTATTGATAAATGGGTGAAGCACATATATAAAAACATTCCTCACCTTATAAAAGATTCATGGATGTTTCTTAGGAATTTAACATCGCAATTATGGAATGAGAACCTCATTTACATCACTATTGACGTAATTGATCTTTTCTCATGTATCCCTAAAGAAATTGGACTTGATTATTTTTGTAACAGCCTTAGGAAATATTCCAACATGAAATGGGATAGGATTAGCCTCATTGTTGATATGATGGGCTTAGTATTAGACTACAATTATATACACTTTGAAAATGAATACTTTAGACAGACTAGGGGTGTTGCAATGGGAGCAGCTTGCGCTCCCATATTTGCAAATCTTGTCATGCTTGAATGGGAAAACCTATACCTATTTAGAAGCGAATTTTTTCAACACATTGTTTATTATTCAAGGTTTTTGGATGATCTTTTTGTGCTATGGAAGGGTCCAGAAGAATTAATTCAGCCTTTCTTTGATTACATCAACAACACCACAGACTTTTTAAAGTTCACATATAATATTAATAAAAAGGGTACAGCCTACTTGGACACTTATATTAGCCATGGTGACGATGGATTTGTCTCTTGCATACATAGAAAGTCGACATTTTCCAATGATTACTTGGAATTTAGCAGTAATCATCCCAAATTTGTTTTTAAAAACGTTTTTAAAGGACAGTGTATCTGAGCAGCCTGCATGTCTTCGACTAGAGCTGTCTTGGATAATGAACTTGAATTAATTAGGTCAATGTTTAGTGTGAGAGGATACCCGGTTACCCTATTAAATGATGTTGTTAAATATGTCAGCAAAGAATGGGGTAACAAATATTTACCTTTGTTGGGTAACTCAACATATGGGGTTTTACCATCGGACAATAAACAAAAGGAGGGATTTGACAATAGGGTTTGTGTGTTAATGTATTCACCCATAGTTCAGTACATTGAAAACATAGTGAGGCAACATTGGAATTTATTTACTATGAACGATGATCTGGCTTTGACTTTGGGGTCTCATCCCAAATTTGTTTATAAAACAGGACACAACCTCAAAAGGATTTTAGAATCCAGTGGTAAAAAAGGGGGATCATCTGGTACAAGTAAATGCGGAACTTGCAACCAATGTTATACCATTAATGAAATAGGGGGTGTAAAATTGGAAAATTTTAACAAAACATATATACATTGCAGGACAGGAAATTGCAATACTAAATTTGTCGTCTATCTTGCAACTTGCCAAGTATGCTCAGCGTTTTACATAGGCAAGACTGAGAGACAATTGAGACGTCGTATTTATGAGCATTTATATAGTATTAAGAACAAAGATACAAAGAATGCCCTTTACAGGCATATATTAAAATATGGTGATACGCATTATTTTAAATTCTTAATCATTGATAAGGTTAATATTACAGTATATGGGGGGAACGTAAAAGCTTTTTTGGCCATGAAGGAGAGCAAGTGGCAGATTATTACTGATGCCACAAGATTGCCTGGCATCAATGATTTTATCAGCATAAAACCGTTCTTGCAGTTAGCATAGTGCTTGGAACAGTGTTCCACGCACATACATTTCGCATATATATATATATATATATATATATATATATTTTTTTTTTTTTTGATATATTTTTAAAACAGTCTATGAATTAATTCAATAGTCTATGAATCATATTTATTGTCAGGTTTGTGTTTTGACAACAGTCATTATGAGCATTTGATCTATGAGATATTCAATTAGTATTTATTTAGAATTTGTATACCTTATTTAAATGTCAAGGGAATCATGTATTATTATTGTGTGTTTTTTATATGCTTAATATGTTTAATATATTAGAGGTATTCCTTATTTTTAAGACAGTATTTTTAAGACAGGATTTTTTAAGATAGGATTTATTATTAAGGCACGTTTTTTGTATACACGTTTTATGTATATACCTTTAAATCATTATTGTTTGTGAAGTGGTTTTTGGCGCCATAATGAATATAAAATGAAAGTGCAGCTGTATGTCTTTGTTCTGAAGAAGTCTGCATGTGTCAGATGAAAGCGCTTAACCTGGTGTTCTTTTTTTGTGTTCTTTTTTGTGTGCAATAAACTTTTTGTACCGTGTCCAAGCCGAGGAGTTATTGTGTTTGCCTTCCACACCAGCCTTTCATTCAGTTACGTTGTTGCCGTGCTGTGTCAATATTCCGAGATAGTTTCAAGTCTTTTCAGGATACAACATTAATGAAGATAAAACAAAGGCAATAGCTGTAAACTATGTACCCACACATAAATTTGTTCATAATTACCCATATTTATGGGGACATGATAAAATGAAGTACTTAGAAGTATGGGTTAGAAGTATTCTGTTATGGCAGCTAAGGATATGTGGGAAGAGACTAAAACAAAAGATAATTCAAAAACTGGAAAACTGGAAGCTCCATTTTAAGGAAATGGATAGTAGGATACAAGCAGTGAAAATGTTTTAGACCCTTTAGTTTTTATACACAGGTCAGGCATATTTTTATCAATGAGAAAATATATTGTGGATAGCAATTAAGAAAGAGTTGAAGGATTTTATCTAGGAGGTGAAGAGGGCAAGAGAAAAGTGGGAATAATTGATCCTTCCGCTATGACAATGTGGTCTGGAATTACCTGATTTGAAGATGTATTTCAGAGCTACACAGTTAAGGTTCCTATACACAGCACAAGCAAAAAGCTATAATTCAAAGTGGAAGGGGTGATGATGAAATGGGGGAGAGCTCAAGAAATGAGATACGGGGACTGTGGATGCAGATCCATTAGGAAAATAACAATAATCATACAGAATTTTACATTCATAAAGTAGTAGAAAGTATTCTATGAACTAAACACAGGAATGGAGAAATGAGATTCTGCCAACAGGGATGACTCCAATTAGGGGTACAGAGAATAGGCGAGAGAGGAGCAGAGGTACTGGGAGCAAATAATAGACAGGGAAAGGTAGTAGAATGGGAAGAGGCTAAGAATTCATTTGGACTGCATGCTAGAGATTGCCTTTTCTATCAAGGACTGATATCAGAGTACAGGCTAAAAGAAAGGAATCGAGGGATCCTAAATGAAAGATCAGCACTGGTACAGTTTTTATTAGAATGTAGAGCAGAAGCTGCTGTTAAAATATTACAAGTTAACTATAGGAATCAATTAGAGGAGGTTAGAATGGATTAGGACGAGAGACTAGACAAGCAGTTCACAAAGAAACAATGGGAGGATATGTGTATGGCTCCCAAATATGCAACAAAGTCTAGAGGATTTAGAATATTTGCTTGAAAGTGTTTGTATAGGTATTTTTATATCCCAAACAAACTCCAAAGAATTTTTTTCCTTAGGTAGATTGCAAATGTTGGAGGTGTGATGGGGAAGAAAGAGATAATTGGGAATATATTTTTTGAAGTGGGATTGTCAGAGAGATGAAGAAAGTAGACAGGAGTATAAGGAGATGAGGTGCATGGCAAAGAGAGAGGTGGTGAAGGCTAAGGATAAGGCATATGAAGAGTTGCATGAAAGGCTGGACACTAAGGAGGGAGAAAAGGACCTGTACCGATTGGCTAGACAGAGGGTCCGAGCTAGTAAAGATGTGCAGCAGGTAAGGGTGATAAAGGATAATGAGGGAAATGTACTCACAAGTGAGGAGAGTGTGTTGAGCAGATGAAAAGAGTACTTTGAGGGGCTGATGAATGAAGAGAATGAGAGGGAGAGAAGGTTGGATGATGTGCGGATAGTGAATCATGAAGTGCAGTGGATTAGCAAGGAGCAAGTAAGGATAACTATGAAGAGGATGAAGAATGGAAAGGCTGTTGGTCCAGATGACATACCTGTGGAAGCATGGAGGTGTTTAAGTGAAATGGCAGTGGAGTTTTTAACTAGATTGTTTAATGAAATCTTGGAAAGTGAGAGAATGCCTGAGGAATGGAGGAAAAGTGTTTTGGTACCGATTTTTAAGAATAAGGGTGATGTGCAGAGCTGTAGTAACTACAGAGGGATTAAATTGATCAGTCACAGCATGAAGTTATGGGAAAGAGTAGTGGAAACTAGGTTAAGAAGGGAAGTGATGATTAGTGATCAGCAGTATGGTTTCATGCCAGGAAAGAGCACTACGGATGCAATGTTTGCTCTGAGAGTGTTGATGAAGTACAGAGAAGGTCAGAAGGAGTTGCATTGTGTCTTTGTGGACTTAGAGAAAGCATATGACAGGGTGCCTAGAGAGGAGTTGTGGTATTGTATGAGGAAGTCGGGAGTGTCAGAGAAGTATGTAAGAGTGGTGCAGGATATGTACGAGGGTAGTGTGACAGCGGTAAGGTTGCAGTGGGAGTGATGGATGCTTTTAAAGTGGAGGTGGGATTACATCAAGGATCAGCTCTGGGCCCTTTCTTATTTGCAGTGTTGATGGACAGGTTGACAGACGAGATTAGACAGGAGTCCCCTTGGACTATGATGTTTCCAGATGACATTGTGATCTGTAGTGAGAGTAGGGAACAGGTGGACGAGACCCTGGAGAGGTGTAGATATGCTCTGGAGAGAAGAGGAATAAAGGTCAGCAGGACTAATACAGAATATATGTGTGTGAATGAGAGAGAGGATAGAGGAATGGTGAGGATGCAGAGAGTAGAGGTGGCGGAGGTGGATGAGTTTAAATACTTGGGATCAGCAGTTCAGAGTAATGGTGAGTGTGGAAGAGAGGTGAAGAGGAGAGTACAGGCAGGATGGAGTGGGTGGAGAAGAGTGTCAGGAGTGATTTGTGACAGACGAGTACCAGTAAGAGTGAAAGGGAAGGTCTACAAGTGGGTAGTGAGACCAGCTATGTTATATGGGTTGGAGACAGTGGCATTGACAAAAAGCCAGGAGTCAGAGCTGGACGTGGCAGAGTTAAAGATGTTAAGATTTGCACTGGGTGTGACGAGGGTGGACAGGATTAGGAATAAGTATATTAGAGGGTCAGCCCAGTTTGGAAGGTTTGGAGACAAAGCCAGAGAGGCAAGATTATGTTGGTTTGGACATGTGCTGAGGAGGGATGCAGAGTATATTGGGAAAAGATGCTAAGGATGAAGCTGCCAGGTAACAGGAAAAGAGGAATGCCTAAGATAATGTTTATGGATGTGGTGAGAGAGGACATGCAGGTGGTTGGTGTGACAGAGCAAGATGCAGAGAACAGGAAGAAATGAAAACAGATTATTCACTGGGGCGACCCCTAACCGGGACCAGCCGAAAGAAGAAGAAGAAGAGTGTAATGAGTTGGCAGACTTTAAAAAGTTCCTTCAGATTACTCTGTCAGAAATACTGGGTCAGCAAATTAGTGTAACTAAAGGAATGACTGTAAATGTTGGAGGTGTGATGGGGAAGGAAGAGGTAATTGGGAATATATTTTTTGGGAGTGTAATGAGTTGGCAGACTAAAAATTTCCTGAATTATTATTCTGTCTGAAAAACTGAGTGAGCAAACTGGTGTAACTAAAGAAATCATTTTTTTCAGCTGTGATACAGATTCAGAATTCCACTACACCAGAAGAAAGTTGTCATTAAAGGTCAATTTGTAAGAGCTGCTAGGATGGTCTCTACATTTGATTTATTTTTAGAGGAGTGTGAGACCTTAAAAAAACATGTTTCAGAAGTGAGGTTACCCATACAACTTCATATATGACATGTTTAAAGGAGATATTGAATTTGAAAAAAGGATAAACAGGATAAGCGATACAAATGGTAGGGTGGATGCAGATACATTGCCTACTTTTTAGAACACAATATGCAGGCAATTAATGAATTTACATGCTCATTTATAACTAGTTTCAGTACAAATAGTAAGCAAGTTAAATACATCTCACAAAAAAAACTGACAGATACTGCAGCAAGAGTAAGAGATAAGAGATGTAGTGGGTCAAGGACCGGTTATTGTGTGTAGGACAGGAATGAATCTGAAGGACATACTAGAAAGCACACCACACTTTAAATCCACAGGATTCATGAACAAGTTTGGGTGTTGTAATTATTCTCCTTACATTCTTGAAATTGAGGAAGTTTTGATTAATGGTTTTAAATTCAACCAAACGACAAATTTTATTATAGTGTACTGCACCCAGTGCAGTGCATGTGTATGCTTTTACATAGGTAAAACAGAGAGGAAGTTAAAAAATGTATTTATGAACATTTGATAGCTATAAGATTAAAAGATGAAACCAGTGCTTTAGCAGGGCACTGTCTGGAGTATACAGAACATTCCTTTATTTTTTTTTTGTACTGGATATAGTAAAGATAGGAGAAGTGGGTGGACCATGGACTATTATTTTGGAGAGAATGGAATTAGCCTGACAGTTAAGCCTAAAGGCTAATTACTGGCCAGGTTTGAATGACTACCTTTCTATAACTAGTATTTTAAGACTAAAAGCACATGAAAGTTAGTTTTAACATTTTAAATATTTAACTGTATCTACATATTTGAAATGTTTATTATTGTTTATTTATCATATTGTTATTTATTATACAATTTATAGTGTTTTTGATGTGAAATTTATGTATTACTTATTTGATCTATCATGTTCAGTGCTGTTTATGTAGTATAGTGGTGAGCACAGTTGCCTTTCAAGCAGCTGACCTGGGTTGGATTCCTTGCTATTATACTACTTTTAACACATTCTTTTTAAAACTCCAAGAACATTGAACCCATGAGTTATGCATTATTTTTTGTATTGTACTATTGACTGGCTGTAACAAATGAGAAGTTTGTCTTCTGTTGCATATTTAAACTTTACTGATGTTAGTTTTGTTTGTCTAATGAAGTTTCATTACGTTATGAGATGAAAGCGCTTACAACATTTTATTTGAATGTTTGTTTAATACAAGGTTTTTTTATATCTGGATTTGCTTCATTTATAACGTTTTTGTACATTGTTTGTGGAATTTTAAACTTGCTGACCCACAACAGTCCTCGTTCCAGTTTGCTGTTTTTGATTTGTTCTGTGGCCTTTTGATTTTGACAGATTCAGAATTGTTTAGACCTAGAAAGGCCTTGCTAGAATTAATTCTGGTGACCCGAAAAAGCAATTACTAGAAAATGAAAATTAAAGTCTAAACCAACAGTATTAGAAGAAGTGAATATAGTAACAAAGAAAAAAGAACTGGAAGTGGGAGCTTTAGAAAAGGGTAGGAGCAAATTACATAAAAAATGGGAATTGGAACAAAACATGCAGAATTATGTTTTGGAGGAGGAATGAGGTTTAAGGGAAGGCAGGAACTGAATGAGCTATGTACTGTTTGACAATGTCTGTATGGAAGATTATATGTGTTGTATAAGGTTTGCAACTTCGATAAGTCAATATGGTTTGTTTTTGCTCATATAAATGCATGATTGCCTATGTCATAAGTGATACTTCAAAAATATGTTTCTTGTTAAAAAAGAAAGCAATTATAGAAAGATTTTTTGGACTTCTTATCCCTTCTGGGCTTCAGGCAGCTAATTAATATATGCTAGCCAGTACATTCTGGATATAATGATCACAAACTTTGAGGAAGTTATTGAAAATGTCCTGGTCATTCCCGCATTAGGTATGTCAGATCATAACTCCTTGTCTTTTGGCATTTTTTCTTGCTGCCCTCAGATTTCCTTCCACACTAAAAAAAATAATTATCAGCTTATAATTTATAATATTATTAATAGTTTATCAGTAACTTACATGCAATATTTGTCAAGTAGTCAACATGACAATAGTTATTCAAATTTAGAGAAAATTTTGTGCATCTCATGTCAACTGTTTATTGGTTATAGATATTCTAATATGAAAACGTTAAAGTTAAATTATTGTTGGTCATCAAAATTGATATCATTCTGTAAGAAAACATTACATGCATTTCAATTATATAAAAACAAAACAGTGTAAGAAATTTCTCTGTGTGGAAGATTTTCAGTCCATATATTTCTAGTTAATCACTGTATATTAATCAGATCAGACAATAGTAGTAGAAGTAGCAAACTTAAACTCGTCTTAAGTCAAAACAAAACAAAAAATAATAAATAAAAATATATAATTGTACAGCATTACTAAGTATTCGAAAGTAATCCAAGCAAGGCAGGCAGTCTGTTTCCAGTCGAAAATCCTTTATTAAGTACACAGACAAGCGATCCAAGTAAAACAAAAATAGAGTAATAATTTCCTCACAAGCTTTTTAAATATATATATACTTTTTATCAGGCATGGGAGTGGTTTATTGTGCTGTAAAACAAAGTGTTATTGGTACACATGTTAAATTCACATCCCTTCCCCCATCAGTGTGACATTCGAGCTGGTCCTGCCCTACTTAGTAGCTGTCATAATAATATATAACCCTTATGTACTTTAAATAAAATTTATAATGATGTGGTACCTCATATTTAACCAGATTATTAAGTAGATTATTAAGTCTGTGACTTTATCCAAGACAATATACTACATGGCTGGAAATATATCAACCTTAGTTCATTTGGCAATCAAAAAATATATATAAATATATACATATACATTTTGCATGTAAAAATCAATTTCTATTTTCATAACCTATTGTTAACAAAGATCGCTTTCGTCCTTCTAGATTTCTTTAGGTCTGTGTACAAGAACCGTAAAAACAATCTATAAAAAATATATATATAATTGTATAATTAGTTAGTATTGTTATTACACATCATTTTGAATAAAGTGGAAAAAATAACCAGAAAAAAATAAAAATAAGAAAAAAAATGTATGTATGATGATGGAAACAAAATATATACTTAAATTTCAACTGATTTAAAATGGTATTTAAAACCAATTTGTAGAATAAAATAAAATACAGTTAGTTATGTAAACAATGTGGCAATTTTCTAAGTTCCAGTGCACTTTTAATTGAACAGTAGTAGTTTAGTCCAGGCTTCCTAAAAGAGTTTGGCTTTAATTGCCACATGAGTTCATGTTTCTCCAGAATATTCGGGATGTCTCCTTCAAGAGTAACACTACAAAAGTAATTTACAGGGCACAGTGCAATGAATGTGATGCATTCTATGTGGGCAAGACTGTAAATAAACTCAAGCATAGGATTTCATGTCATCTGTCAGAAATCTGCTCTGGATGTAAAAATAATGCACTAGCCAAACACCTTTCTCTTCATAAAAGACACACAGGTTTTAAGTTCCAGATCCTGGATCATATAGACATGGGTGATCTTGAAGGAGACATCCCGAATATTCTGGAGAAACATGAACTCATGTGGCAATTAAAGCTGAACTCTTTTAGGAAGCCTGGACTAAACTACTACTGTTCAATTAAAAGTGCACTGGATGTACATGTATATGTATATATTTATATATATTTTTTGATTGCCAAATGAACTAAGGTAGATATATTTCCAGCCATGTAGTATATTGACTTGGACAAAATCACAGACTTAATAATCTACTTAATAATCTGGTTAAATAAGAGGTACCACATCATTATAAATTTTATTTAAAGTACATAAGGGTTATATATTATTATGACAGCTACTAAGTAGGGCAGGACCAGCTCGAATGTCACACTGATGGGGGAAGGGATGTGAATTTAACATGTGTACCAATAACACTTTGTTTTACAGCACAATAAACCACTCCCATGCCTGATAAAAAGTATATATATATATATATATATATATATATATATATATATATATATATATTTAGAAAGTTTGTGAGGAAATTATTACTCTATTTTTGTTTTACTTGGATCGCTTGTCTGTGTACTTAATAAAGGATTTTCGACTGGAAACAGACTGCCTGCCTTGCTTGGATTACTTTTGAATACTTAGTAATGCTGTACAATTATATATTTTCTATTATTATTTTTGTTTTGTTTTGACTTAAGACGAGTTTAAGTTCACTACTTCTACTACTGTTGTCTTATCTGATTAATAAACAGTGATTAACTAGAAATATATGGACTGAAAATCTTCCACACAGAGAAGTTTCTTACACTGTTTTGTTTTTGGACCCACTACACTTTAGTGGGTTGTTTTGAGACTTCGGGGATACCACAGAGATTACTTGTCAATTATATAAAAACATTCCACTTGTAGGAATAAACAAAAATTAAATAGTATTGTTGGAAATCTGAGGTTTTCTTGGCTGGGGAGAAACTCGCATATGAAAGAACAATGGGTATAACTTTGAAAACTGAAATAAACAAGCTGAACAGACAAACTAAACATAGTGTGAGAAAAGATCAAGAAAATTTTGAAGGCATTTTATTTAAAGATATTGAACATAATAGGAAACATTTTATAGATACATAAGATGTCGTAGGAGTAAAGATGTACAAACTGATAAACTGTGTGTAGCTTCTAACGTTTATTCTCAGACACAGATTATAGATATAGTTACGAAATCTTATGCTAAGTAGTTTGGCTCCACAAAGGGGGTGATAACTTGTCTTAGTAACATCCCAGAAATCTTAGCTACTGAAATCAAACTGGACTATATTGAAAATAAAATATACAAACTGGACTCAAACAAAGCACAGGGAGGAGACAGAATTAGTATTAGGGACCTGGAAACACTAGTACATTTATATCTGTTATTCATTAAGTCATTTAAATATGGGGAGATCACTAAAGACTGGAAATGTGCACATGTTAAATCTGTCTTTAAGGGAAAGGATAGTAGGACAAACCCATGGTCATACATACCCATAAGTTTATTTTCATGTTGTGGAAAAATAATTAAGAAGGTTATATGGTAAAAATTATTGTCAGAATTGGAAAGGTTGGGACTCGAAACCATATATTTAGCATGCATGTGTTGAAAATAAATTTATAACCACCTGTAACATGATGTTCTATAACAATATAATCTTCTTCTTCTTTCGGCTTTTCCCATTTAGGGGTCGCCACAGCAGATCACCGGTCCGCTCAGGATTGGCAGTGGAGTTTTACAGTGTCGAGTTGCCAGCCCGGCACCCAACCTTCCACAGAAAACACACACACGCACGCACTCACGCCTAGGGCCAATTTCGAGTGTCCAGTCCACCTACAGCATGTCTTTGGGATGTGGGAGGAAACTGGAGCACCCGGAGGAAACACACGTGACCACAGGGAGGGCATGTAGACATCACACAGAAGACACCCCAGCCGAGGATCGAACCGGAGAACCTGTTGCTGTGAGGCTGCAACCACTGCACCACTATAATAACATCTGTAAATGAAACATTGTACTATGATGCAATTTATATAGATATTAACTTTCAGCATTTGATAGAGTCAAACACAAAACACTGATCAATAAATTAGAAAACTGAGTATTCATATACTCTTTATAAGAAATATAGCTGAATGACTTACAAATACATAGCAATTATCGTGCAACAATTGGACAGGTGAAATTCTAGGTTACAGTCAAGGTCACCACAAGGCTCTATCCAAAGCCCATACTTGTTTAGATTGTATATTTCAGTTCTATCTTTTTCATCTGAGGTGTTCTGCAGTCTGTATGCAGATAACATGAAAATGGGCAGAAGTCTACATATGTTACAGATAGGGCATGCCTGCAAAGTAAGTTGACTAAATTGACCATTTGGGCGCAGGACAGTAATATGCTAATAAATACATCAAAAACTAGGCAGATGAGATTTGAGAGACATAGCTTGAAAGGTGACTGTTTAATACAGCACACAGCGATAGAAACTGTAGATTCATTTAAGGGACTGGATATATGGGTAAATCTATCTTTGTGTTTTTCTAATCCTATCAACAAATTGGTTAAAGACAGTTATAGAACAACAGGTTATATAAAAAATTTATTAAATGTTGGAAATCAGAAATGATGAAATTGTTGTTGTTAGTTACATTGGACGCAAATTTGAGTATGGAATAACAACATGGTCAACCTTATAAGAAAACAAGTATGAGTAAGTTGGAAAGAGTACAGCGGGAATATACCAAGGGTATCCATGGATTTGAAAATGTAAGTTATTATGAAAGAATAAAATATCTAAACTTGTAATGTGTCTCATGTAGATATTTAAGAGGAGACATTACTCGGGTATATAGGTCATTTAGAGACAACTGCCTCTAGGAATGTTTGGAGTTATCAACAAGTAGTAGAGAATCATCAGACAACCCATGTAGAAGATTCTGCAGGAATGAGGAGTGTACTAATTGGTTCTCTGAGAGAGTAGCTGATGTGTGAAATAGACTGCCAAATTAAAGAAAGCACTAGTTTAGATATTTTAAGAACAAACCGGACATTTATTATAGGGATAACTGTTCTGGGATACTGACAGGCTAAAAGGGCATTATTGCCCATGCCTGAAATGTCTGTATGCATATATATATATATATATATATATATATATATATATATATATATATGTAATAGTCAACAAAATAAAAAAAAATCATAACTATATTAATGGTGAAACTAGTACAAGGAGAAATATAAGATGAATTGACGTTATTGACAGTACACCATATCTTTCTAAGGAAATTGCTAATGAATTCAATAAGGATCCTTTTTTAAAATCAGATTATTTACCTATTATATTATTAAGTCTCTTGCTAGAGTTGGGAGAACAGCTTCCATGGGGCTGGATAATGCCAGCTATTTGAATATTTAATATTAAACATAAAGCTAAGGTCAGTCATTTATAGTATCTTTAATGGAATATTAAGAAATAGTTCTGTTCCAGATGTATGGAAAAAATCTTCCAGTATAACAATGTAAAAAAGGCGAAAAGTAGGGCATAGATAATTATAGACCTATCAGCCTGGCCCCACTGTTATGCAAATGTTATTAAAGATGTATTGTTATCTTTTTAGTTATACTAATAGTAGCAAAAACTGTATGTATATACATCATCATGGATTTACTCATAAGAGGTCTACACTGACTAATCAGGTTGAGTTTTATGACCATGCTTCTTTGGCATTGGACATTAGTATTATCTGTTTAGACCTTGCTAGAGCTTTTAATACGCTTTTGCACCAGATTACAAGTGCCTTAAAGAATTATAAGTTTGAGCCATACTTGAGTAACTGGATCTGAAACTGATTAGCAGGGCAATCTCAATTCATAATGAATTAGATCTCGAATTGTTAGACAGGTCTTAAGGCACTTAAATATTCAAGGGATCCATTCCTACTACCTACTAAATCCTACAGCAGTTTCACAGGGTTCTGTACTGACCCATTATTTGTTCAATCTTTTCTCAATTTTTCTTGTAAGAAAATCCTGTTGGGTTAGTAAATATGTTAGTTGGCTGTCGCCAAGGATGACTATAATCTAATAAATGATCATCTAAATGATACATCATTATGAGCAGCTGATATTGGTCTGAATTTAAGGAAACAGAAATGTAATTTTTTTGGTAACTATATTAAAAGAGAGAAAATACTTTTAGGAGGCTCTATCTTAACTGAGGCCAATGAATTCAAAGATCTGGGATCGGAAACATAGCAAGAGTGGGGTGAAGGGGACAGCCACCCCTGGCACAAAATGTTAGGGGGTGATTGAAAAGTGCTGTTCCTGCATTCAACAGTACTTCATCAATTTGTATTCATAGGTTCACAGGTGTGCACTAGGCTAATGACCACAAGGACCTTTTGAAGCCTAGCCATGCATCCCAAATCTCTGACAAGTTCTGGTACCCTTGATACGTGTAAGCAGGGGCTTGGGATATGAAATATTTAGAAATAGGTCCCTGGAAGATGAAACATTTACAGGCTGCCTGTTTCCCTTAGAGACATAGGTGCAAACCAGGGATGAATTTCCTATCCCCCATCTAGTTGTCCATGCTACACTTGAATTGGGTTAGGGAGGAACTCTGCTTCACATGTATGGAGAACTTGTTGCAGAGAAGGCGTAGTCTTTGGGATACATATCTGTCTATCCAGCAGGTCCTATTTATATCACAGACAAGGTTTAAGTATTCACAACAGGTAATTCTGGTGCTAATTGTTTTGCAAATATACTGGAGGTCCATCAGGGTGGGGTCTGACAATGCCATGTATGCCTGGTATAGATCTCCCCTCAAAATCATGTAGGAGACAAAATACAGGACTAGAGCTCTGAGGTGGTCTGTATAGGACATTACGTACACCCTGTTTTCTTTTAGTGAGGAACTATGGGCACGTCAGTTGTTGGATGTGCCTGGTTAGATGCTCAATGACAGATCTGATGAATGCTGGATACAATGAAACAATGATGTCCTTTGACCTGGATGCCATACTACTGCTTATAAGTTGCACAATGTAGAATGATTCTTTCACTACTGTAGACAGATGGTGGTCAAAGGCTGAATTACTAGGTGTGTCCCCAAGTCCCTGACAACTGGGTCAGCTGTTAGGTGGTATGCTGTCAATATGATAGTTACCAGACATGGATGACTTCCAGAAGGATAATATTATGCACGTCTTAGCATTTAGCTTTTGTTCATGGTCTGACACAAGTTATATGTGTGTCAGCCCTTCCTGAAGAGCATTAGTGTCGGTGGTGGATTCTATGAATGTTTCTAATTTGTAATCATCTGCAAATGTAGTCAGCCAGAGGCCTCTGAATTAACCTTGACTTCACAGAAGTCAGTGTCAAAAAGAAGAGGTTCCAGGACCAATCCCTGAAGGTCTCTGCTTATAACTGACCTCTTTGTAGAGGAAGACTCCCCAATTCTAACTTTCTGAGTTCTGTCTGTGAACCAGCTGGCTATCCACCGAGTGACATAAGGGTCTATACCTAACCTCTTCAGTTTGTCAACAATGCCTGAGTGGGGTATTGTGTTTAATGCCTTGGCCAGGTCAAGGAAGGCAGTGTGAAAATTTTGCCTTCATCCACTGCTTTGGTGGGCCTCTCAAAGAAGTTCACTAGGTTGACTAGGCATGACCTGCCCTTGACTAAACCAAATTGGGTTGGGTCCAGTGTTTGGAGGTTTCCTATGTCATTATCAATCATGTCCATAATAATTCTTTCCATGGCTTTCCGTATCTAGTAAGACTTATGGGACTGTAGTTTACAGGCTCTGTAGATGGCTCACCTTTGTGCAGAGAGATGACTATTGCTGTTCTTCATTCCTGAGGCACAAAGTTTGTTTGGGGGCTACAGTTAAATAGCAATTCCAGAGGGCATGATAGGTCATGTTTCATGCTATTTAGAAGGCATCATGGGATACTTTCTTGGCTCATGGATGGAGTGTTCTTGACCTTAGAGCATTGAGAATGTGTTCCCTAGCAATAGTAGGGGAGGTTGGGAGGATAAAGTTAGAGCTGAATTTGTCTACCAGCAGGTTTGCTATATCCTCTGGCTCAGTATAGGTGGCTCCATTAATAATGAGCCCCTCACACGATTGTGTATTGCCTTTGAGGTTGCAGACATAGCTAAAGAACGCCTTATGGTTGTCCTTGGCCTGAGAGACCAAATTTAACTCAAATTTGGCTTTGGTAGACTTTTTTATCCTCTGAGTTGTTTGTTTAGTTTGATGAGAGTGCTTTTATCTTGTTGGGTGCTGCACCTCCTATTTTTTCCCATGATTTTCTTCCTTCTGCTATACAGCCTATTGATGTTGTGAGTTAGTTCTGTACTTCTTACTGGTGGGTACAACTGCCTCTATGCAGTATTAACATGCTTGTATAGTGTTTCCATGAACAGTGACACATAGGCAGCAGAATTCTCAGGGTTTATGGGGACTTGAAATTTTGCCAGGTTATCGCTTAATATTAGGAAGTTAGCCTTAAAGTAGTTCTTGAACATTCCAGGGTTAACTGGGGTTCCTGGCTTTATTTTTAATTCAAAGGAGACCATTTTGTGGTCTGACCATAGCAAAGAAAACATTACACTAGGGGGTGTGCAGCACTCTCCCATATTAGTGAGGTCCAGGTCCAGTATGTTTGTGCCTCTGGTCAGCATATTGACAATCTGGTATGCTTTAAGCTCTGCTGTAGCAAGCCAGTATCGACTTGCTGCAGTTAAAAAAGTAGAAGTCCTTTTTCTTTCTCTTCCATTGAAGAGCTGAGGGGGGCATGGATGTGCCTGTATCTGTTGGAAGCTATTTGTTACAAATGTAGCAATTGGCTTGCTACAGTAAAACCTGCAGTCTTTTTTTTTTCATCACCACATGAAGAGCTGAGGAGGTGGGACACTATATCAGGGACTGGCATCAAGCACTAAATGACAAATATAACTCTATCTGGGAGTAACTGTTTCCAATAATCTGTCCCTCAAAAACATGTCAATATTTTAGAAGCAAAGCCTCGATGAAGATGATTTTAATGTTAAAAGCCATCTCTTTAAGAGAAGAAGTGAATATGGTCATGTTGTATAGCACTTATACAAGAACAAATCTGGAATATAACAGTCTTTTTTTGCAGTTATTCTAATATTCAGCTTCAAAGACTACAGTCTGTCCACTACCAATTTACTAAACATATTTCAAATATTAGTGACTTGAATTATATGGATAGATGTTTCAGACTCGACCTCTTCACATTACAGTAAAGAAATTTTAGCAGAAAACTATTTTAGCATATTCTGCATTTAGGGGTGAAACAACCTGGGCAGTTTTGAATGTAGATCTGTATTCCAATTCTATTGGATTTAGGCACAATAATTTGAATTTTTGTATTGGTTGTTATAACACATCTAGGCATAATACATTTATTACACAAAAGACCCCTAGAATCTGGAAAAATTACCAAAAAATTAGACACTCAAATACTGTGGCCACATTTAAAACAAGTATTGATACCTGGATGGACTATACTGCTTTTAAATCTTCTTTTAATGATTCAGTGTTTCTGGACAGCCCTAGGGCCTAAAACACTGGTATTCAGAACTTATGAACTGCTGAAAGAGAATGCAGCTGGCTTCAGAGACGACACAGACGTTTTAGCTGCTTTGTTAATATTCAGATAGGAATGGGGTGTTTTTTTAGCCACATTCAGGTCCAACACTCTGCATACATGTGTCAGCCATCAGGGGCTAAGATAATTTACATTTTGTTAAAATGCAGAGCATAACAAGTTTTTCAGTGAATTTATCATCTAGAGACAATTTTTACAGTGGCTGTGTTCATTTAATTGTAGGTGTTAAACTGGATGTTATGACTCACATTAAATGCAGTAGATATTCATTTATAATGTTTTATAAACAGCTTATGATGTCTAAGTAACCATTCAAGCAACACGCACACACACACACACACACACCCAGCATTTTCTTCATATGGCTGTGAGCTTTCATATGAAGCTAAGCAGTTCTGTTTGTCATTTGACTGTTGAGATATTTAGAGAAATATGAACATTATTACAATACAAATAAATGATGTACATATAATATTCAATATGTCGTTAGCTGGACTACACAGAGGTCAAATATCAATACATTTTTGTTTGTGATCATGTAACCTTTAAGATAAAATCTCCTAATACCTTGTATTTATCATGAGTTTAGTATTATTAATGTCTATATCCATCCATCCAGCCAGCCAACCAGCCTCAACCCCTTTTCCCATTTTTGCATATGGGGTTGGGGTGTCACTTCAACAGTGACAATCATCTAAAGCCAATATTCACACTGCTAAGTGGCTGGCCCTGACACAGTTGTCCTATACCAAGTAATATTTGATGCCTTGGGGTGTGAGTACATTGTAATTCCAGAAATGCTTGGGGGTTACCACTAGGCTGTAATGAGTTCATGGCTAGTGAGACTTTATGAAGGAAATTATATCCATATTCCAGTGTAACCCTGAGGAGAGGCTCTGCACTTCATCCTGTGATATTATCTGATAATTTAAGCAGGATTTTCTAACAGGCTGTTACCATTGAGGTCAGTTTGTGTGTGTGTTGCAATCACATCAACTTAATAAGCAGCTTTATATATTTGTGTATTGCATTTGTTGACCTGGAAAGCCTGACTAGGCATATTTTTGGCAGAGGCCTGGGAAGAAAAATCTCCAAATGATACATATTGGATAAAGATCTATACATAGTGTAGAAAAAAAAACAGCATTTTACTAGTGTCTCCATATGCTAGTGAATAAAGACATTTTATAAAAGTTTATACAAGGTATAGAAAAGTCATTCAATAGTATTTTGAAAAGTCTGTAATGGAATCATTGCATATAGTGCAATAAGGCACAGATGGAGATTATTGTTTTAAGCAAAGGAAGATGAGCATATTTCAGTATACAGACCAGTGCCATTGTGTACTTCAGTAAGCAATTCTATAATAAAGACATAAAATAGATACAAAGTTGCAGAAAAGCAGCACCCTTTTATGCTTTAGTTGTTTTTTTCTAGTCCGTAGCTGGTGTAATAGACTAAAGACTAATCAAAAGACTGGAAGTGATTGAAAGTGTGAAGGCGGAGGAGATGGAGGGGAAAGGAAGATTTTATAAGTGAATGTAAACAGTATGAAGTAAGTGGGAAAGTGGGGGGTAGTTGTCAGTTACAGTGAGTGGGTGACAGTATAGAGAAGATGGGCTGTGAGAAACAGATGGGAGGGAAGTAGCTGAAGGGTACAAAGTATGGAATTACAGTTTAGTCTATGAGTACCTACCCAGGGTTAGTGCAGGGGCAGAGCCAGAGGATGGTAAAATGCACCTAGCTCTCATATTGTTAACTGCTTTATTAACTTTTGTAATCCATGCATTGTCCATTTTACCAGTTACATTTGCAGTGCCACTTATGTAAGTAAAACTACCAGTACTTTTAAAATGGGTTACCAAGCAGTTACCTGAGATTACAACATGAAAGAATTTTAAATTTCAGACCACTGACACTGTAGTATTAGGACCAAATTAAGGGGAATATGGAGTTGGCCCTCAGTTGGGTCTGATTTCTAAGTCTCATATTCTGAACGAAATGTCGGAACTTTAACCTTTGTACTACACCATGTTAGTTGTAGAGACTATGCAAACTAAGATTAATCTATTTGTTTATTAACTATGGATATTTATCTCCTATTTGAGTGTTTATGGAAGGTAGTTTGGAAATGGACGTATTTGTTCCAATACTTTTGTAAAATTGTAAATCCATTCATCTATATCCTTTAATGTTAGCTGAAATATACTATTTTACTGCTCAATGCTGGTCAAAGCCATATTAGCAAGTATTTTTTAAAAGAGGAACACTGAGCTGATATTTAGTTAATGCTGTATTATCAACTACAACTTCATTTACTATGTTTATAGTTTTTTTAATGACAGATTATTTGTTCTTGAACAAACATTACATTTAGCACGTTTGCCTCTCTAAATGGATTTTAGTCTTTTTATAATACATCTTGAAGATTTTGTGACTTTACCGTGAAACTGGTTGATTTAAGATCATTTGTATATGCTAGTAAGATTTTACAGAACTTGAATTATTGTACACTGCCTCTAGTTTTTTCATATTTTGCAACTGTAAAGTTCTAAAAGTGATCTTGTTGTTCTATCACCTTTTTTTGGAGACTGTTGTAAAACATAGTAAAAAAAAATGAAAAGGCCATTACCATACCTTGAGCTGGCCAAAGTTTCTGGCACAGTCCCCCATTCTATATTCCAACCTGTGTTCCCACGAACCACCCAGGGTGGCCATGGTGGTGCAGCAGTTAGTGTTGTTGCCTCACAGCAAGAGGTTCTCCAGTTCGATCCTCGGCTGGGATGCCTTCTGTGTGGAGTCTGTATGTTCTCCCTGTGGTCGCGTGGGTTTCCACTGGGTGCTCCAGTTTCCTCCCACATCCCAAAGACATGCTGTAGGTGGATTGGACACTCTAAATTGGCCCTCGGCATGAGTGTGTGTGCCTTCCGTCGAAGATTGGGTATCGGGCTGGAAATTCAACACTGTAAAACTCCACTGCCAATCATGAGCAGACAGATGATTCGCTGCGGTGACCCCTAACCAGGAAAAGCCAGAAGAAGAAGAAGAAGTTCCCATGAACCACATCTAGGGCTGACTGGAATCTGCTGTACAATAACAAAATAAAACCTTGTGTTTTGTATGCATATCAATTTGTGTTTGTAAAGTGCATTTTTGTCACTTAGACTACATATGTCATAGCAGTGCTCATAAATTCTCTTTCTTAACGCACGTTCAGTTTTGCCCACATAATAGCTATGGGAAGAATTGCAAAATGCTGTATAAACAACACCTTTCAAACTACAGTCACAGGTACAGTTCAGTGTAAACTTCACCATCATAAGAACTTTACATCAGTTTTTGTCCTACGTATATGTATTTACATTGTGTACACAAAACACATTTCCTCAGTCCAACAACCCTAATGTTGGTCTTATACTGGGAGCACAGGCTGGAATATAGAGAACTTTTATGGCAGATAAGGTTAAATGCTTGCATATTTCCTGGATTTATTGACACTGCAGTGTATTGAAATTATGTGCAGCTAAATTATAACTACAAGTATGAATTTGTTTATTTAAGTAATTTTTAACAATGTTTGGAATAGATTTAGATATTTCATTTTTCTTTCTTATGTTATTTTATTATTACATATTTACAAAAGGTTTTAATACTTATTATGCTTTTAATTTTAAGTATTTAAATTGATTAATAAGGCTTGTATTGATTGGTAAAAATGTGTCAAATGTTTTTAGGATTGTGGTATAAATAATGGCTAGAATTTAATGTATGTAAGTTCTGATGAAGTCCTTGATGTTGGAAGGATGAAAACGCTTGACCTCTGTTTTGTTTTATTGCCCATTAAAAAGTTTCTGTACATTATTCGGCTCTCATCCACTTCTTTTGCAAGGACTTGGTGTTACATCAAATTGTACTTGTTTTTTTTGAAGTTTTTATTGAGATATACTCCCCATTTTGTTTGGTAGTATAACAAATGACACATATTGTGTTAGGTTCCACTGTACTGGTGGTTCCATTTCAAAATTTGCAGGTTTAGTTTGCTAGACACTACCTTAGAACAAGTGATGAAAATATAATTACCCCCTTCTCTGCACTTGTTTTTGTATAGCCATGCAACATTCATAACCTGATTCCTAGCCCATTACACTACATTTTAGAGCATGGTGAACTGGGCAATATGCTTACATACAATTCTGTATTCATAATGAAGTTACTATTATATATATTTAAGCATTAGTAATATATGCCTTCTTGTAATTGTTTATTGTTTTACTTATTCACTGTCACACCTTGGCTATGCATTATATATGCAATCTTTGTCAAATGCCTTAGTGGCAGTATTATTTTTTTCCTTGCATTCTTAAATGCATTTTTTACTTCTCATTGTGATTGCCACTGCAGCCTGTATTGAGCTGAAAAGTGTCCCATGACAGTTCACTTGTCCAGGTAACAAAGTTTAAGTCAATAAAATAAATAAATAAAGCTCCTTCCTTATGCATGCTTACCATTTTGACTCCTGACTGCAGAGAGGGAAGATCAGTAGATGTCCATTTTAGATATCCCAAACTTGAAAACATTTATCAAAACAAAGTTCAGCATATTGACAGTACAGATGTTGCCTCCTGTCTTGATATAAGATGTATACCTGTTTATTATTCATATATTATATGCTCTTGTAGCATGTCTCTTGTATTCAAATGATTCACTGATGGCACTGTGATGGGTTCAAATTGTTTATTGTACATAAACATATCAGGAGCTGCAACTGGAACATATATTTAAGCTAACTGACTGACTCATTACTTCAGACACACTCGCATGTGCATCTCCATTCATGCCTGCATTCACTCTCACTGACTATACAAAATGGCACAGATCTTGCATGTGCTACCTAGCTACAGTGGCTGACTAGGTACTGTACACACAATGATTTACATCCTCCCTCTTTGATTTGTTCGACATGCAATAGGAGAACAAGATATTTTACAAGCTGGATATCACATCAACATATAACAACAAATGAATTCAAGTCCAAGTTGCCGCGTATTTTGGATTGGGTCTGGAAATTGTACTCGATCTGGTCACATAAAAACTTTGACTGGGTTTAGCAACAGGGACAGTCTCTGGGGATTCTTTTACAGAAGGAACTTCGGGAATTATATCAGGATTACTTACATTGACCACTGGAATTCGAACAAGTGTAGAATCACTTAGAAATAAAGTCTCTGGCACAGGCAATCTACTGTGTCACTGGTTCGTAGACTGGTAATATCTGTGTTCGATTCCCTCTGAAATCCATTCCATCAGATTTATACATGTAAGATCTTGCTTCTTCACAAATATTTTTGACAGTTCCAACGTGGCCATATCCTTTAGATGCTTGCATTTTCACAATGTCTCCTTGCCTTAATGGTATGCGAGGATTGCTAGATTTATCATAGTACAACTTTTGTGACTGTCATTTTCTCAAAAGTTGAGTCTTGACCATTCTGTTGTTCTTTGCATTTGGAATCAATAATTCTTTGCTAATCAGAAGAGTTGTACTAGCCTGTCTGGACATCAATCTCTGAGCAGGTGAACCAAACAAATTATCTCGAGGAATGTTTCTGAGATTAAGTAGGTTAAGAAAAATATCAGTACAGTCTCTCCTGTGTTTCTCCAACAAGTACTTTGCACCTTGAACTGCATGCTCAGCTAATCCATTGGACTGTGGATACTCAGGACTACTAGTAACATGGGCAAAGTCCCAAGACTCAGCAAATTTCTTGAACTGCTGACTTGTAAGCTGTGCACCATTGTCAGATACAACTTTATGCAGACTACCATGAACAGAAAAATATCTCATCATTTTCGTAATGACAGTACAGGATGTTAAAGTTAGGAAGAAGGTCAGTTTCAAACCAATTCAAGTAAGAGTCTACTAACAATTAGTAATGTTGACCATCCCATTTGAAAATATCAGTAGCAACTGTTGACCATGGTAGTTCAGGAATTTGGTTTAGATGAAGTGGTTCTTTTTGTTGGTGCGATTTAGTGCTGTTGCAAGTTGAACATGCTAGAATTTCCTTCTCTGTATCTTTTTGACATATAAGGCCAAAATACTACGCCTCTTGCTCTACTTTTGGTTGAATCAGTACCCGGGTGACCACAATGCAAAATCTGGATATATTTCTGTTGTAATGCTGAAGGAATTACCACTTTAAGACCTTTCATGATGATTCCATCTTCCATCATGATGAGCTCACCCCTGTAAGTCAAATACTTCTGTATGTCAAGTGGTAAACTAGTTTGTCATGCTGGCCATCCTTGACTGATAACATGTTTCAGCTTTTGGAGAATTGGGTCTTAAGCTGTATGATTTCTAAGTTCATCAAGACGTGATGAAAAATTTCTGACTTCCATGACTTCAAAGTCTGCTTTCTCATTATCATGCTGTTCTGTTGTTTGTCTGAGTGCTCTTGACAAAGCATCAGCACGGTATAGAGATATGCCTTTTGTATAGACAATATTGAAATTGTACTTTTCCAATTTTAACATCATGTGTTGCAAGCGTGCTGGGGCTGTATGTATTAGCTTTTTCAGAATTTTCGCTAGTGGTTGGTGATCAGTCTCTATTTGAATAGGTTTGCTGTAAATATAATCACCGAACTTTGAACAAGTGAACACTACTGCCAAAAGCTCTTTCTCAATTTGTGCATACTGCATCTCAGTTTGGGTTAAAGTTCTGGATGCACAGGCTACTGGTACGCCTTCTTGAGGACATGCACCAAGACCATACTTTGAAGCATCACACAAAAGAGTTACAGGTTTGTGAACATAATATCTCAATGTGGGTGGATTGGCAATTTTCTGCTTCAGAACATCAGATGCTCTTTGGTGTTGTTCCAACCAGAACCATTTAACATTTTTGTGTGTCAGCTCATGTAACGGTGCTGAAAGATCACTCAGGTTTGGGATGAACTTTCCTAAATAGTTGACCATGCCAAGAAAACGTAAAGTTGTGACATTTTCTGGAACAGGTATCTCACGAATTGCTGCTTGCTTAGATGGATCTGGGTATAAGGCAGAACTGGTAAACAAACGACCCACCTAAGTAACCTTTTTCAGTTTGAATTTGCATTTCTGCGGATTCAGTTTAAGACTGACTTCACTTGCACAGTCTAGAACTTTCTAGAGGGTTCTGTCATGTTCAACTTCACCGTTACTCCCTACAATAATTCCGTCTACTCTGATAGCGCATAGATAACCCGAAAAAATGGTTCCCTATTAGATGATCGAAGATGCATTCTTTCAAATGCATCTTGATTGAACTTGAAAGTGCGAAACAGCAAAATACCGAAACGGCATATAAGCTAATTCTTTCCCTGGGAAAGAAATCGCTTGGCTGCCATCTGTACTTTGCCATTTTCATCACTGGAGTGTAACCCTGGAGTTGGTATATTTAAGCGGGGGGGGTGGGGGGCACAGCACCCCACATTGGGGGATGTGGGGGGCAAAGCCCCCCACTTTATGTAAAGTTTTTTCTTTTTCTTTTTTGGAACAGTGATTTTTTTTCCCCTGGGAAAAAAAATTGCTGTTCTTAGTGTTCGGGATTGTAAGCTTTCGCTTACATGGAGTTGATAATTCAGCGTTTGCTTTTCTAAGCGTTCGCTGATTTAATATAGACCCCGAAAAAATTTGGTCCATTGCACGGTGAAATACTTCACTGGCAGAATTTATCCCAAATGGCATTCTGAAGAATCTGTATCTGTGACTTCCAAGATGACTGCACACTGAGTAACAGCTTTTCTAGCTCTCCCAGTGTGAAAACAGAAACCCAGCAGAGAAGACCAGTAGACTTGTGTTTATGGGTAAATCTCAGTAACTGGCTAGTAAGTGCACTGCCTGGATTCCATGAATAAAGAAATACAGAAGACCTGGAAAAAAATCAGCTATAAAAATTGATGAAAAAACACTGACTGGGGAAAGTTCTGCAGCTGCTCAGCAAAAAGCAATGCAACCTTCAGACATGACTTCCAGTAACCTACAGGAGGATATAAGACAGCTGCATACAGACCTGGTTAAACTAAACAAAGCACTGATGGAGAATATCAACACAAACAACAAAAGTCTGGAAAAAATGGAAGAAGCTTTGAACAGATATTCAGATGAGATGATAAAGCTGCAAAAAAATCAGAGGTCAAAATGAAGAAAAGGCTGGCTGAATATGAGACTGCTTAGGAAGAGATGTTTCAAAAAATACTAGAATTAGAGGACAGAGCACATAGGGAAAACCTGAGATTTTCAGCTATATCAGAGAAGCTGGAAGAAACAGACTGCATTAATTTTATGAAAGCACAAATAAGCAACTGGACTAGTATTCTGCAGTGGGAGTTGTTAGTTTAAAGGACACATCATGTGTATGCTATAAACCTAGCTATAAGAAAGCAACCTAGACCTATAATAGTAAACATGCAATCTTACCAGCAGAAGGAGTTGATTCTGACAAATTCATGGAAGAAGTGGGAGACAGAAGAGTTTTGTGGAGAATGATTGTTCACTGTACACCAGGCAGAAGAGGAGTACACTCATTCCACTATTCAGGTAATGTTGAGATGCAAGTGTGAGAGTCAAACTGCTGTATACAGCTGTCTTTAAAGTATTCTTCCCTGGAGGGACAAAATCATTTTTTGATGAAGTGTATGCTAAGGAGGAAATACAAAAGTTTGTCCAACAAAAAGTGAGCTGTGAAACATCTTCTTGTTCTTCTGGTAAGAAAGACCACAGAGAGACTAGACCTGTAAAACCTTGTCCAGTATTTCAACGGAAAAAGTTGGAGTGAAGGAAGGGAGCACGATAATTGACTAGCAAAGAAAGGATTTGGGTGATGGAGAAGAACAGTAATAAAACCTGTAACTCAGTGTGGGACTACAATGCAATAATTATATTTGTAAAATATGACAAAACAAGAAAATCTGAAAATATTGGACTTTTTCAACATTTCTTGGATTTGTGGGGACTTTAAAGTATATGTCCAACTTCATGTCATTTATGTTTGGAAAAATGCTTTGAGGAGGGGAAGAGAGGGACAAAAGCTAACTGTAAATAAAGAAAAACAGTTTATTTTCTTAATAGTTCTGTATTGGTGGTGTATGGTTTTCTTTGCATGCTACTTTAAGTGTAATGGGATTGTAAACATGTGCTGTTGTTTTTCTTTTTCTCTCCTCTTGTCTCTTTCGTCTTATACAGCTTTGAGAAATATAGGCAATGCAAGTGAAAAAAGCCTAGTTAAAAGGCATCTCAAAGTTAAAATTAATGTGCTTTTTTCATTCTTGCATGGGGAAGTGGCTGTATTAAGGACCTTAGCTTGATTAATTTTAAGAGAGAGCAAGTAAATGAAAAAGAATATTGAATATGATGAGGGTGTTTTTCCCTAGCAAATGCATGTATACTTGGTAGCAATTCTGCAGCTGGTCTTCGTGTTTCCATGTAAACAATCTGTTAAGAGATGGGAGGTGAAAATTAAAGTGGGCGGGGTCCTGTCAGATAACTTCTGCTTGAGTAGAGGAACCAGGCAGGGTTGTCCACTTTTCCCTGTGTTGTCTGCATTATATTTACAACCATTGGCAAAGAAAATAAGGGACTCAGAAATTCAAGGATATAATTGGTATGGTAGTCAGGAAAAGCTGGTTCTATTTGCAGATTATATTATTTTATACATGACAAAGCCAGAAAGGTGCATTACAGTGTTGTGGAACATTTTATGACAGTTTCAAATCTTCTCGGGATACAAAATTAATGAAGCTAAAACAAAGGCAATAGCGGTAACTTCTGTACCTACACATGAATTGTTCCAACAATATCCAGTTTATGGGGACATGATAAAATTAACAATTAGTCAATGCCGTAAACATTTAGATGTGTATTGTAGCTGTCTAGGCTAAATTCCTGTCTCAGCTTCAAAGTGGGGATACTGTGAGAACCTAGATCAGGTGACCAGATTACGTCATTCTGCAAGCCATCATAGATATTATATTTTACAGGGATTAATCTCTGAGTATTGAGTATTCTGTTTTGGGGAACCTGACTAGAAAGACTGCTCAAATATTTCATGGTGCCTTGACCTATCAAGTAAGTTATTAAGCAATAGTAATTCTGCTAGATTCAGTCAGGAATATAATGAAGATTAGTTTAGAGATTGTTTTTCTTTATTTGTATGAGTCTGTACATCAGTGTTATTTTCAACATTTCCTGTAATTGAACTCTGTGGTTTACTGTAAATATATATTTAGTATTTTCCTTTTCCTTTATTATTATTAAATATATTTAAACTTTTCATTGTGGCTGGGCCTTTCTAGAAAATATTTAAGTTTTGAGAGTGCTTATATTTATTTGATGACACTGTGTGGGCCACTCTAGACGGCCTAGCTGTCTTGTTCAACTACTACCATTTGCATTAGTGTTAATAGTACACAGTATAATTGGTCACCCTTTGTTAAGGGCCTGATTGTGGAGTGTCTGGTGGCAGTGATAACCACCTTATACTCTGGGCAGAAGGGGTCATAGCAGGTAAATCTGTGCCAGCCTTTCCCGTGTGTGTGTGTGTGTGTGTGTGTGTGTGTGTGTGTGTGTGTGTGTGTGTGTGTGTATGTGTGTGTGCGTGTCAGCTACTTGGAGAAGCACTGGTTTCACAGAGAGAGTGCTGGTGGGCTTGGCTTGGACACTCGGCTGAGGACATAACGCTACAGCTGTACCAGTGGGAGTCCGAGAAATCCAGACCCTGGGCCAAGTGTGTGCCCTGTGTGCTCTTAAGGGAAATTGGGCCTGATGCAGAGATCATCATAACTCAGAGTAAAGGGAATATTCCAGAAAATGCCAATCTTAGACATGGTAGATGCAAGTCCATTTTTTAGACCATTCAGCCTCCGTGTTTCAGGACTCGCTGTAATGCATCCCAACATTTCAAATGGTCACCTATATTCCCACATGAAGGACTTTAGACATATGACTGCCCAGTGTTTGGAACATGTTCTACCCTCATGCTAATATTGTTGAAGGAATGTCTATGATGGTACAAGCAAAATGCTGTCAACCGGGGACTATTTTTTTCTACTTCCACTTAAATCTGACCACACAGTCCTCAAACTAGGCTTGGAGAGCCTATCTTTATGGAGGGTAAGGTTCAAGGTGTGGGCTGTCCTTCACAGGGGGAACAGCATATCATCCTCAGAAAATGCTGCCATTCATCCAAGTAAAACAAGTTTTAGGTCAGCTATGAGACAATGAACTCGGCAAATTGTTACCCATGCCACAGCTATGATGCATTGAAAAACAGAGATACTCATTTAAATATCCTCTACAGATTATCTGTGATAACGGGAGCATGCAATGAAGTTTAACTTGGCTCTGAAGGTAATTTACATTCCAATTTAGGAAAACACTCCAGCAGACACTACTGTAAGCAGAGAAAATGTCATTAGCTTATGAGTGGAGAAAGACCTTTTTTAACATAGCAGAAAAATGAGGTCATCAAGGAGTGGATTTGTTTCCCTGTTATCTGAACCATCAGCTGTTTCTATTTTGCTCTTGGCTTACTCATAGCCAGATATAGGTGACCAATTCATTTTCAATTATTTGGAATCAGGATCTGAGTCTGTTATGTTTATCCAGTGCCTCTATTCCTAAAGCTGCCACTAAATATAAAAAGAAAAAAAGCAAACATCAATATAGCTCCTTGCTGGCAAAAAGAGCAAAGGTTCACCCTTGTAATATAGATGCCAGTGGTTCAATATTTCAATTTTCCTCCTCACAGCAGCCTGTTAACATAACACAAAGGCCCAGCATTGCATGCAGACCTCAAGCTGCTCAGTCTGACAGCTTGTAAGATCTCAGGGTAAAACTTAACTATTTTCTTTGTCCTTATTTTAAATTAAGGCAAATTGTCCAAAACTAGAAAATCAGTCCTAAATAAATGTAGTGTGATGTGGAGAAAAGACAAAACCAGAGAAATTAAAATAATCCACAAACAGCTGTACTATAACCGAAAGAGTACAGAAGTTAAGTGCTTTTGCCCACACACACTTAACAGGACTTCATTAGAAAAAAAATGATTGTTTTAAAAAAAGAGGTTTAAAGGAAAATATCAATTTTCGAGATTCTGTCTTCTCCCATGCTTTTGATCTTTTTCTTCAGCTTGTCAGCACTTGGCATTTTGAGTGCTGACAATTCAATAGGGAGCTGGAACTACACTAAATTTATTAAGCTGCTGAGCTGGCAGGATCAGCTGTTTGCATAGACCTTGAAGACAAACAGTAATATTTTATTAAACAACCCTTATTGAGTAGGTATCTAATTGCATTGTCTTTCATTTAGAAAAGTAAATGAAAACTTTTAGCTGTGAAGAAAAGGGCTCACTGCATCTACTGTCTCAGCAGTATGTCAGCAACTTCTACTGCAACAGACTTTAAAAATGTCTTACCATAGTATCCGTCAGGCTACTTCTTAGCCATCCAGTCATAAACAGAATTCATTCACCAGAAAAATGAAATTAATACTAAAGAACAGAAATCCAACATTTAGAAAAACTCTAATTAGTTACAATTTCCTTTCTAACTGAAGAAAACTGTCCGTGATATAAACTAAATATTACAACAGAGCAAAGGCTGGTTTACAGTTCTCAGTGATTCCTTTGGGCATCAGCTATTCCACTGCTCTGTAGAATAACACAACTGTGAACACATCTCAAATGGCAGGCTGTTTTATACAATAGGTTAACTGCCTCAACTGTTACAGTTCTTATTTTCATTTCACGTTTTGAAAATCAACAAACAGCTGTTCATTGAAAGTTCCTTCCTGTCTTTCAGTCAACACAGAGCAACTGGAAACATTCCAATGACATCATCTCTAGATCAGCTGACTCTGAGACAGTCTGAATTTAGAATCTCCTGCATAAACATGTGCAGTTAGAAATGTAAAAGAACACTGTTCAACTCTTTAAACATCCTGTATGAACAGAGTATTAATTAACATGTAATAACTTATTTCAAATCTCATAGCTAGTCATGCTGGCATGTAATACACAGGTTAATATGAAATTATGTACAAAACTTCAGCCAGACATGCTGACAGTATCAAATTTCTTTACAACGTACCTAACTTACATTTCTGCCAAAATAACAGACTCATTGAAATACCCTTAATACAGCCCTCCCTGTAGCACTTGTGATATAGTGTGCCTCCCCCCCAAAAAAACAGAATGCTCCCTGACTGATGACCAAAGCTTATATTTTTTTTCTGGCTGCTGTGCCTTATAGCCTTAAGAGGTTTTGCTATTGTCTCCCTTCATCAGCGATACTCACCCTCTTCTTATCATCCTAAAATATGCTTTAGTATTTACTTAGCTGGTTTGTCATGAGGAATGGTTCCATAAATGTACATAACCCATCAGCATACTGTCCTACCATTTCCATTTTTCATGACCCATTTTATTCCCAAAGTTGGACTGCCAGCACTGCAGGCACATGCCTTATTTCAGTATCAGCAATCCTAAACTATTCACTTGTAATATTAAAGGAACAACAGAATGACTAGAACTTTTACAATTCATGCTACTGTTATTGGTTATGAGTTTGTCTCCATGGCAAAGAGCAATAAAAATCTGACTATAACCCAGAAGACTCAAGGTCAGTTGCAGACTCAGGCACTGGAGGAGCTGGATTATGGGACTTACTACAAGTGACCGTATGATACCAGCATGCCCATAGGGAAGAGAGGTGGTCTGACTTACTGGTGTACAAGTTCCTACTGGAGAAGAACATGCATTGCATGAAGCAGTACACTTGGTCATGGTAAGCCACACTCTTTTGTTAGCATTCGTGGGACTTCTGCAGCGATGGGTACACCCACAGAAAGCACTGCAGGCCTTTGCTTCTGTTGGCATGCATTTCAGACAGTAAGGTGAAAGGTTAGACTTAACTAGAAAACCCCTGATGGCTGCTGGATGACTGCCTCCTGCAATCGTCGCACATCCCACAGGGGAACAAATGGGCTTATGAATTGCAGGAAGGTTGATGCTTATCGTGACGTGGTGGATAAAAAAATACATTGACATCATCTTCAACCCATTTTTTCACATTTTGTACATGGGGTCTTGGTGTTACATCACCATTGACCATCACCTAGAGTCTCTGTTCACATTTGCAGGTGCTAGCCCAGCCACGTTTACAAAAAAAAAAAAGAGAGAGAGAGAGACTCGGGTTATGAATATATTTGGCCTAGTTTCTGTAGGCATTTTCCTTGACTCTAGAACAGTAACATTAGTATTTGCAGAGTACATCACAGCATACAATTTTGCAACTGAATTACAATGTGCTTTCAGGGATTGTTACCACAAAGTTCTTCAGAAACTGAGGGTGAAGGTGGTAATGCTGCAGATGCCAGTAGTGAAGGTGAAGAAGGTGATACAGAAGAGGAAGATAACAAAGAAAAAAGAAAACCTGAAAAAGCTACCACAAAGCGAAAGAAAAATACTGTGTCAAAGGTAATTTAGTATACTTTGTGTGTTTTCTTGATATAATTTATTAACTTGTGCTAATCAAACATTTTTTCACAGATAAAGACATAACAGCCTCAAGATCTTTCAAATGATTTCCTTAATAATTTCTACAATTAAGTAATTAAATATATACCTCAAAAATGTCCAGTAGTGGCATTCTGCATTTATTTTTAACTGAACTTTGTTTTTGTTTTATTTTTTTTAGCTTGAACAAATCATACTAGACTAAGTGTACTAGTTATTTCCTTATTAGTGTTTCTGGAGTATAAACATAGTTTTCAGTTAGAGTTTCAACCATTTTAGACAGTCAGTGCATGAATGACAGTGCAGAGTGCATGAGGTGATACTGCAGAATGCATCACATACTGCAAATATTCTGTTGTGATATCCGCAACACAGTTTGCAAACTAATGTAACCTCAGTCTTCAGTCCTTCCTTAAGCCAGTTCTATGTTTATAGAGTTATGCTTTGAATGATAACAGTACTTGTCTGTTTAGAAGCAAAAGAATATTTTTTAGAGAGGAAACAAAAATGTACATCATGTACCTTCCAGGCTAGAGGTGTTATCTATACATAACAAGCAGTCATGAAGAAAATAAATACTTATAAAACTAGGATAAGTAAAAAGAAAAAGCAAGCAAGTAAAAAATGTTTCTTAGTTCTTGATAGAGCTTGGCATGTTTCACTGAGAATATGTCCACACAAAGGCTGTTATCATTACCACAGATGCTACCAAAAATGAGGGGCACATGGAACTCACTGAACCCTGGGAAGGTGTGGGGATTGGAGGCAGAGAGCAATAAACATGGCCTTTTCCTGAAAGTAATGTATTGCAAATGTTGTATAGGGCCAGGAAAAAATACATTCATTAGAACAAAACGTAAAACACTGAACCTTCAAAATGCTGAAAACTCAAAATACTGAAAACTATTTAATCCAGTGGGGCTTGACCTCCCTACACTCCCATATATACCAACTCTTGGATCACAGAATAGTGAATAAAGGGCAAATTCCCATTTTCAATATTCTGTGTTTTTAACATGTTGGGTTTTAATATTCTGAGTTTTCAGTCAAATAAGTATATTTTGCCACGACCAGGAGGGAGGGGATCTTACATAAATGCTGGAGGAAAAATGATATATGGACTGATGGGTCTGAATTACCATTCCAAATGGTGAAAACTCCAAACGCTGTTTAATCAAACTCAACAGTTCGAAGTCCGTAAACAGCAAACTCACGGAGCACCGATTTTTTTCCCTAGGCCATCTTCGGGGCTTTGCTATTTCCTCCACCGTGGTGCGATCTCAGAGTTGGTATATTTAAGTAGGGGGTGTGGGGGTTACAGCCCCCCACTTTTGTTTGTGTTTAAAGTTGCTATTTTTTTTTCACAGAGCAGCTATTTTTTTTCCCTGGGAAAAAAATCGGTGTTCCATGAGTTCGCTGTTTACGGATTTTGAACTGTTGAGTTCGATTAAACAGCGTTTGGAGTTTTCACCATTTGAAATGGTGATATAGACCCTGGACTGATGAACTAACAAGAGAGAAACAAAAAGTAAACAAAAGGCAATGAATACCATTTCTCACAGCTGTGGTAAGACATTGCCTGAGCCAATGGCTTTCACAGAACAATTTCTTGACACTGAACTGTAGCAGAAATATGATAGAGAGGAAAATGTGGCTGGGATATAAATTACATCAAACTACACAGTCAACAGGAGGGGTGAAAGACAGCAAAATATGAGAAGTGTGACCCTTTATGTAAGTGAAGAGTTTATAACAATGGAACAAATTGGTTAACTAGGGGAAGTGGAGACGTGGTTGGAAAAGGAATTACAGTCTTCATGAGCTGCATACGGCAACTTCTTTGTGAAGACAAAAAGGCAAGAAAGTGAAAAGTGACTCCCCTAGAATGACACAGGAATGGGAGGCATCATTGATGGGAGGAGTTTAATATATGCCAGAATGCAATTGCAGCATTTTGACTACAGTCATATCAAAGAACAGGATTGTTTTTGATGTTCATGAGAGGTAGGCCTCAGATGGCTATTTTTTAATAAAGAGCAGCACTGGGTGTGTTTTTCTTAAATAAGGAGGGGTAGAAGACTTCAGATTTGGAATGGGCAGTCATTTGGGAAAATAATCACCAAATGATTTTGATCCTCATCATTTTAACTATCACTTCCATTTGGTCAAAAATGAGAGTCCTGGACTTTAGGAGGTCAGACTTTAACAAAACAAAGCTCTAACCAACAGGCCTGAAAGCACTGTGGAGGGAAAACGGGGAATATAAAAAAATGCCACCAAAGAAGCAGCAGTCCTTTATATGAAAGGAAAAAAGATTCAATGATTCTTGTACAAGATATATCCAAGATTAGGAAAATGTATTACATTTATAAAATGACAGAGGACATCAGAGAACAGTACAAGTTAAAGCAGAAGAAAGTAGGAATAACAAAGGCCCAACTTAACACAGTTATCTAATTATTTTTGTTTTCTGGTCTGATATGTTTGTTCTTGGTATTGAACTCAATGGAACTGTTATTTAAGAAATGGCAATAAAGAGATTGTTAAAAAAAAACGAAAAAAAAAAAAGAAAAACGAAGGCCCAAGTCCTGGAAACAACAGAAGTTTTTTATAGATGTGTAACAAAACAGGAAGTATAAGGTAGGCATTGCACAGTTAAATAAAATGTATATGAGGTGGACAGAAAACACCACATTTGAATCTTCTTATTATTCAAGAGAAAATGTGTCAAGTTCATCTAGCATAAAACCACAGGTGAATGAGATTAGCCCTAGTTCATTAAAAGATGAAAGGGTTCCAAAATCCGAAAAACTAAAGATTTACAGCGTAGTGAACTTCATTAGATTTATCACAGTATTATTTAAGAAATAATATGAGAACTATTTTCTTATGGGAGGAAAGGTAGGTTCCCAAAAACTGAAAAACTATGGGTATGAGTCTCCTATACAACATTGGAAGCAAAAACAGAGGCTGAAGCTACTAATCTGTCAGTTTGCCATCAGTTGTAAGGAAGATCAGGGAATCACTACTGATGGAAAGAATTTTGGAATGTTTGAAAGCCAAATGGGCACTGGATCCAAGGCAGCATGAAGCATCATGCCTGACAAATAGAATGAATAAGGTTCTTAGATCAGAAGTGAGCTATGGGCATAGCCTGCATTGGCATTAACATACCACACACTGTTTTACTGAATAATTTTTAAAGATGGAATTAGGTCCTAAAGACCATAGTATATGTAAAACTTTAGCTAGAGCTAGGTGATAGACCACAGAGTGTTATAATAAATGGAGTCCACTCCGCTGAAAGACAGCAGAGAGTAGTGCATCAGAAGGATTAGTACTGTGGATGATCCTTTCCACATTGTAAAAGCTCTTGAAAGGAAAGCATGCCTTTTGGCTAATTATATAAAGTTATGCAGTAGAGCTGAAAGATGCTGAAGGGGCAGAAGTGATGAAAATAAATTTGGTAAGAATGGAAGGATGTACTAAGGTGTGACAGCAATTTTTGTAAAGAAGGAGTAACATTATAAACAGTAGAAGAATTCAATAATGCATGAGGCAAGTCTTATATGAGGGGTATGATCAAAGGTAAAAAGAAAAAATGAAGTTATGTCTTACCATAACGTTCCATCTGTGTTGTCAATCTTCCTCTATTCTTGACTTGTGGGTATATGGTTCCAATCCTCGGAACTGATACAGCCGATATATAGCTCACATCAGCCAAAAATCTCTCGAGCTGCTAGTTTACCCACAGTGCCCCTCTCCACATTACCTCAGATCAAGTTTGCAATCATACTGAAGAAAGCACTCTCACTCCAGTCAGAAACCTTGCCCAAGGTATCCCTAACAATAAAAACACAGGACAGGATGTTGCTCCACCAGAAATCCAAAGGCGGGAGGGATGCAAGAATAGATGAAGATCGACAGCACAGATGGAACGTTATGGTAAGACATAACTTCTTTATCTGATGTTGTCAATCGTCATCTATTCTTGACTTGTGGGACAGAGTCCCCAGCTACCTTAGCTCCTGGGTGTCCCTATGGAAGAATATTCCTGAGAACCACAGAACCAAAGGAGGCTCTCCCCCTCTTGACCATATCCAGTTTGTAATGAGTAATAAAAGTATATAGTTTAGCCCAAGTGGTAGATGTGCAAATTTCTGACGTAGAAGTTTTAGAATGAAAAACAGCTGAAGTTGCCACAGATCTGGTAGAATGCGCCTTCACTAGCACAGGGAGACATACATTTTCTTTCATGTAAAGGAAGGAAATGCAATCCCTTAACCATCTAGACAGAGTGTAACCTTAGACACAGGTTTGCCCAAGGTTGCACTTGCAAAGGACACAAATAACTGCTCTGATTGTCTAAGTTGTTTAGTACTATCCAGATAAAAATAGAATTGCCTGTGCACATCCAGACGGTGCAGGCAGTATTCGCCTTTAATAGAAAGATTTGGGAAAAATACAGGCAAGTCTATGGATTGTTTGATATTGGTCTCTGAAATCACTTTAGTAAGAAAGGTCTTTTTTTTCTGAGTGATACTCTGTCTTTATGGAAAACTAAATAAGGGGCTTTAGAACATAGAGCCTGTTTGTCTTGCTGAAGTGACAACTATGAGAAGCAGTGTTTAGAAATTTTAAGTTACAGGTAGCTGCAGGTTCAAACAGGGTAAAGTAAGAGATTGCAGTACAATAGTCAAGTCCCCTGGCGGTAGTGGATCCGTGAAAGGGGGCTTTAAATGGATGGTGCCTTTAAGAAAACCTTTACAAAGCCTGTGGGAGATTAAAGGCTGGTCATCAATACCGTTATGGAAATTTGAAATAGCTGCTAAGATAACCTTAATTGTAGAAGCAGAAGCTCCATTATCAAAAATGGTAGCTAGAAACTCTAGAAACTTTTCTACTGGCACTGAAAAAGGATCCAGACCATTATCAAAAGCTCAAATAGGAAATCTCCTACATTTACTACAGAAGAGATTCCTGGTGGATGGTTTATGGGATGCCAACATTATGCCTGGCGACTAATGGAATTGGAGAAACCAAGCAGTTAACTTGAGGGTCTGAAGATCGGGGTACAGTAGTCCCTGAGGATGTGGTAGAAGGTCTGGAACTGGGTCCAGAATCCATGGGTTGTGAAGTAGATGATGCCAGAGGAAGAGAAAACATATATGTCAATGCCAGTAAGGTGCAATGAGGATCACTTTGCTTCTCAACCAAGCTGCTTTCTTGAGAAAAAGAAGGATCAGAGGGAAGGGGGAAGGCATAAAGGAGATCTGGGGGCCAATTGTGGAGAAGGGCATCTCTGGGAGACTTCCCCTGAGGGGGACTCAGGGCAAAGTAGCTTCTGCACTTGTTGTTCAGAGGTGAAGCAAACAGGTCGCAGCAAGGCTGGCCCCAGCAAAGAAAGATCTTCGCTACTCTGGAGTTCCGAGACCACTCGTGAGGCATGAGGATGTATCTGCTCAGTTTGTCCCCAATCACGTTTGAACTCCCCAGGATGTGCATTGCTACCAGAAAGCTGTTGGAAGATGTGGCCCATTGCCACACTTGAAGGGCATCTTGACACAGTGGATAGGACTTGGTTCCCCCCTGTTTGTTGATGTACCAGACTACGGACATGTTGTCTGATTGAATAGCTGTCATCCCATGAGGTAAGGCAGGAAGAGATGCTTGCACCACCAGGAGCACTGCCCTTAGCTCTAGACCATTGATATGCAGATTGACCTCAGAGGGGGACCAAGTGCCTTGGACTGTCTTCCCGAGATAATGCGCCCCCACCCCATCTGGGAAGCATCGGTGGACAATTTGGCCTTGGGCTGCAGGGGGAACAAAGGGGTGGCCTAGAAGAATTTCCTCAGATTGCATCCACCAGTCTAAGTCATTTCTGCATTGGCAGGATATGAAGACCAAATGTTTCATGGGGTGAGTTAAAATAGACCATTGGCTCACAAGTAGCCATTGGACAAGTCTCATGTGAAATCTTGCCATTGGAACTAATGTGATCACTGCTGCCATGGAAACCAATGCCTGCAGAATCTGCCGAGCTGGAATTTTGTTTGAACAAAGGAGGAGGTGAACCTGTGATTATATTTTGTGCAACCTGTGGAGGGGAAGAGATGCCACACAAGGAGTATTGAGATGAGCTCCAACAAATTCCCTATCCTGAAGAAGTCCGTAGTTTGTAGTAATAGATGCTTGGTGGAAGAAGTGAGGAGCAAGTTGTCTAGGTAAGGAAACACTCGGAACCTGTGCAGCCTCAAATATGCTGTGACCGTTGCCATGCATTTGATGAACACCCTGGGAGCTGTGGTGAGACCAAATGGTGAACACCCTAGGAGCTGTGGTGAGACCAAAGGGCAGCACTCTGAATTGGTAATGACTGGCTCCTAGCCAGAAGCGGAGAAACTTTCTTGAGCATTTGTCCATCTTTATGTTGTAGTACGTGTCTTGAAAGTCGATAGAGCACATCCAGTCATTTTCCTCTAAGAAGGGAAGAATTGACTGAACCATGACCATCCGGAATTTTGACTGTTGGACAAATTTGTTCAGAATACTGAGATCCAAAATTGGTCTCCAGTCCCTTGTTTTCTTTGGCACTAAAAAGAATATCGAGTAAAATCCGGATCCTAATTGGTGTGGTAGGACTTCTTGGATGACTCTTTTTTCTAGCAGCTTTTGTATCTCTAATGCTGCTTGTTCTGTCTGATTGGGTGGAACATTGGGGAATTTTGCTGGGGTTCTCGGGTAAAGAGTGAAAGGGATTAGATATCCTTTGGAAATTATCCTTAGCACCCAAGCATTGGTGCTTATGCATAGCCAGACATTTGGGTGCAAGGAAAATCATCCCCTGACTGCCTCCAGAGGTAAGCAATCATGCCCTCTTTTAGGAGCACTGGTAGGGCTGACCAGAAAATGAGTATCTGGAACCCTGATTCTGTGGACCACTTCTGCCTCTCGGATGGCATCTTTCATTGTAACTCCCCACTTTGCCCCGAGGGGAGTCCAAACCACGTGTGTCCTGGAAAGGCTTCTGGGACTTCTTGAACCACATCTTATCACTCCTTTGATTCCTGGAGTAGGATCATTGAGGCGTGGAAACATGTACACCCACAGCAGACAGAGTCTTTGTCCTTTTCACACCTGGAAAGAGTTTCCTTTACTTTGGGTCCAAACAAAGAGGATCTGTCAAACGGAGCATTGACAAAGGAAGACTTGAATGATTTTACAAACTTGCACAGGCGCATCCAAGCATGTCATCAAATAGCAACACCTGAATCTGCTGACTTCACAATGCACAGTTAGCCTCATGGATGAATTCAAAATAGACTGCAGGGTAGCTAACTGGGAGGCCACTTTTTCTTGGACCCCCCTCAGTGACGGCTCCTGCCAGGGTATCTGACAGCTCCTTGACCAGATCACTTTGAAGTCTAGTAAAGTGTGCCAAAAAATTCAAAGACCTGATAGAGAAGGTTGACGATGCATAGACCCGCTTCCCAAATTTGTCCATCACCCTGTACTCTTGGTTAGGGGGATGCACAGTAGAACTTTCCTTGGTTAATTCTTTCTTGGTGGTGGCTGGTACCACCATGGCATCAACTACTAAGCCCTTTGCCCAATGTGGATGGTCATCAGGACTGGAAAGAAACTTGGCAGGTCTCTGGAGTCTTCCAAGCCCACTGAGCAAACAGCTTAATTAGGATGTCGGTGGGCAGGGTCACCCAGGAGGTAGATGGGCAAGCACCAAAGGCTTGCAAGTACACAGATTCCTCAGAGGAAGGTTCTTTGGGCTTCCAATCATCCCCCTGTTTCAGGATCTCAAGAATATCTCAGAAGGAGATGTCGTCCTGAGGTGACCATGGGGAACCCTACCCTTTATCGAAATCCATGTCCTCCATGAAGGATTCCTTGGGAGAATCAAGGTGTTTCCTTTTACATGATCTTTTCCGAGGAGGCTCTTCAGTGGGAATGTCTGACAAGGACTCGAAAGAGGGGATGCCTGTAGTAGGAATTCTTATGACCTTGGGGCTCGTTGTCCAGGGGTTAAGGTTAGTAGTAGAATCGAAAGGCCTGGGGTCACAGGGGGAGATTCCGTTAACACAAGAGGCACCTGAGATGAGGCAGTGGCCAAAGCTCATTCCTTGGCTTGAAAAGCAGGCCCCCCTGCGGAGAGATGAGAGCCTGGAACCAAGACAGACAAACTCGGAACCAGGGTCACACCCAGGGGTGAGAGACCCACTTGACAAATCAGAACTGAGGAGGAGTCCTGTGTCGGTGGAGCCCAAAGAGGCAAGGCTGGCTCCATAGAAAAACTCAGAACTGGCTCGAACCCTTTGGGCCTGACAGTGAAAACACAGTGCCGGGGACCTGACCCGATGGTGCCAAAGGCATCAAAGGTGTTAGAGTCAGACTTGGCATCGAAGACAAGACAGTTTTCGGTGCCAAAGTCATTGGTACCTGCGAAGTTGGAGTCCAGAGCTCTAAAGCTTGTGAGAAGGTCAGAGGAGGTCTGAGGAGGAGAATAAGAAGGGGTCATAGGGGTGAAACCCCCTGAACCAGAGGGGAGAGGGGGCTGAGAAGATGAAGGAAGACCCCTGGCTGTCAGGATCTGATCTACCTACCTAACAATATCCACTTCTGAGAGACTTCTGGTGGAGCAAATGGACAATCCAGGAGGAGACTCAGGTCTCTCCATGAAAGGGCTAGGGAATTTCCAATGAAGGGATCCAAGGAGGCGGAATAAGTGATCCTGGGATGGATGGAAACATCAGGCTTCAGCACCATCTGCAGGACCGTGGGGGATATCAGTGCTGGCACAGCCATACTAACAGGTGGTGATGGTATTGGAACCGTAGTGGTCAAGAATTTAGTAATTCTCATGGTCAGTGTCTAAGGTACCGTTAAGGCTGTTGGTGCTGAAGATTCAGACTTCTCTGAAAGATTCAGAACTTTAGGTTTTGGTTCTGAAGAGGAACCTTCAGATGCATGTTTTTGCTTCTTAACAGTCGGTGCCGAGGGAGATGTCGGCACCGAATGGTGGCTGGAGGAGACTGGTCGGCCCTGGACAAGGCTTCTTCGAATGGAGCTTTACGGATGCCCTTTGAGAATGAGTTTTCTTTTTTCCTCTCTGCCACAGTTCTGTTGCTGACACCCTGGCAGATTGTACAGTCAACAGACAAGTGTGGGACACTCAAGCAATACACACAACGTTCATGGTTATCAGAATTTAGCATTTTTCTCCCACACTTTGTACATTGTTTGAAGCCCGTAGTGGAGCTTTTAGGTTTTTCCGCCATCATCCTGAATAAAAAGGACAGGGCAGGCAGAGAGAAATAACAGAATGAGGCAACAACACAGGAATCCAAGTTTAAGCGCTTTTGTCAGAGTATAGCCAAAGATTTCTTCAGAAACTGTAGTAACAATTCAAAAACATCCATTTAAATAACCCTCCCAACAACCGTGTGACTAAGAAAAAAACTTTTAAAGAAACAGCTGCAAATTCAGTCAAATACTTATAACCAGTATAAATGTACATAACAACTACACATATAACTATGTAGAAATATTAAAATACACACTCAAAAAATGCATTTTTTTAAAAATGCAATTAAATCAAATAAGAACGTAGTTTGAAAACACAGGCAATGGAAACACTATCATTAAGCCCTGGATGTAAACAGGAATTAAGTCTAATCTAACACCTAAGTTCTTTAAGCTCTCTAAGTTCATTCCAAGGGACCCCATAAATGTATTTATGAACATATCTCTGATATTAGGAAGGGGAATGTTCACAATGCTTTGGCAAGACATGTACTTGAGAACCCTGACCATGAGTTTGGTTTTATGGGTATTGATATTGTGCATAAGGATGTTAGGGGGTCCCTTGGAATGAGTGGCATGCTTCCTTATGTCGCAGTTGTATAAGCACGTACTGTACACCAGGCATGAAGCACATTGCTTCCACAGCCCATGTACACTGAGGATGTGGATGTTGCAGTGGACAGTGATGTGCCAGTGGGTGGTAAAGTGACCACCTGCTCCCTAATCTGGCAGCAGATTTCTGCCACCATGCTTGTAAAAAGCTTCCTGTTCCTCCTGCAGAACACATCACAGGTCCTAACAATGAACACTTCAGTACTGAGGTGGGGAGTTCACCTAAGCTCCGAAACAGTTCAAAGGCCGTGGTCCCCTCTAGAGAGGGAGACAGAGCTGAGAACTGTCTTTATGTCTCTCTAAAAGCCTCAGAAACAAAGCAGTTTCTGGGGGTAAGTCCTTATTCAGTTACACAATAAGTCCATCTTATGGTATCTCATTTGTTACTTAGATCTGATGACAGATACCCTCTGCATTACGTAACTGTTGGAAATTTCCTTTTTTAATAACATCAGCACTGTGCAGTTTTGACATTTCTTCAGCTTCTCTGTGTGACGGTATGTTCACTTTTTAACATGATGTCATGTTGTAGGCTTAGAAGACATCATTAGCCCCATGCTGCCCAGTATTTTTTCAGATGCTTACATTATTCAAGTTTAAGTCCAAAAGTGTTCAGAAAAAAAAGTCCCACATTCAATGCCTAAAGTACAAACATTTTCAAAATGCTTCTGTGTTTGACAGACTGCAAGCCAGGATCCAAAACTCCAGTGCCAGGAAAAGGCTTATGGTGTAAAACACTATTGGAAGTACCAGTATTTCAGTCCAGCCACCAATAGCAGATGATGAAGGAAGCTTAAAAATCTTTATCATAGCTCAGAAGATTCCAGTTGCTGAGGGTGTTCAAGGACAAGCTGGAGGGTTCTTCACACAGTTTTGGTCAGTGTCAGATAGATGGAGAAGATAAGGGTTCAAGAGGGCTTGTATTGGGCAAAGACTGTCTTCTGAAAATCTTTACGTGAAATGTCCTTTCTACTCTCCACGAGCTGCAAGCTCTTTCTTGGCTAACAAGACACTGACTTTATTCAGGTTTCTGGTGCACCTCCAAGACCCACTATGTAGGGAATGCATCCAGGGGTGTCAGCACCAGTCTCATCATAGTGGAGTGCCTGCAGTTTGACCGTACCTGGCCAGCTCATGCAGAATGATCCCTTGATTTCCCATTAAAGGCTTTGCCAATAAACTTAGAACTGGGGAATCTGTTCCTCTGGCATCATTTTAAGCTGAGGAAAGATTGCTGGCTAGAGAGATAACCCGGACATTAGGAATATCCATACTATTTGACATCTAGTTGGTTTTGTTTTCATAGATGTGACCGCACATCTTTATAGAGCACTTTAATGTTTACACATTACATTACGCATGTTTTCCATAGGCACGTTACTTCCAACATGCAGAACCCCTGAATGCTCATAGATTCATAGGTGATTACTAGGCTATCTGCCCAAGCGGCATTTTAAGCCTAGCCAATCTTACAAAATATTACTGACATGTCAGTAACCCAAGGCATAGTATGGTTATGATATAAGCTTGTACACATTGTGTTCACAGGCTTCCCCTGAATATTGGGGCTCCATTGCGTAACACCCAACACTAACCTGTAGGCTGCTACTTCCTTATGTGTCTATTAAACTCAGCTCACCTGTTACTGAAGCTAGTGGTAGAACTAGTGGTAGATGAGTGCCTCCCTTTCCTTCATTCTTCCCTTGGGAAGGAGATTCTGAGAATCTCGACATTCCAGTAATAAATGCAAAAAGATAACAATATTCCTCTTTCCAACAGCTCACACTCTGATGAATCATCTTCTAGGGGGCACTCAGACTCATGAAATATACTACAGACCAGACTGCTACCCATCTGACTTCATCACACAATCAGTGCTGAACCAGTATTTCAAAAAGAAAGATGAAAACTGCTCTTAATGGTGACTCCTAACAAGGTGCCCTCTACAAACCACCCAGTGGAATGGAGTGACATCCTCACAAGCATCCCAGGGCAGACTGTTTAGTGAACTCTTTTGTTTAGCAAAGGTCCCAGAAACAACAGCACCTTTCTGCTCTGCAATTGATTACTGACTCCAGGTCTTTGGAATGGCTGGGACTTATGTCTAGCCTACCTGCCATACCTGTCTCAATTCCAAATTTCCCTTATGAATCAGGCACAGGAAAAGCTGTCATAGCACCATGATTTGGAGATCAGGATGGCCTTCTCTTTAGAATTTCCTAAAGCCTGCTGTAATTTTGATTGTGCCAGTGCTGTGCCCAGGACAGTATATTGCAGAATGTACCTCTGCCAGATAGTGTGGCTTGGGCTGCTCTTCAAAGATGAGCTGAGGCAGGTCATTTTGGATGCCCCTTTCTTAGTCGCGGCCATCTTTCTAGGACCTAGTCTAAGACACACAGGCCTGCCATTGAAGGTATGTATAGTAATTCAGTCCTCTTCTTGTAGGCCTATCCAATATCACAGAAGGAAGCCCTAGCAAAGAATGAGGTAGACCTTCAGCTTTCAGGTAATGTTGCCTCTCTTGACTCTACAAAGTCTACTAGGAGGTTTACTCTTCTCCACAGTCTTGATTAACCTGGTAGATGGCCAGTGTTTGACCTGCTTTAGAAGCCCTCATCACAGACCAGTAGATTCTAGATGATGTTGCAGATTGCTTTGTGCTAGAATTGTTAATTCGTACTGCAGAAAGAGCTCTGCTATAAGAACAAGTAGTCACCAGAAAGGTCCTGAAAAAGGCACAGGGTGTGTTTCACAAAGGGATTGTAGAATGTATTCTTTCTTTGAACAAAGAAAATAGGGCTTTACTTTTCCTTGTTTTGAAGATGATGAGTGGTTTCCATCCTACCCTGCATCTCAGTAGCTTCAGCAAGCCCATCTGGTATGGCAATTACATGATTTCACTGGACCTGAGTAATACTTTATGGTACATCAGTGGCTGGGGTGAGCACAGCTGCCTTCTTTGGTATACTCTGGATGGGGTTTACATTTAGTATATGTTGCTATTTGTTCTATGCTCTGTACCTACAGTCTTTAGTAGGATATTAGCCGCATTAGCGGATGTGCTGAAGGAGAAAGAGCTACTTGTGTTTCATTATCTGGTAACTGGCTTTGATAGCCTTGTCAAGGAACTACCTGGAAGCAGTCTATGCATAGGTCATTCTGTAGTTGTAGGCCCAAAGTGTAATCATAAACCTAGGCAGATCTTCTCTGGCTCTAGCTGTTTGGATTGCATGAATTAATGCAGAAGCAGACCCTGTTCACTGTCTTTCATTTGTACCTAAAAACAAACCCTGGGAGGTCTTAGCTTTTGTAGACTGATGTTGTAGATTTATACCTGTTGGCAGCCATGATCTTTGCAGTTCCATTCCTGCACCTCAGGATGAGGGTGTTGCAGTGGATAGAAAGATGTCAGTGTGTGCAAAGCTCCTCATGCCTTCATAGAGCTACTGCTGATGTTAGACCCTTGTCACTGGGCTGTACAATGATGAAGGGTTCTCACATGTCCCTTAGTGTGGGCCTTCCAGTCCTGTAACTGAGACTTCTGCAGTGCCTTACAACGGTCTTCTTTCTAGTGGATTTGAGAATTCATCTTAATCTTTCCCTTGTGGAGAGAATCCATCTTAGCTTTTATCTTTTGTGGGGAGAAGAAAGGGGTTTCACAAAAAATATCTGGAGCTAAAAGCCATGTTCCACACCCTCAAATACTGGAGTGAGACCACTGAACACAGCCCTGTTTGCTCTGATCAACTAGACTGTAGAATGGAACATGAATAGGTAGGGTGATATAAACTTGTACCTCCTGTGTTTTAGGTGTTTAAATGAAACATAAACTGGTGCACCCCCTGTACTCTTTTTCACATACCAGGTGAAGTGAATTCACTGGTAGATGTCCTCAGTTACAGCTCTACCCTTCTCTTACAGCTGATTGTAAGGTTAGGCTATCTTATCTGATAAGGACCTTCAAATAGTGGGGTGGCCAGGAACTTGGCCATTTCTTCATATAGAAGCTCTCCAACTTTTTTACTGAGTTCAGCAGGGAAAGGGGGAATTAAAAGTGAAAGTGTTATCCTTTCCTTGGCAGTGAAGATGCCCATACACTTTTCCATTTTCCCTATGAATCTGTGCCTCATAGCACAATTCGAAGAACAAACAGCAAAACTTATCTCTGTTGCCTCACGGTAGGTGAAAGTGGTATAGTTTCAGGCTCACCAGTCACTGTCACTACAGAAAACTATACCAGAATAGGCCAGTAAAGTATTACAACCAATTCCAACTCAGGGCTTGGTTGCAATTTTAGATCTCCTGCTCCCTGTAAACCTTCATTACTAAGAGGTACTTGATGTTACCACAAAGCCTTCCATGTGTCAGACAGATTCTGCTAAGCAGAAAAGGTTGGTTGTTTGGGTGATGAAGTATCATATGTACCAGCTCAGTCAGCTTGCGTGTAATTCTAACCTGTCTCAGGCCCATGACTGAATTGAGTCACAGTTATTCTATGTTGATGGTGCATGTCTCAGGCATCCCTTTACATCAGATTCTTTTGGAGAACAGAACTGTGGTCTGATAAAGGCTGATTAAGCAGTTCCCTAAAGGGGTCCTAATCTTTACACATCTTTGAAGAAGTTTTTACCTCTTAGGAAATTGGACTACATGATTTACAGACTTGCCGTTCATCTGTTCCAAATGGCATGTGCAGTGACTATGATGTTCATCTCTTGGGAAACGTTAATGATGGTCATCATCCCTGCACACAGGATCTCTGAACTGCAGACCTTTCTCTGTAGGCATCCATATTTGGGCTTCCACAAGGGCTAGGAGACCATTTCTTTCTGTTTCTTTGCAGGGGGAGAACTTAGGAAAAAGAGTTCCCTTCAAACCCTGGCTGTATACTGTTAGCTCAAGCTTTACCAGTCAGGGATGTGTAAGTACAGAAAATCTATGCAAGTGTTCTTTCTTTCACTCCAGTCAACAAAATGTTGCAATGGATAAGCAAACCCTATTCAAGTGGATTGCTAGTACTAGTGCCTTTTGCCAAAAGGTTACTAACCACCTGCTATTCTGCTAGTGGTGTACTTGATTCCATTCCTTCCTCCCTTCTTTCCTTCAAGAGTGCCTGTACTGTACACATTTTATGCTTTGGCCACATGGTCATTGGTTTACAGTTTAACCAAGCATTAATGACTGAAACTTGAAATCAAGATTCAGGGCTAGTTTAGCATGATGATGCTTCAGAACACAACCTTCTAAACCCCTGACTTTTGCTCTCATCTCCTCCAGCTTCTCATGAAGTTTCATTTTTTCAGCACTTGGGATTCTTACTGTGAAAAAGGGCCTTCAGTATCAGATATATTAGAGAAGTACTCACCATATCAATTGCTCTGCATTGACACAGGGTGTTTTTTACCTTCACACCATTCTGGGAAGCCTGTCCAGCTAATATCTGCAAATGGATTTTCCTTTAAATTAGGGAAGTAACAATGAATGTGAATGTGCCTGTCAGGCTGTACTCAGTGCACAGGTGTTGAACTGTAGAGAAGTATCTCTGCACACCCCTCTAGCTTGCTGTGTAATATCATGACATGTGCTGGCAGGAGATGTCATATACTTCTGAGTGTGGAAGCTAGAAGAACTTTGGGATTACACCAAGCTGTGGATGTTAGAAGAGGAAATCCCAACAGTTACCACTGCAGAGGGCCTTCTCACAAATCATTTGACATGTTAAGTAAATATGTGTTATCCATACATTTTGTGATTCATAAAGCCATGTAGTTTTCCACTTCCTGCAACAGTTACCACCAATATAATTCTAGATATTGAGAAGGAGATGTCATGCTGTATGCATAGGATTCAGTGGATCATTGCAAAGGATTATACACTTACCATCAGCCTATATTGTCACATTAAGAAGTTTGGTAAGAGGAATAAAACCTTAACTTTGTTCCAGGCTTACAAGATGTAGTATTGGTACCTGTAAATGCCTTGTTTATTGCCACCTAATCACCAGACTAATAAAAATGTGAACTGAATCTTCATACCTTGTCCCTATAATGTATGTATGTATTTATTTATTTTATTTGATTTTACTTTTGTTTACCGGGATAGTCCATCTATATGGGAACGCATTTTCACCGGAGGACTAGAGGATGAGGAGGTGCAGTTGTTCCCTAAGAATTCTTTTAGTAGTTTTGCTATTTTATTGTAGCAGGCTTCCAGCTTAGCTAGATCTGTTTTACTTCGGTTTGCAAGGATGTGAGATGCATATAGTAGGGTGGAGAGATGGTGGGATCTGACTATATGTCTTGTCATGTGTTATTTGTAAGGAAAGGCTTAATTCTATATAGGAACCTAGTTTAATATGGGTTTTCTTGATGGACTGAGCTAGGTTTACATCGAATCTTAGGTTGTTATCAATTAGAACCCCTAATAATTTTGTGCGGGTTCCTGATAATATTGTGATGTAGTTGGATGAATGTATTTGGAAAGGGGTACTGGGGTCATGTGATTTACTGGGGAGAAAGAGCATGAGTTCGGTCTTGGAAGGGTTCAGTATCAGTTGTGACTCAGATAGCCATGACTCAATGGATATGAAGGACTGCTGGAGTGTACAAACCAGTCGATTAAGGGAATGAGTGGCACAGATTAAAGTTGAGTCATCTGCATAGTGGACAATGGAGGCTAAGGGGGTTGAAGACTGGAGTCAGTTAGTGAATATACTGAAAAAAAGGGGACTAAGTTAAGAATCTTGTGGAACACCCAGGGTGACAGGTAAAAGTGAAGAGAGTTCATGTTGCCATTTGATAGCTTGCTGATGTCCAGATAAGTAGCTATGGAACCAGGCTAGAGCAGAAGGGCTGAGTTTTAGGGATGCTAGTTCATCATGGAGTTTCTGGTGAAAACCATTTCAAAGGCTTTAAAAAGAGCTAAGAAGATTGAGGAAACAAATTGTTTGTTATTGCTGTGGTGGTTAATGGTGTTAGTAAAGTTTAGAAGGGCAGTTGTGGTGTTATGGTGAGGGCAGAACCCATGTTGTCTGTTAGCTAAGAGGTTACTGGATATTAGGTAGTTTAAGAGCTGCACGTGGATGCATTTTTCGAGAATTTTGGAGAGGGGGTTAAGATAGCAATGAGTCTCTAGTTAGAAAACTCAGTTGAGTTACCTCCTTTGTGCAGGGGAAAAATATGAGATGTTTTCCAGCTTGTGGGGATGTGCTGTTCAGGGATGGAACTGTTAATCAAGGTAGTTACAGGGTAGACAATAGCGGGGCAGCTATTTTTAAGAATTCTGAAGGTAGATTATCAGTTGCAAGGGTTGTAGGTTTCAGTTTGGAGAGTAGTTTGTTTATAGTGAAAGTGTGGACAAGTTTGAAGAAAAAGGAGTCACTGTTATTGCTGAATAAAGTAGGTATAGTTGGAGGAGTATTGTTAAGCGAGTTAGTGAGAGAGAGAGAGAGTACAGTTAGTAAAGAAAGCATTGAATTGTGTAGCAATGCTGTCAGTGCTTGAGTTGGTTGGATAGGGGAAGTAGGGGAGGATGTGTTGCCAGGTTGAAGGAGTTTTTTTTTATTGAGGACCAGATTTTTTTGGGATTGTTGTAGTTCTGGTGTTGTGTGGTAGTATAGTAAGCTTTTTTGTCAAGCTTGATTTGAGATTTGACTTTATTGCAAAGTTGTTTGTAAAGATTGAGATTAGCTCGGTTATTGTTGGCCAGAGTGACCGGGCTTTGTCTCTTTGTTTTAATAGATTTTTAGATAGCCATGGAATGGAGTGAGATTTTATTCTAGCAGTTCTGCAGGGAGCTAGTGTATTTAGAATTTCAAGGAAGGTGTTGTTAAAATAGTCTACAGCAGAGTTAAGGGGGAAAGTTTTGAGAGGGGAGCAGTCACAGAGATGAAGGAGTGATCGGAAGGTTTGAGTACTGAAGTTCTTTTTAATAACATTGTCCTTCTGTGTGTGCATATATACCACTGCTGCTGAATCTGTACCCGTTATATATTTTTTTCTTACTGTGCTCTTCTATCACTAGAAATCATCAAAGCTGTCGCGAAAAGTTGCAAGAGAAAACGAAGATGAAAAAGACAAAAAGGAAGAAAACAAAACCACTTCTGGGTCTGCAGATGTGGGCAGTAATACAAAAAATTCATCAGAATCCCAGAAAACAAGTGATGGGGTGAGTAGATGGCTGCCTCTTTTGTGACATTCATATGAAATAGCTGAATCCATTTATATGCAACTATTTTAAGAAAGACAATGCATCTTTGGGGTGGCTCAGCAATGCAGCTTTTTACTCTGCTTTTGATACTGTTATAGCTTGATGGGTGTATTGCAAGTCACTTTAAAGCAGAGGCATTTTAAATAGATGTAAACAAGGTGCTTTTTGATTCAAAGACTTTTTACTGAAATACTTTAACATGCAGTATTTATTGAGTTGGAGAGCATTGGGAAATGTAGATGTGATAATGAGTTTCACTTGCAAAGTTTTAAATTTCAAGATTTAAAGTAGAACATAAGAAAGTTGCATTTTCTAATAGGAAATTTACAATAGTTTAGGCATCGTGACTGATGTTTGTCTTTTCGGCTTTTCCCGGTTAGGGGTCGCCACAGCAGAACTCCGGTCCGCTAATGATTGGTAGTAGATTTTTATGGTGCCGAGTCGCCAGCCCGATGCCCAACCTTCAGCGAAGGCATGCCCATTCACACATGTCTTTCGGAGGCCACAGCAACAATGCTACCACTGCACCACCGCGGATTACACAGGCATCTTGACTGATGATACTTAAATTTTGTCTAGTAATATGCATCTTGACTGATGATACTTAAATTTTGTCTAGTAATATGCACCTTTGACCATTGACAGCAAACATGAACACTACACAACAATTAAACTTTATTCATATTTATGTCCATTGCTTGGTTGTTAACTTAGACATTTTGAGCTTTGCCATTATTTAATGAGATGTATTTTTATTTTCTGTCAGAGTTGTGGTTAATGCAATATGAGCTTATGGATAATAGCCATGGTAGAGATTTGAGGGGAATGGAGCATGATAATATATCTTACTTTCACTCTATGGATTGTGCACTGGGCAGGACCCATTTTCTTTTGAGGTGTGGGGAGAAGAACTTGACAGACAGTGAAAGACAATAATAAGATTCATTATAGAACATGTAAGCAATGTCAGTCTAACATCAAACAGGATAGGTTAATTCAAGCATCCAAAGGGAAATTGTTTAGTCTTAAAATGGCCCACAAGGGCAGCCAGCCCTTAAGGTCCACTTAACCATGGACCTATAACCATACAGTGATATGGCATGCCATAAGGAATACAGAAGGACAGATCAGTCTTAACTATGAGATGCACATTTAATAACTTGTTAGCAAGACATGAGTGACAAGCATGTGTGCTAGAAAAAGCAAATAGTGAAAACAGTCAAACAATTGCAGATTGCATTTAAAGTCACAGTTAAGCATTTCCATTAGAAGAAACAGATCATGGGAATGCTTGGCCATATAAAATGGTAAACAAAAATAGTTTTAGGCTCACATGATTCTTCATTCTGTACTTGCTTTAAATGTTAAACATCTTTAACACGTCAGAAGAGTGCATCACCTTTTTTTGCCCTCCAATACACAAATTCCATCCTCATCCTTCTGATATACAATCTTTCTTTTTACAAGCTGCCTTTTTCTTTCTTCCACTGGGCTTTCTGAAATACTTTTTAACACAAGTACCTGTGATCCCCACCCTGTTTCATTAGCCTTCCTTCAAGAGTGCTCCATTCTGTTATCAGGTGTACTTTACAAGAATGAAATTTCACTTACCTGAAACCCATAACACCAAGATGAAAAGGCCGACAACTGCACAACACTGATGTCCTGGAACACTGACTTACCACTCCAGGTAAGTAACTGCTTGGCCATCCTAAACAGCAATGTGAACCAAAAAAAAAAAACCCACCCATGTGGGGGGCTGAAACATGCATGTCCACAACTAGTGCAGTTTGGCTTTATTGACCTGAATTTCTCCATAACAGACTTAAGAAGAAAAAAGTCATGGGCATTCAGAACTGCCATATAGCTGAAACACCTGATGTCCTTAAAGGGTCACTTGCATATATCCCATGTGCCTCTAATACAAGAGGTTTAAGGAATCACACAATGAAAGCTGTAGCTTCGCTAGATTTTTCTTTTTGTTTTTATTGATTGGCTTGTCTATGTGACCTTTCTACTTATTTAGTTTGTTGGGATATTTTGCAGGCACCCTAATGGTTATGGACATCAGCTGGGTACGATAACCCTGTGTTTCTAAAGGTCTGACAAACAGTCTAGTTATGCTGTAATGATGAACCCTTAAGAAGGCTGAAACATGCATGTCCACAGCTAATGGGCTTTGGTTTTATTGGCTTGAATTTGTCCATAACAGAATTAAAAAAAAAAAGTCATGAATATTCAGAACTACAGTATAGCTGAAACACCTGATGTCCTTAAAGGGTCATTTGCATATATCCCGGGTTCCTATCAGGTAGTCGAACTTCTGCGAGACCATAAGTTCGAATTTGCAGATGTTCGAGTGTTTCAACGGAAATCTCCGTAAGGGGAGGTTTCCATTTTGTTCAATGTGGTGTGATCTCGGAGTTGGTATGTTTAAGTAGCGGGAGGTGTGGGGGGCACAGCCCCCGATTTGGGGTGTGCAGGGGGTCTTGCCCCCCCCTGCTTACAACAGTTTTTTTTTTTTTTTTGTTTTGTTTTTTATCCATAGTTGAAGTTTTTTAACTTCGAACAGAATTGTTCGAACATTCCGTGTTTGAAGTTATTTAACTTCGACTATGTGATATAGACCCATATATCCCATGTGCCTCTAATACAAGAGGTTTAAGGAATCACACAATGAAAATTGTAGCTTGGCTAGATTTTTCTTTTAGTTTTTACTGAATTGGAAAACATAGAATTTTTATTTTTTAAACTGCAGATCAAAGATGATAAACAATTTTAAACAATTTCTTTTTAAATTCCATTGCTCTGAGGGTGTATTCACAGCATAGTGGGTTTGTTAACTTCGGACTTGATGGAATAAGTTATGATGGATGATATTCTTTTGAAATACCATCCACTCAGTGAATACTGAAACTAGTCCTCACTACTCTTTATCTGTTACTATCTTGTTAAAAAAACTCCAGAAAGCCATTTTCCCCAGCTGCTTTATCTTCTTTTAACTTCTGTATAGAGTTCCCTTACTTCCATTTATGCAGTTTCATTCTCCATACTATGGCTGTTCTTGTCAGTCAGATCCTACCTACCTACGTGACACACCCTCTTACTATTGTTTTTTTTTTTCACTTTTCCTTGTCTTCAATAGGTCCTTTCATAATTTTCTAAATATTTCTGCCATTTCCATACTTCATGTTTATATTTTCTCCACTTCATTCCCACTGTCCATTCCAGGTTATTCTTTTGCAACATTTCAAATCTGACACTGTCTTATTACTTATGCTCTTAATGTAATGTACACTTTCATTAATTCATCTCATTTCATGCCTGATGCACTATTTCTTATTAGTTTTGTATCTTTCCCCACTTTACCTTCATCCTCTATTTTTTTCCCTTTTTCTTGTTTTATATTCCGACTATATATTTTTCTTAGCAATCAGTTATTATCATTCCAGCACACCAAACCTGTTTTTGTGCATTCTACAGTTAATAGCCAATACCTGCAGTACCACTGTAACTTTTATACATCCTCCTTCACTTTATCACTCACATTTTCTTTTCACGCATTATTAGTAATTTTTCATGTTATTCTATTCAGTTTCAGCACATAGCCATTACCTAATATGCTGATTTGCTTGTAGAAATGATTTCCACCTTGTAAACTTATGTCCTTATCTTAACACTAAATAGAAGTCCAAGTCAGCTGTCCAATACCCTTTCATTACTTGTGAAGTATATTTATTTGTTTATATAATTGCTATTGGGGTAAGAATCAGTGATGTAACAGCATTGCTGCATAACAGCATTTTTTTTGTTCAGTTCACTTCCTAGCAAAATAAACGTCATTGTTGTACTAAGAGACTCACTGGACTAGTCCTTCTTCACACTGCCCGATTTGTATTTTAACTGGTTTGAGTTTGAGTTTTTGGGCATTTTCCTCCATTTATTTTGAGGTTCCGAGTTTTTATTTGGCGGTATGGAAGGAGACCAGTGTGTTTCTACAGCCAACAAGACTAGAAGTGATGACATCGGAAAAAACAGGAAATTGATTGGCCAGCTTACCCAACTGGTCAACCTCCTTACACCCATCAGCCAGTCAATTTTGGGCATAACTTCCAGCGTCTCTATGCTCACAAGGAAATGGCTGTAAGAGTTCAACATGGAGATTCAAACAACAGGCTTAACAGGAACGGTAATATCTAAAAGCTGATTGTTGGCCATTTGAATCTACAATCTTTGGAAATAGATTTTCAACGTACCCCCGAGGATTTTATTGAACAGAGCAGATGACGGGTCACCCACAAATACTCAACAGCAAGAAATCAGACTACAAACAGGACAAAATAAAGGTGACTGTTTAACTAACAATAATCAGAATACGGATTTGAGTGACTGGTTATTTAAAAGTTATTCATTAAATGCTAGAGATAGCATGCCATCTATTTTCCAGCCAAAGGACACATATGATAAAAGCGTTAAAAAGTTATCAGACTTCTTATACAAATACAGGGCCTTATTGATAGAAAATGCTTATTTAAAGGAATGTATCAACTGTAATATAGTTCCTAAGGGCCTAAGACTGTGTAAAATTCCAAACAATGTGGAAGAGAGTACAGAATATTATCAGGAATTAATGGACATCTTTAACCGTTGTAGCCTAGAAATTCTAGGGGCCATTATTAAACAAAACGACAAGCAAAACATTGTAATACATAAACAGATAGAAGAGATCAATGATAACATTACAAAAGATTTGATGTTTATCATAAGAGAAGAAAGGGAGAAATATTTCAGAAATAAGATAGACAAGGAATGTAACAATTTAATCAATAGAAAAATAAAGAAATTAGAAAAACATGTTACTGATTATAGAGAAAGAAGAAGTTATCCCGTACCCAAAAACACTACAGATATGTACATACAGTGTATATAAAAAGTTTACACACCCCTGTTAAAATGCCAGGTTTTTGTGATATAAAAAAGTGAGACGATAATAAATCATTTCAAAACTTTTCCCACCTTTAAAATGTGACCTATAACCTGTACAATTCAGTTAAAAAACAAACAAATCTGTTAGGGGAAAAAATATAAAAAATAAAAAATGTACAATAAGCTGGTTGCATAAGTGTGCACACCCTTAAACTAATACTTTGTTGAAGCACCTTTTGATTTAATTACATCATTCAGTCTTCTTGAGTACACACCTGCCATCAATTAAAGAGACTCTGATTAACCCCAAATAAAGTTCAGCTATCCTAGTAGGATTTTCCTGATATTTACTCAGTTGCCTGCTATATCAAAAGCTATGGTTCGCAGAGAGTTTACAAAGCATCAAAGGGATCTCATTGTTGAAAGGTATCAGTCAGGAGAAGGGTACAAAAAAATTTCCACAGCATTGGATATACCATGGAACACAGTGAAGACAGTCATCTAAAAGTGGAGAAAATATGAGACAACAGTGATGTTGTGAAGAACTGGATGTTCCTCCAGAATTGACGAAAAGACAAGACAAAAATTGGTCAGGGAGGCTGCCAAGAGACCTACAGCAACACTGAAGGAGATGCAGGAATTTCTGGCAAGTACTGCTTGTGTACTGCATGTGACAGCAATCTCCTGTATTCTCCATATGTCTGGGCTATAGGGTAGGGTTGCAAGATGGAAGCCTTTTCTTACACAGAAAACCATCCAGGCCTGGCTAAAATTTGCAAAACAAGTCTTCCAAAAGCATGTGGGAAAATGTGTTATGGTCTGATGAGACCAAGGTTGAACTTTTTGGCCACAATTCCAAAAGGTACATTTGGTGCAAACATGACACTTTGCATCACCAAAAGAACACCACCCCTATGGTGAAGCATGGTGGTGGCAGTATCATGCTTTAGGGCTGCTTTTCTTCAGCTGGAACTGGGGCTTTAGTCAAGATGGAGGGAATTATGAACAGTTCCAAATACCAGTCACTTTTGGCCCAAAACCTTCAGGCATCTGCTAGAAAACTGAAGATGAAGAGGAATTTCACCTTTCAGCATGACAATGACCCCAAGCATACATCCAAATCAACAAAAGAATGGCTTCACCAGAAGACAACTAAAGTTTTAGAATGGCCCAGCCAGAACCCAGACCTAAATCCAATAGAAAATCTGTGGGGTAACCTGAAGAGGACTATGCACAAGAGATGCCTTCGCAATCTGACAGATTTGGACTACTTTTTCAAGGAAGAGTGGGCAAATATTGCCAAGTCAAGATGTGCCATACCGATAGACTCCTACCCAAGAAGACTGAATGCTGTAATTAAATCAAAAGGTGATTCAACAAAGTATTAGTTTAAGGGTGTGCACACTTATGCAACCAGCTTATTGTACGTTTTTTATTTTTTTATATTTTTTTCCCTAACAGATTTGTTTGTCAGTTGAATTGTACAGGTTATTGGTCACATTAAAGATTGGAGATTTTTGAAATGATTTAATGTGGTCTCATTTTTTTATAGCACAAAAAACCTGACATTTTAACAGGGATGTCTAAACTTTTTATATCCATTGTAGATTCAGAAACACACAAATATTTAGGAAGACATGGTGAAGGGGAGGAACAAAGGAATGGAAAATATGAAATCAATCAAACTGGTGAGGATTTACAATTGTATGACCTTTTAAAATATCCTCCCCTTCGAAGGTCAGAAAGATTGAAAAACAAAAATCAACAAATAGACAATCAGTAGTATTACAACAGGAGGGGAACAAGAAGACGACAAAGGGGAAGAGGCAGATATTAGTACCCCCCCCTTACAGGACCTATTACATTGAATGACACAATTTTAAAGGTTAGACACAAATGCACCTGTAATAATGTTAACATATTTAATTATAGTAATATAGAGCTAACTAAGAAACATTTTAGTTTACTGCCCAAAGGGTTTAAGTATGTCCCACAAAAGAAATTTGACTTAACAAAGGTAATTTTAGATTTAAAAACATTCGTACGTAAAGTTAATTTGGATTTACTTTTTCTAACAATCTGCAGCAACATAATGGGGAGGTTATAAGAAAGAAGAGTGCATATAACTTTCCCCTACATCCCCAACTTAAAAAGTTTGAAACACTTGTTGAAAAAGAACTTAGAAAGACAGTTCCTAAAGGCAGAAGAAGTCACAACTTAAATAAAGGTGAATGGGAAACACTTAAGGAAATTATGGCAAAAAGTTTATAAGGGTCATGAGACCAGAAAAAGGTGGATGGGCAGTTATAATGGATGCCATTATTTATGAAGGGAAAATGATGGACATTTTGGGTGACACTAATAAATATCTAAGAGTGTCAAAAAATGAAATAAATATTTCTTGCAGAAAGATTGACCTAATATTAAATGATTTGCTATTGGAGGAGTCTATTGATCAACACCCCTACTATTATTTGAAAGAATGAAAGACCAAAAATACCTTCTATAGTTGTCATACCAAAAGTACACAAAAATGAATTGGATCCACCTATCGTGTCTGCAGAAGGTTCAAAAACAGCTCCAGTATCTAATTGTTTAAATCATCTATTAAAAAATTATGGAAAAATGAAAATCAAATTTTAAAAGATTCTTGGGATTTTGTAAGAAGTGTCAGACAAGAGATTTACAAAAATAATATTATTTTTGTCACTATAGACATAATTGGCTTATTTTTATGCATTCCCCATGAAGAAGGTTTAGAATTTTTTGGAGAAGCTCTCATTCAAGAAAAAAAGTTGAAACAAAATTATTTTATTAGAGTAAGTTTGGAGTTAATTGAATTAGTATTAAAAATAATTTTATTTATTATGGTGGTGAGTTTTTTCAACAATTAAAAGGCATAGCGATTGGTGCCTCATGTGCCCCCTACGTACGCCAACATAGTATTAAAAATATGGGAAGAGAATTTATTCTCTGCTCAGAATTTAAAACATGCTGGGTGCTATATAAAAGGTACCTTGATGATATATGTCTATTTTGGACTGACACAGGGGATAAGTTAATGGACTTTATGAAACACTTGGAAGAATCCATAAGTTTTTTAAATATTTTCGTGGAATATTTTCTATGATAAATGTAATTATTTGGATGCTTCCATTGAAAAGACTAATGCAGGCTTTAAATTAAAATATATAGGAAAGACACTTTTTCCAACTCCTACTTGTATTTTACAAGTGCACATCCATTTTTTCAAAAAAGAAGTATTTTAAAGGGGCAGTATGTCAGAGCCAGCAGAATGACTTCAAATGACTGATTTTCAGGCAGAATGTGATTTTTTTTTTAATTGTTTACAGAGAGAGGGTATCCACCAAAACTAATACACAAGGTGAAAGGAGAGGTCATTAAAGGGAGAAATGAAAGATTCAAAACAATTTTGGGGGTTGATTTGGTAGGAGAAGAGGAAAAAGATGGACAAGAGCCATTATTGATGAAAATAATGATTACAATAGGGCGTTTATCACAGAATATAATGGAGATGGAATGATTATTAAAAAGTAGTAGAAAAGGAATGGGAAAGATTTATAGGTCTGTCAGATCTAAGGGAACTGTCTAAAAAACCTTTAAAAATAATATTTACTAAAGGTAAAAATTTAAAGGGTATGTTAGAGTGTAAGAATGGAGAAACTAAGCAGGGAAATATTAAAAGATAGAGAACATTTAAATGCGGGGCATGCACGCAATGTTTAATTGTTCTTAATAAAGAAAAGAAAGAAAAATAGAAGGAAAAACATATTATAACTATAACACAAAAAGTATAGTATATTTAGCCCTATGTGACAACTATGAAGTTTTTTTTTTACTTGAAGAGGTCAAAAAAGATGTTAGGGGAGGGCCTTGGGAAACCAACATAGAATATAAATAATTATTATGGCAAGTCACACTAGGGGCCAGCACACACCCTGTCCTGAATGACAGTATTTCTTTGGCACCATTACTCTAAATGAGAGCTGCTAAATAATAATATTGTTATATTTAAAACAATAACCCTTTGCTCAGTTAAATTCCTTTGGACAAAAAAAACATTTGGTTCTCTGTTCTTAATACATTACGGTTTTGAAAGTGATTTTAAATGATTTTATAAGAGTTTACATTTGCTGGATTAAAGGATTCACCACTAGAAATACTGAGAACATACATCAGGTTCCTAACAGCATAATGTAAATGGTAGAAAGTGATTTGTAATAAAAGTTTTATTAGGTTTTAATTATAACAGTCTTAATAGTAAAGGTATTTAATTAAGGTGTATGACAAGGTTTTGTAAGTGTCATTATTTGTTTTAGGGCTTGGGTTTTTACATTTACATATTTTTATATAAAACGGAACAAGCATTGCATTGGTAGTAAATTAATTGATGCAATAAAGTCATTGGACGTAGGCAAATGGATATGATATTTAAGGTTTTTATTAAGCATCTGATGAAGTCTTTCTTGTATAAGACGAAAACGCAGTGGATGGCAGGAACATTAAACTTAAATGAACTAACTGACTGACTACATACTTGCATGCTCACACTCTGGCTGCTCACTCAAAATGGCACTCTAGCTTGCACATGCTCAGTACTTACATGCATGTGCTGACTCACTGGAAAGCTTCTTAAAGGTATATCACAAACACTGATGTATATCCTCCCTCTTTACTGAGCTGTCTCATATAAACAAAAACATTTGAATAGACATGCGATTATACAGACACTAATAAAGAAAAACAACAGTGATGTCCAGGTTGCCATGCATCTGGAAGTAGGTTTCAAGATGCAACCTGATCTCATGACTTAATAAGACTGGGTTTAGAAACAGGGACAGTCACTGGGGAATGTTCTGCTTGTGGACTCTCTGGGATTTTCTCAGGAATGGGGATTGCTGATGGAATATTCTCTGGAACAGGAATATTGGACAAGTCACTCCTAGAACTAGAGTCTTTGTCACAGGCAAGATGCTGTAAACTGGTTCGGACACTGATAACAAATGCTTCTGATTTCATCTGAATTCCATTCCTTGTGATTCCACAGTGTACAATCTCGGCTCTTGACAAAAACTCACAAATCCGATGCGATCAAAACCTTTTGATGTCTGCATCCTCACTATCTCTCCTTTTTTCAATGACTTGAGCAGTGTGCTGACTTTATCATACTAAGACTTCTGGGACAAATGCTTTTTCATCAGTTGGTCTTTTATGGTTTTGTTGTTCTTAGCACTTGGAACCCATAAATTACTGATGATGGATAATTGTCTCGACATAAAGCTCTGGGCAGGTAAACCAAGATGATTATCATGAGGAATGTTTCTGAGATTTAACAAGTTGAGAAATACCTCTCTGTCTCGTATTGTCTGCTAATAGGTGATCTCTGCTTGACTTACAAAGCCATGTCTCACCCATCTCTGTTAGAAATGCTACATCTAAAGAAATCCCAATCCCTCCACACCACGCACTCCAGAGACCTCAACCTCATTACCACAGTCAACAGAACATGCTAGAGGGACAGGTTCATAACCCAGAGACTGCCCATGCTCTGGAATAGACTTCCCATACATGTCAAGCAGAGCACCTCACTGGCCCTCTTCAAGAGAAATCTTGATGAGTGAATGGGAAATAGAAAGTTCACCCTGGGGATCACTCCAGTGGCTATACTTGATAGAGGCAATGGGAACTAACTTCGGGTGGCACGATGCCAGGGAACGTTTGTGGGCTAGGTTTGTAAATGCTCCAGGGCCATTAGCCTAGAACACACCTATGAACCTATGAACCTTGGTATTGTCATATCTGGAGTTCTCTAACAGCTGTTTTGCACTTTGAACTGCGTATTCAGCCAAGCCGTTGGACTTAGGGTATTCAGGACTACTCGTCATATGAAGAAAGACCCACTCTTCTGCAAATCTCTTGAACTGCTGATTTGTAAACTGTGCACCATTGTCAGAAATAACTCTGTGTGGACTACCATGGACAAAAAAATGTTTTGACTTAGTAATGACAGTATTGGAAGTTAGGTTGGGAAGTAGATCAATCTCATAGCAATTTGAATAAGAGTTTACTAATACCAAATAATGCTGACCATTCCACTCAAAGATATCTGTGGCTACTGTCGACCAAGGTAGTTCAGAAGTCTGGCTTAACTAAAGTGGTTCTTTCTGTTGATGCAGCTTTGTACTATTACATACTGAACAAGAGGAAAGTACTTTCTCAATATATCTTGACATAGAAGGCCAAAATACTAGACCTCTCACCTTTTTTGGTATAATTAGTTCCTGGGTGGCCACTATGCAAGATTTTAATATAAGGACTTTGGAACAATCACTTTAGGGCCTTTCACGATAATACCATTTTCTGACAAAATCTCATCTCTGTATGGAAAATAAGGTTGCATTTCTACTGGTAAACAAGATTGTTTTGAAGGTCATCTTCAACTGATAAAGAGGTTTAGTTTCTGGAAAAATGGATCTGAAGCTGTGTGAGTTCTAAACTCATCAAGATGTGTGGAAGAAAAATTTCTCACTTCCATGACTTCAAAATCAAGTTGCTCATTGTTATGCTGTTCTGCGGTTTTTCTGGGTGATGTGGATAAAGTATCAGCAAGATAAAGAAGTTTGCCTTTTGTGTAAACAAGAGAGAATTTGTACTTCTGAAATTTGAGCACCATGCGTTGCAATCTAGCTGGAGCTGTATGCATAGGCCTTCTCAAAATAGTAATAAGAGGTTGGTGATCAGTTTTGAACTGGATAGTTCGACCAAAAACATAATCATGGAACTTTGAACATGCAAACACAATTGCTAAAAGCTGTTTCTCAATCAGGGCATATTGCATCTCAATCTGGGTAAGTGATCTCGATGCATAGGCTGCTGGTCTATCCTCTTGAAGAATGACTGCACCTGGACCAAACTTAGAAGCATCACAGGAAAGAGTAACTGGTTTGTGAACATCATAATAGCTGAGAGTTGATGGGATAACAATTTCCTGTTTCAGGAACCATGACCAAATTACATCTTTTTGTGTCAGCTCTCTTAGTGGTGCTGACAGTTGGCTTAAATCTGGAATGACCATGCCAAGGAAACATTGTAGGGCTTGAACATTGTCTGCAGCTGGCATCTCGAGAATTGCTGTTTGCTTGGAAGGATCTGGTCGTAAGCCTGAACTGGTAAACAAGTGACCAACATAAGTAACTTCTCATAGCCTGAATTTGCACTTCTGAGGATTCAGCTTAAGATTCATTTCACATGCTCTTTCCAGAACTTACTTGAGGTTTCTGTCATGTTCAACTTCACCATTGCTTCCTACTAGAATATCATCTACTATAATAGCACATGGATAGCCAGAATAAATTTGCTCCATCACACACTGAAAGACTTCACTGACAGAATTTATTCCAAATGGCATTCTCAGAAATCTGTATTTTCCAAAAGGTGTACTGAATGTGGTTAACAGTGAAGATTTTTGGTCAAACAAAATTTGCCAAAATGAACTCTTTGCATTTAAGACAGAAAAAAAAAACAGCAACTTCTTTGACTGTGTGCACTGGATGATGAGATCTTTTTCATGCTTTGTTCGGATCTCTTGGATAGGGCAGCTGCAGTGGTGCAGCAGTTAGCATTGCCGCCTCACAGCAAGAGGTTCTCTGGTTCGATTCTGAAATGGGGTGCCTTCTGTGCGGAGTCTGCATGTCCTCCCTGTGGTCACATGGGTTTTCTATGGGTGCTCCGGTTTCCTCCCACATCCCAAAGACATGCTGTAGGTGCATTATATATTCTATATTGGCCCTAGGCATGAGTGCATGCATGTGTGTGCCTTCCTTGGAAGGTTGGGCACCAGGTTGGCAAATTGACACTGTAAAACTCCACTGCCAATCATGAGCGGACAGGTGATCCACTGTGGTGAACCCTAACCGGGAAAAAGCCAAAAGAAGAAGTTCAGATCTCTTGGATCAATACATACTCTGATATCATCTGAGCTTTTCTTATGAGCTACTACCATGGAAGATACCCATTCAGTAGGTTCTTCTACTTGACAAATTACTCCTAGTTGCACCATTTCTAGCTTGGCTTTGACTCTTCTTTGCATAGCTACTGGAACTTTCTGTGCTGCTCTGATAACTGGGCTAACCTCTGGGTCTAACTTCATGGAGTACACAACTGTAAGTTTGCCTAGTTTGTCTGCAAAAATATCAGCATACTCAGAAGAAATAGTTTGGGCAAAATTTGAGCTGTTGTCATGCAAGCTTACGTGGTGAATTTCTTTATTAAGTGAAAGCAGTCCATTTTTCAAACTGTCTCTGAGGCCTAATAATGTCTCCACGTGTCTCTTGACTATGCAAAATTGTAAGTCATAGCTGTTCCCAGAAGAGTAACATGAAAGCATTACTGAGCCTTCGGTCTGAATCTCTTCACCACCATAAGCAACAAGCTTTGCACACTTTGTTAAATAAAGTTGTTCTGTAGCTCTTACTCTAGGCAAATGTTTCTGCTGACATAACATTGCACTTTGAGCCAGTATCTATTTTGAGCTCTGCGGGACTACCACTAATCCAAACAGTACAAAAGATTTCATTCTTTGCCCACAAATCTACTGCATTAACTGTTTCACCAAGTACAGACACACCATCAACATAAAAAGTAGGGTCGCAGGTTTCTGATTAAGGAACTTACCTCTTGGAATGCCATCTTTGAATAAAAGAATGTGGCTTATTTGATTTACAAAATCTTTTGAAATGATGCACTTACTGCGAGAATTACACTGCTGACCAAAATTTAAGCACTTTTCTCTGTTGGGTTTGTAATTTCCACCACAATTACGATAGCTGTAAAGCTGGATGGGGGCACATGTTTTGACTTTGCTGATTCACCCTTATGCTTCACTGAGCAAGCACTGGAATTTGCTGAAAAGACTCAGGGTTTGGCTCGTTACTGTTACAGGACCTGCAATAGCTGCCATGCGCTTGGGCCTGTTTCTTTTAACCACGTGTTGCATACTATCAACATGAGCTTTGTCACTGAGCCTTCTAGACTTTTTCTCATTTGTAAGCATACTTGTGTGCTTTTCTGTAAGCTCTTATATCTGACAAATCTTAATGGCCGTATTCAACATCAAATCACTGTCTCGAACCAAAATCTTTCTCATTGTGTCATTATTAATACTGCACACAAGCATGTCCTTTATCAGCTCATCTCTCAAATCACCAAATCTGCACATTTTAGCCTTGTTTCTCAACTGTATGCTGCAAAAGTCCATTTTTCATCATGCCCTAAAGGTGTTGTGGAATCCTATAAGGCTTTGTGTCTTCTGCTGGCAACAATTGCCTGAACCTGTCTCACTGAAAACGAGAAAGTGAGTCTACAGTAGAATTCTCCCTCAATATGCTTTGCTCTGAATATTATATTATGTTGTGCTGCTTTCATTTCCATACCACCTGCACCCCCCTTTTTTTGCTTGTAAGCATTTGTTTGACTTTAACAATTATGTTAACCTCCAAGAAAATGCAGTTTCCTCTATTTGTGTTCTATATTTTTACCTCTACTTATATGTACAGATGTTCATCGTGTTACACTGCTGCAGTCATCACACTTGGGTTATCCTGCCGTCAGGTGGTCCCGCAGTCAGCCAGAGTTCCAAAGTCTTGGTCCGGCGTCGGTTGCTGTCGCTTCTTCCCTGACGTCAGTGCACCAGGGGTATATAATATGCATCCGACGCCATTTCTTCAGTCTTTCTTGCCGCGCGGTGCCCGAAGCAGAAGCAGTTCGCAAGTGCCGGTTGGCCGACTCCTGAGATTTTCGAAGTCGAATTTCAGATCCGAAGTCTTCAATAAAGCTAAGTACCCCGTTGGGGAAACCTTTTTCTTGGCTCAGACTGATGTCAGAAAAAGTTAATAATTGTATTTCTTGTGGGAAGCAAATACCTCATAAGGACTTCCACTCTTACTGTATTCCATGCCTAGGCCCTGATCACGACGTCACTAGTTGTCGGTTTTGTGCTAGATTCAACAAACGCACTATAAAGAGACGTTTTGATTTTGCTGTACACTACTTTGGCCGAAGGTTCAATTATACCATGCCGTCGGATCAGCCGACCTCAATACCGAAAAAGCGCAAAGACAAGCATAAAGACAGGCATCCGAGGTCCAAAATCGATGATGAAACCTCTTCTAGGCCAGTCGCTGATTCGCCGGTTGTCAGTGAGGCGCTTTCGCAGCCCCTGACACCCGCTACCTCAGAGCCACAGGCCGCTTCCGACTCCCACGTGGAGACATCTAGGCCTCTGGAAACTCAAGGTATTGGGCCTACAGAAACTAATCCCTCAGATGGGTCCGGAGCCGCTGAGCAGGCACCGGCTTCTGAGGGTGTTTTCAGACCTTTACAACTTACCATTAAAACAACAGCCAAGACAAAAGTACCATTAAAGTCAAAGAAACAAGTACAGCATTCTCCTGGACAGTCCTCCATGCCTAAGAAACAGATGCTTAAAATGGCCGAAGACCTCATTACTCTAATCAGGGGTTCCCATCCCCCTCCTGAGAAAAGGCCTAGGCAGGATACAGACTATGACTCCTCTGATCAGGTTTCCATTTCCTCTGATTCCTCTTCAGACCAGGGATACTCTTTACCCCCCTATGAGGACTCTGATACTGAGGAATCTATTCCTTCAGCCTCTCCTCCTGAGGATTACTCTTTTGGGGAAACTTTACATACCATGAGGGAACATTTCCATTGGGAAAGTCAGGAATACTCAGAATCCAAGAAAAGGCTCAGGGATTTCCTCTTATTGCCTCAGCACAGGCCCCTGGCTATTCCGCCTGTGCTAGACATTGTGGATGATGTGTTCTCTGAATCCAGCTTATCTCCTGACTCTTTGCCCCCTGCTCCAGCCAAGCCAGATAGGTATTATAGAGTCCCTGACTCTCACAAGTTTCTTTACAAAACCCTTCTGCTGATCCAGAAACTATTTCCCAGGGTCCAAAAGGGGTTAAGGCTTCCATTGCAAAAAATCCAGTACCCTCTGACAGAGATTCCAGAGCTTTGGATAGATGGGGGAAGAAAGTATACACGTCTGCAACTTTAGCAGTAAGAGCTTTAAATTGCCAGATTCACATGCTTAAGTACCAACAGTATTTAATGGCTCAGTTAAAACAGAAAATGCTTGCTAGCTCAGAAGCTCCTGATTGTAAAGAAATGCAGGATTTATTGCATGCAGTTGAACAGGTGGGAAAACATACTCTGCAATGTGGTTTTGATTCTTTAGAGGTCTCTTGTAGAGCCGCAGTTACAGGTTCTGTTATTCGAAGACATGCTTGGTTAAAAGAACAGAGTTTACCTGATCATGTTAAGGCAAAGTTATTGGATGCTCCTTTACAACATGATACCTTGTTTGGTATTAAGGCAGAAGAGGTGTTAAAGAAAATGGAGGATAAAGCTAAATCTTTGCAAACAGTCAAGGATTTCTTACAGGTACAGCCACCTCGGTTTAGCAGAAATTGGCCAACAAAAATTTGGTCCTTTCCAGTGTCAGACAGGCCACAGAGAGGCAGATACAGACGCCCAAGAGGCAGATCTCAGCCCCAAGGCTCAAACAGACAACGACAGTGGGGCACCTCAACCCCAAAAGGAGGTGAGGACAAGTCTCAACCTTACAGGAAACAGTCACAATGACTTTCCTTTGCGTACGCCAAGCACGTCCCTTCTGGAAACCCCCTTAGGGGGAAAACTAGCACTTTTTTCTCAAAACTGGTAAACAATCACCCAAGACAAATGGGTCCTGAATATTGTGTCTCAAGGTTACAGATTCCACTTCCATACTTTACCAAAGCTAAAAGGAATGCCAGACCTGCCACAAAATCAATGGGCAGAGGCACAACACAAATTTCAGCCCTCATGGACATGAGAGCTATACAAAAAGTACCACAACAGGAACAAGGACAAGGATTTTACTCAAGACTCTTCCTGGTCCCCAGAAAGGACAAAGCCTGGAGGCCTATACTGGACCTTTCAATTCTGAATACTTACCTGGATATTCCGAAATTCAGAATGTTGACATTACTGCAGCTTCTACCCATGCTGGGCAAGAAGGCTTGGCTTGTTACTCTGGACCTCAAAGAGGCATACCTGCATGTCCCTATCAGACAAAATTGCAGAAGATACCTCTGATTCAAAGCTGGTACAATGCACTACCAATTCCCTGCACTGCCCTTTGGCTTATCTACTGCGCCCAGGGTCTTCACAAAGTGCCTGGCACCAGTAATTGCATTTTGCAGACAAAAAAGAATTCAAATATATCCATACCTGGACGACTGCCTTATTCAAGCAGAGACAAAAGACATTCTTCTACAGCATCTGGCGTTTGTGAAAAAGTTGCTAATTTCTCTAGGGTACACAGTAAACGAAAAGAAGTCAAAACTAGTGCCCTCACAACAGGTTGCATTCCTGGGTGCCAGCTTAAATACAACGGCCCAGATGGCTTACCTCACGCCAGAAAAATAAGTGCAACTAACTCAATATTTTCAACTACTGGCAAAAACGTCCCATCTCCCTGCAAGAAAAATTCTGCAGGCCCTGGGATTCATGGCATCCTGCATACTACTAATACCATATGCCAGACTGCATATGAGGAAATTACAATGCTACCTAAAAAGTGTTTGGACTCAACATTCTCACAGTCTAGAAGCAGTAATTCTAATAATTCCCTGCCTACAACAGGAGTTTTGATGGTGGGCACAGGCATGTCACCTAAACAAGAGTCAGCCTTTTACCCAACCCACAGCCAGGCAAACTCTAACAACAGATGCTTTGGATTATGCCTGGGGAGCACACATGGCAGGAAAATGCATTCAGGGCAAGTGGACCACAGACCAGATGCATCTTCACATCAATCAAAAAGAGATGTTGGCTGTTCAAAATGCCCTAACAGCTTTCAAGGACCTTCTACATCCAGGGCACATATTACTAAAGACAGACAACACCACAGTAATGTGGTACATAAACAAACAATGGGGCACTCATTCCCATCCCCTATGCAGGCAAGCCATGACCTTGTGGAACACAGCTCTGATGTACCAAGTTCACCTGCAAGCACAATTCCTGCCAGGAAAGAAAAATACTCTGGCAGATGACCTAAGCAGAAATATCATGGACCCTCACGAATGGAAATTGAATCCACAAATCTTCAGCATGATAACACAAAAATGGGGATGCCCAGACATAGATCTTTTTGCCTCCCCTCTGAATTGCCAACTACAAAAATTCTGCACAAGGACTTATCACAAACAAGCATGGAAAGTGGATGCTCTTCTGTTCAGCTGGAAAAACCTAAAAGTCTATGCCTTCCCACCACTGCCTCTCCTTTCAAAAGTACTCCTAAAAGCCAGACAAGAAAAACCACAGATGATCCTGATTGCTCCAGACTGGCCATGCCAGCACTGGTACCCTATCTTAAGGAACTTGGCTCAGGGCCCACCATGGATTCTGCCCCAAATTCCACACTTTGACTCAACAAAACAATCAGATCCTGCGCGGTCAGCTCAAAACCCTAAACCTGGCTGCATGGCAGATACTTTAGTCAAGCAGGCAACACCTCTGTCTAAAGCTGTTATGGATGTCATTTTGGAGGCCAGGAGGCCTAGCACCAGGAAAACTTACTCAGAAAAATGGAAGAGATTCTGCGCCTGGAACCAGGCTCACAGCCTTGACCCTCTTGTTCCAAACATTCCTCAGATTTTACAATACTTAACTGAGATGCTGGACAGAGGCCTATCCTTTTCATCAATTAAGATTCACGCCTCTGCCATTTCTGCACATTACAACACGGATCCTCCGTTATTCTCTCATCCCTTGCTAAATCAGTACCTCAGAGAGGCAAAAAACATAAGACCGCCCCAGAGAGCACCAACACCAACTTGGGACCTCAATTTTGTTTTGGAAAAACTGACCCTACCACCTTTTGAGTCAGCCAATACAGCCTATCTAAAATTTTTATCATGGAAAACAGCTCTGCTCCTGGACAGGGTATCTTTAAGGAAAAACCCTACCTTCATGCCAAAGGTGGTATCTAGTGTGGCTCTTAACCAAACCATACATTTGCCTTCTTTTTATCCAAACCCCCAAAATAAAGGGGAGAAACTTCTGCATTCTTTGGAGATACACAGGCAGCTACACTTCTACTTGGATAAAACAAAAGCTTTCAGGAAAACTGATCAACTGTTTGTAGCATATGCTGCAGGATCACAAGGCAAGGCTATCTCAAAGCAGACTATATCCAAATGGATAGGACACTGTATTCGGTACTGCTATACACAGCATGGAAAATCAGTCCCTAATAGCATTAGGCCTCAACAGCCACTTCAACAGCCTTTCAAAGAGGAGTACCTACCAAGGAAATTTTGGAGGCTGCAACTCAGTGCACACCTTCACCAAGCATTACCACCTGCCTCTTTACTCTAAATCCAGAGCAGGATTTGCCACTGCAGTTCTGCAGGGCCTCTTAGCCAATCCTAACTCTTTATAGACTAGCCACCCAAACTTAGCTTTGAGATTCAACCCGAGTGTGATGACTGCAGCAGTGTAACACGATGAATATAGTACAGTTTTGTACCTACCATAAATGTAGATGTTCGAGTGTTCACACTGCTACAGTCCAGGTTACCCTCCCTCCATCCCCTCTGAACTAGCTGGCCTTATCTATACCCTTCTATCCTATACAACCTTTGGGATGTATTTGCTGGTAGCTGAAGATATTGTTTTTATTTTATATGTATATTTTTTATTAGCAATATATATTGTCTACCCACTTGGGGGCACCTGACATCTGGGGCAAGAAAAACTGAAGAAAATGGCGTTGGATGCATATTATATACCCCTGGCGCACTGACGTCAGGGAAGAAGCGACAGCAACTGACGCCGAACCAAGACTTTGGAACTCTGGCCGACTGTGGGACCGCCTGACGGCAGGATAACCCAAGTGTGATGACTGCAGCAGTGTGAACACTCGAACATCTACATTTATGGTAGGTACAAAACTATACTTTTCCTATATTCATGTATTTTATATGTTAATGTCATGCAGATGTAGAATTTTGGTTTTAATGCACAATCCAGACTAAGCCTACCATTGGTCATTTGTGACCAGCATTCTACCCCGCTAAGCAAGAAATAAACAAATTACAATAAAATATATAAACCTTGAAACGTCTTTACTTGCTCTGTGTTGCTAGTCCTCACCCCACATACTTACTCCCACCCTGATGTGTACTGCCCAGCTAAATAGATACCAGACTGTACTCATTGCCATTGCTTAAATCAGACTCTGCAAACCATTTCCCCATTCAAATGCCTCCCAACAACTGATGTCACCTGTTATACTTGTAAATTACATGACAAATGGCATTGCAATTCATGTTATCTTGTTCTTAATGTAACACTATCTATGTGCTATTAGTAAAGCATCTACTGTACTTAGCCTGTGAAGCTTGTTAACTCTTCTTAGGTGCCGCAGAACATTGAACCACCATCTGTACTGGAAAGTGAAGCAACCCTCCCTTGTCACCACTCCAATGCTCCCCTTGTCAGTCCTCCAATACTCCCCTCATCACCACTCCAAATGCTCCCCTTGTCACCACTCCAGTGCTCCCCTTGTCACCACTCCATTTTGATCCTTGAACTGCCTTATTTTCAACCACTCAGGCTTAAACTCAGTTAAGAAGCTTCATTGTTAAACTCTGTGTGAAGAGTAATGCTGGAGTATTGGGATAATGATATTCAAATTAACATTTCAAGGTACTGTTGCAAACCCTAAGTTAGACTTGTTGCTTTTCTTTCAGTGCATTACTTGTACTCAGTTTGCAAACCCTAAGTTAGACTTGTTGCTTTTCTTTCAGTGCATTACTTGTACTCAGTTGACCACTGAGTAAACCACCAGATGTACCACACCCATATATATAGTATCCTCTCCCCCTCTGCAGCAGAATGTTCCCAAACCTGTGATATCTTTCTCACTCTGGACCTTCACATTTGTTTATTAATTAATTTCTCATCCCAGCTGACATAGGCCCAGCAAAGCCATTTCTTTTCAGGGTGTAGATCCACCCCCAGGAGTAAATATGTCTGTGCCTGACAAAGAGGTCTTATTTAATTGCAGCTTATGACTAAACCCTACCCATCTTTTATCTTGTTAGCCAGTTTACCCAATAATTTGACCTTAATGCCCGCATATTAAAGCTCAGTGGCATAATGTACGGCTCCTGGATCAGCTTTCTGCATGCAACCCAATAAAACATGAATAATGACTGATGAGGTGCACTTCAGCTAAACATTTCATCTTATTTCAACCAGCAAACCTTCACCCCACTGACCAATGCTGGGCCTCAGTCATATATCTGCAGCAGTTACCCCACTAAACTATACTGCAAGAGCTGCTTACTGCCTTAGCAAGCCTTCCTTAATACCCATCTGCCTGCTTTCTTTACACTTGTTCAGGTATGCAGCAATGTCATGAATCGGGCTGTCACCAACCATGACAATACTTTCAGAGGCAATAATAATAATGTGTGATCCCACCAAGAAAATAAGGGCCATATATAGGCTCTAGCAGTTTTAATTCACACTGCTACCCTGCATTTTTAAGTAAACTATTCAGAATATCAGCAGAAAATAATTTTAAGTTTGCATTTTTTTCTGAAAGTCTCTATGGTGTATTGCAATATTGTAAACTTCTACCTTCATAAGTATAACATTATTATTATTATTATTATTATTATTATTATTATTATTATTATTATTACTTCAGATACCATTCCAAATGAGAGCTTGGTCTTCATTTACTGATTTGCAGAATTCAACCACTTCAAAGTACAACTATGCTTGCCTACTGACCTGAAATGTCATTTATTTGCTTAATCTACTGTTGTATGGTGTCAGCTGCAGTTATTCACCCACACCTACTGTTGTATGGTGTCAGCTGTAGTTATTCACCCACACCTACTGTTGTATGGTGTCAGCTGTAGTTATTCACCCACACCTACTGTTGTATGGTGTCAGCTGTAGTTATTCACCCAGTTGCTAAAAGATGGTGGGCAGGTCACCAGAATGTATAAAGACCTGACCCATGATCCATGAAGAACTCCAAATAAATATCTGCAGAAAAACAGACAAATGATCTAAAGAAATTGACGTTTTTTTTTAACACAATTATGGAATAGCATTTACCATACAATAAGCCAAACAGCATACCCGCTAAGTCTCAACTTGCATGACAATACAGTTATACAGCAAAGTAGTTCCCCTAAGTGAATGATAGAGCAATAGAGCAATCCCCCCTTCTTTTTTTTTATGTCCTGGCTACAAGTTTGACTTTCTCATATTTCACCGATGACCAAAGCCAGTCAATAATGCCAGATATTACAGTTTCTTACCTCTTATTGCTCAGACAGTGCACGCTGATGCAGGACTGCTGAATCATACTCCAATGCACTGTACAAACACGTACACAAATGCATGGAATGGGTCATACCCAATAGAACCAAGACACTCTCCTCCAAAAAAAGGAAGCCAATCTGGTGGACCCCTGCCATAAATAAACTCTACAACAGAAGGAAGAAACTTTTGCAGAAAAAGGCAAAGTCCCAAGACTTGAATAACTCCTTCGTTAGCCTCAACAAAAAGCTGAGATCCCTCATCAAATCCTCTAAAGCTATATATGAAAACAAAATTGCAGCAGATACTAAAGATAACCACAAGGCCTTCTATAGCTATGTCAAAAATCTACAGCGCAAAGCCCAGATCTGCTCTGAGCTACTACACAATGGTAACTCTCATACTGAGCCAACAGACATTGCCAATATACTGTCCAACAGATTCAGTGCCAACTTTATCCCCCCTCTCACCCCCTAAAGGGCCAATAACAATACCAGAGGAATACCTAGTATCCAATATTACAGTTGCACAGGTTAAAATCTCCCTGTCCAGGGCCAAGAATACAGCATCCATGGGACCTGCCAATATCCCTGGCTGTGTTCTACATGAATTACAAAATGAACTGGCACCACACCTGTGTGCCCTGTTCAATACAGCCTCACATTAGGCTTTGTTCCCACCTAATGGCACACTGCCACAGTCATTCCACTCCACAAAGGGGATGCGACTATGGACCCTGGGAACTACTGCTCCCATTAGCCTGACAAGTCTGGTATGTAAGGCTATGGAGCGCATCATCATGGACCTAATAAATAAGGACATAGGGAATCTCCAAACTCTAGACCCCACGCAGTTTGGATTTGTGAAGGGTAGATCATCTCTGCTCAGTCTGGTAGACTTCTTTGAGTCTGTCACCAGAGTTGTGGACGAAGGCAAGGTAGTTCACACAGCCTACCGCGATCTGGCCAAGGCATTTGATACAATTTCTCACTCAGGAATCATCGATAAACTCACTAAACTAGGCATCAACATCTATGTCACAAGGTGGGTTGCAAACTGGCTCACTAACAGAACCCACACTGTAAAAGTAGCAGACTCCAAGTCAGACTACCGACCAGTCACGAGTGGAGTCCCACAGGGATCGGTCCTGGATCATGTCCTGTTTGGCATCTACTTTTCTGAAATCCAGGCCAAAACCAAAGGACTCTGGTTGACCAAGTTCACAGATGACTGCAAACTGGGTGCTATTATTAGCTCTCCAAACGATGTTGACATTTTACAGGAAGGACTCACGGAGAGCAATGACTGGTGTCAGAACCATGGCCTTAAGCTCAATGCCAAAAAATGCATCGTCATTCCCTTTGGGAAAAAACATGGTACCCATGAATTACCACATCAGTGGTAGCCCACTGAACACCAAAGGTGTTATAAGAAATGTGGGAACATAAGTGGATAGTAACCTCTCCTTTGACAATCACAATTGCCACTGTGGTCAGAAAATCCTCTATGTGGCTCATCTCATTTCAAAGGGTTTTGCATCCAGGAAGAAAGATTTGATTGTCTCTCTCTACTTTTCACTCATTAGACCAATTATCGAATACAATACCCCATTTGGCATGTACCTCACTAGACATATGCAACAACTTGAAAGACCACAAAAATGCCTCACTAAGAGGATCCTAGGCCTTAAACACTTGCCCTATGAGGATAGACTAAAAAAACTCCAACTTTCCTCTGTATCATAATCCCTGCTTAGAGGCGATCTCTGCCTGACTTACAAAGCCATGTCAGACCCAGCGCTGTTAGATATGCTACATTTAAAGAAATCCCAATCCCTCTGGGCCACATGCTCCAGAGACCTCAACCTCATTACCACAATCAACAGAACTTGCTGGAGTGACAGGTTCCTAACCCAGAGACTGCCCATGCTCTGGAATAGACTTCCCTTACATGTCAAGCTGAGCACCTCACTAGCCCTCTTCAAGAGGAATCTTGACAAGTGGATGGGAAATAGAAAATTCACCCCGGGATAATTTCAGTGGCCCTACTTGACAGAGGCACTGGGAAATAACATCAGGAGGCACGATGCCAGGGAATTCTATGGGCTAGGCTTATAAAGGCTCCAGGGTCATTAGCTTATTACATACCTATGAACTTATGAACTGTGGTTATATTAACTTTGAAGTGCATTACATTGACACTTCTAAATTTTCCTGATTTGGGCTTTTATTTCTCCCTTAAGTTTGACTTTGCTCAGAATTCTTGAACCAAGAAGTTGAGAAATATGCTACAACTTTCAGTCTCAAGACACAGAGGAACTTCATTCTATCAGACCGGAGATTTTTTAATACTTCTAAATTTTCCTGATTGTGGCTTTTGTCTCTCAGTTAAGTTTGGCTTTGCCCAGAATTCTTAAACCAAGACATTGTGAGATATGCTGCAACTTTCTTCCTCAGGACACAGAGGACCGTCATTCTATTAGAGTGGAGATTTTTTTAAATCATACATATGTGTGTGTGTGTGTGTGTGTGTATATATATGTATATACCTACCAGATTTCTAAGTAAAACTAGAGTACCATTTGCTTCTACCTGACTAAGCTTTCATTCTGTATTTCTGAATTCTTGCCACAAACTGATGTGAATATCCAAACACTTGTATATTAGTGTATTTGCAGATTTATAAACTAAGCTTACAAAAATATATAAGTTAATAGTGATTGACAGGAAAGTTTTACAACTGAAGGCATTCACAGTTCCCAAAAACTAGCAAGATAAAGCTCTAAAACATTGTCCTCAAGAATTGTATGTGGAAAGCCATAAAATTCTCCTCAAGAATTGTATGTGGAAAGCCATAAAACCTTTTCTCAACTTGTATAATGCTGTCTGATTTGTCTCCACTCAACTGCCCCCCCCCCCAGCCATAAAAAACTAATGACTCGGGGGGGGGGGGGGCTGAAAAAAACAAGCTAACAAAAAAAAAAGTTATGTTCTTACCATAATGTTCCGTCTGTGTTGTTGATCTTCATTTGTTCATTACTGATGGGTATCGGTTCCATCCTCGGAACCGAGCCAGCTGTTATAACAAGCTTGCTCCAACCCAAAACTCTTGAGCTAAGCTTACCCATAGTGCCCCTCTCTCTAGCACCTCAGATTGAGTTTGCCCATAAGAAAGAAAGCAGAGGCTTTATCTGAGCAAATTCCTTATCATGGAGCTTGGACCAAATCCGAACCTCCAGGAGTCTTTCGCAGGGGGTAGGAGGGTGGGATGTAATGAATGAATGAAGATCAACAACACAGATGGAATGTTATGGTAAGAACATAACTTCTTTTTCTGATGTTGTTAATCTTCATTCATTCATTACTGATGGGACAGAGTACCCAGCTACTTTATGTCCTAGGAGGCCCTATGCAAGGATATTCCTTAGCACCATTGAACCAAAGGATGCTGTCCCCATGGAGACCAAGTCCAATTTGTAATGAGTGATAAAGGTATGGAGTAGCCCATGTTGCTGCTGCACAAATGTCATCCATGGAAGCTCTTGAATGGAAGGCAACAGATGTTGCAACTGATCTGGTTGTATGCGCTTTGACCTTAGTTGGTAGAAGAACTTTGTTTTTTGGCAGATAAAGGAAATACAATCTCTCAGCCATTTAGCTAAAGTTGCTTTAGAAACATGAATATCAATAATAAAAGAAAAAGCTGATACCGGCCAAAAACTGAGAACCAAAACAAAATACGTCACGAGATGATGCCCAGTGAATATTAGGACAAAAGCGCTAAGTCGTTTGGTGTGTTTTATTAAAGTTAGACTCTCTTAGTTAACCACTGATTGTGGTAGTTTATTTTATTTTGGTTTGCTGTAGAAACAGATTTTCCTAATTTTGGTCCTGAGAAGGATACGAGTTTGTGTCTTTCGGCTTTTCCCGGTTAGGGGTCGCCACAGCGGAACTCCGGTCCGCTAATAATTGGCAGTTGATTTTTATGTACCGGCTTGCCAGGCCTGACGCACAACCTTCAACGAAGGTACACCCATTCACGCATGTCTCCACGCAGAAGACGCTCTAGCTGAGAATCAAACTGGACAGCGTCTTACTGTGAGGCGACAACGCTACCGCAGCACCACCACTGAGAAGGATACGAGTAATTGGTCAAATTTGTAATTGTCTATGCACATCAAGCAAATGCAGCCAGTATTTTCCTTTATTAGAAAAATTGGGAAAGAAGACTAGCGGGTCATTTGTTTGATTAATAGTTAAGTCCAAAGTAACTTTGAGTAAGAAGGCGGGATTGGTCCAGAGTGATACTCTGTTTTTATGAAAAACCATGTAAGGAGGTTTTATACACAAAGCTTGCAGTTCAGATATTTGGCTAACTGAGGTAATAACTACCAAGAATAGAGTTGTCCTGGAAGCCATTGTGGAAGTTTTAGATAGCAGCCAGGTGTACTTGAATAGTGGAAGCTGCCGCTCCTGAATGGAGGAGGTTTGATAAATAATCCAGTACAGAACTCACTGGAGCTGAGAAGGGGTCAAGTCTTTTCTCTCGAGATGAAATTATGAATCTTCTCCATTTGCTAAGGTAAAGTTTCCTGGTGGATGGTTTGCAGGAAGCCAGAGGAATGTTTCATACAGGGAAGGATAAATTATTCTGCCTGGCAGTTACTGGAAGTGGAGGAACCAAGTTGTCAGCTTGAGACTCAGTATGTTCAGATAGATCAGCCCTTGCGGGTGCAATAGCAATTCCACAGTTGGATCCAGAATCCACAGTTGGTGGAGCAGGTGAGGCCAAAGAAAGGGAAACCAAACTTGTTGGGGCCAATAGGGAGCAATGAGGATTACTCTGCTTCTCAACCAAAGAGCTTTCTTTAGGAATTTTGGGATCAGAGGAAGAGGGGGAATGGCATAAAGAAGTCCCGTGGACCAATTGTGTATTAGAGTGTCAAAGTAAAACCCCAGAGGGGGTCAGGGCAAAGTAGCTGCTGCATTTGTGGTTTGTGGGGGACGTGAATAGATCACAGCAAGGCTGGCCCCAGTGACTGAATATCTTCATTGATCTGACAGGGTTGAGGGACCACTTGTAAGGCAGGAGAATGCATCTGCTTAGCTTGTCTGCAATTACGTTGGAATCCCCAGGAATGTGCTTTGCTGTCAGAAAGCAGTTGGAAGATATCACCCATTGCCAAATTCTCATAGCTTTTCAACACAACATATAGGATTTGGTTCCCCCTTATTTGTTGATATACCAGACTACGGACACGTTGTCTGACTGGATAGCAATTGTACTTGACAGGAGGACAGACTGGAATGCAAGAAGCACTGCCCTCAGTTCTAGAACATTGATGTGCAGGTTTGCCTCCATGGAGGACCAAGTGCCTTGGACTGCCTATCTCTGGAAATGCCCCTCCCACCCCATCAGGGAAGCATCCATGGTCAGTATGACCTTGGGCTGAGAGGGTGAGAAGGGACAACTCCATAGGTCTTTTTCTGACTTCATCCAGCAAATTAAGTCTTGTTTGTATCGATTTGTTATGCGGCTCTGAAAGGAGATAGGATGAGTTAGAGGGGACCACTGTGCTGCTAAGAGCCATTGTAGGCGTGTCATGTGTAGTCTTGCCAGGGAAACTATAGTAATCGATGCTGCCATTGATCCTAGTAGCTAAAGGACTGCCTGAGCTAAAACCTTGTCCTGAGAGAGTATCACCCAGCGCTGAGACCTTAGTCTTTCTAATTTGTGAAGTGGGAGGGAGACTAGGCAAGAGTGTTGAAAGTTACTCCTATGAATTCTAGATTTTGAGTAGGAGTCAGTTTGGATCTTGCTAGCTTTAGGGTGTAATGTAAGGCTGTAATCAGCAGATGCTTAGTAGGGGCGGTAAGGAGCCAATCGTCTAAATACGGAAACAAACGGAATTCTTGCAGTCTCAAGTGAGCTGTTACCACTGCCATGCATTTGATGAACACCCTGGGGGCTGTAGAGAGACCAAAAGGCAGCACTCGAAACTGGTAGTGATTGGCTCCCGGCCAGAAGCAGAGGAATCTCCTGAATTGTTTGTCCATTTTTATTTGGTAATACATATCCTGGAAATCTATCAAGCACATCCAATCATCTTTCTCCAAAAACCGAAGGATCGACTGAACCGTGACCATCCAGAATTTTGTCTAGCTGACAGACTTGTTTAGGATGCTGAGGTCTAAAATTGGCCTCCAGTCCCCTGTCTTTTTTGTCACAAAAAGAACCTTGAGTAAAATTTGGATTCTGTCTGGTCTGGTGGGACTGTTTGGATGACTCTTTTTAGAAGCAGCTTTTGTATTTCTTGAGTTGCTGCTTCCCGTTGACTGGGTGGGACATCAGGAATTTGCCTTTGTGGCCTTGAGAAAGAATCGAAAGGGATGTGATAACCTCTGGTAATTATCATGTGCACCCAAGGATCTGTTGTTATGAATTGCCAGGCAAGGTGGTGCAGAGAGAATCGTCCCCCCACTGCTTCCACAGGTAAGCAATTGGGCCGCTATTCAGGAGTGCTGATAGGGCTGTCCAGAGAAAGAGTCCCTAATTACATGGACCCTCTCTGCCTCTGGTGGGTATATTTCTGATGAGTTCCTCCCTCTATACTGGGGGGAAAACTCACCACATGTGTCGCGAAAGGACCCTGGGCTTTCCTGTACCACATCTTTCCACTCCTCTTATTCCTAGAGAAGGATCATTGGGGGGGGGGGGGTGGAAAAATGCATGCCCCTAGCAGACGGTCTTGGCATCCTCTTCCCACCTGGCTAATGTGTCTTTTACCTTTGGGCCAAAAAGAAAGGAAGCTTTCATGGGAGTGTTGAGAAAGGAAGACTTAAAAGGGTCCACAAAATCACATAGGTGCATCCAGGTGTGATGTCTCATGACAACGCCTGCACCCACTGCTCTAACTGCCCCTTCGGTAGTATGAGAAATCAACCGCATGGACGTGTTAGATATAGACTCCCGGATGGCAATTTGCGATGCAACTTTGGCACGTATCTCATCAGATACTGCTCCTGCTAATGTTCCTGAGAGTTCCGTGATCGGGTCTCTCTGGAAACAGGTAAAATGTGCCAAGTAATTTAAGGACCTAATGGCAGAGGTCGATGAAGCCTATACCAGCTTCCCTAACCTGTCCATTGCCTGAGACTCCCTGTTTGGGGGATGGACAGTAGGACTCTCCTCGGCAAGTTCTTTCCTAGTGGCTGCTGCCACCACCATAGCATCTACTGGTAAACCTTTGGACCAATGGGAGTGATCCTCCCGAGGGGAGAGAATTTTCTCTGGTCTCCGGGGATAGGTTCAACAGTGTGAGGATTCCTCCAAGCATGCTGCACGTTGAGCTGAACTAGATCATCTACAGGTGAGGTCACCCAGGAAGTAGAGGGTCAAGCATGGAAAGCCTGCAAGAATACAGGCTCCTCAGAGGAAGGGTTGGTGGGCTTCCAGTCTCCCCGCTGCTTTAAAATTTCTAGTATGTATCCAAAGGAGACATCTTCAGGGGGGCAACCATGGGGACCCTCCCCCCTCATCATAATCTGCATCTTTGGTAAGGGATTCTTCAGGGGAATCCACGTGCTTCCTCTTGCATGATCTCTTATGGTGGACCTCCTCAGCAAGAGCATCTGAAGAGGACTCCAAAGAGTGGGTGCCCTGTGAAAGGGTATCTTGAGGCTCCCGTGCTTGATGTTCCAGAGTAGTGGTCTGTGTCAGCTGCAGTTCAGAGGACATGTATATGTGGCATTCCGTTGCCAAAGGAACCAGCTGCGAGCCTGATAAGGCAAGTGCCCTCTCCATCACCTGGAAAGCAGGCCACCCAAAGAGGGATGGGAGCCCAGAACCGAGAAAGACAACCTTGGAACCAGGATCACACCCCACTCCAACAAGCCCACCCCCTGGGAAGGAGCCACGAGAGGACTCGGTGCCACCAAGACAGCCAGAATCATAGTAGATAGCGCCGTAGGAAAAAAAAGGCACAGTACTAGGGGTCACGGTGCCGACAGACCAGTCATGATCCCAAGAACGGGTCAGGTCCTATAGAGTCGAGGACCATAGGGTAGGTTCCAGAGCCATGGTAAGATCTACCAATGGAACCAAAGAAGCTGGAACTGGGATAAGCACCAGTGTTAAGGGCTCCAATACCTCCAGGGAGGAATATATTCGGAGTCTGTGGAGAAAATTCCTCAGCTCCAGGTGGGAGGATTTAGAAGGAGTTGGAATTCCTCTGGCCGCCAGGAGCTAATCCACGAGTCTCACTATGTTGAGTTCCGAAAGGCTCCTGGAGGAGCAGGTTAAAATCCCAGACAGAGAATTAGGGCATTTTTAGAAAAGGACACAATTGTTGTCTGAAAAAGGGCTCTACCGTCGGGGATTCTGAATTAAAATGTTATCCTTCGGCACCGTGGTCAAAGGATCAGTAGGTTGTGTGTGTGTGTGTGGGGGGGTTGACCTGAATTGGGGAAACTATTTTTGGTGCCAAGAGGGGCATCGGTACCATAGTAGAGGTTGGTACTATAGGAGTTGAAGTCTTGGACAGTTCCAGAATCGAGAATGGCACCGTAGAAGGGGTTTGACGCCGTGTTGCAGAGATTGCAGAAGTCAATTTTGATGTTTTGCCTTTGGTTCCATGGGGGACTTAACAGATTTAGTCTCACTGGTATGTGGAGAGGAAGGTACAGATTGACTCCTCTTTTTATGTTCCTTCTTAGGAGGGGTTGAGCCCTCTGCCTCAGACAGAGCCTCCGAGAAAGGAATTTTTAGGAGACCTTTCAGTATTAATTTTTTCTTCCTCTTAGTCAATGTGCGGGCGCTAAAGCCCTTACATAAGTCGCATGGAGGTTGTTTCAAGTGCTGTACCCTGAGACAATAAACACAGGACAAATGTCCATCAGAATTCAGCATTTTCCTGCCACACTGATCGCAATGCCTAAAGCCTGTTGTCCCCTTCTTATCAGCCATTATCAAAAATCCAAGTAACAAGTCAGCAATGAAGGAAAGGCCCTGTCAGAATAACAGTATATGAAACACACACACACACACACACACACACACACACACACACACACACACACACACACACACACACACACACACACAGTCAAGAAAAGGAAGGACTGATTTTTTTTTTAAATTACCAACAACGGTAATGAAGAAATACCCAATGGGTAAAGGGAAGGAAAGGAGAGGGGGAATACCAGCAGTGGTATTAGAGATTACCACAGAGGTAAGGGAGGCCTGTACCAGCAATGGTATGAAGAACTACCAAAATATGGTAAAGAAACAGAAAAAAAAAAGTCACTCAACAGGTAGCAAGGGCAAGCAAACTATAAACCACTAATATTAAGATAGAAAAATCTCAAAGTAGAAAAAAATTATCTAAGTTGAAATATAAATTCTAAACCACTTAGCTTGAGAGCTGGCCTGACTCGTCATGATATTTATTTATTTATTTATTTATTTATTTATTTATTGCAGTTGGTTTACCAGGATAGTCCATTGGGCCTTGAAGAACCCGTTTTCAATGGAGTCCTGGGGAGAAAAGCTCCAAAACAGAAAATAGATATACATTAACATTTGATAGTAATTTCTAGATACATTGAACTAGCAAAACATAATGACATCATAATTTAAACAGTAATAGCATTGGTACAAGCAATTGAAGGAACAGAATACAAAAACATAAATGCAGATTAGTGAATACACATAGAAGGTGAATAAGGTAGATTGTGGTATTAAGGGCATTTAGTAGAGTTGGTTATGAGGGGTGGGAGCAAGAGCATTCCCATTGAGATGCTAGATGTAAGAAAAGTGACTTCTTGAAAGTAGAGTGGTTAGAGGTAATGCGGATGTTAGGTGGTAGAGAGTTCCAGAGGCGAGCGAGGCTGAAGGAAAGGAGGTTCTTGCCTGGGGGATGAGTGGGTTTGTGCACTTCTAGTAAATTTTGATTATTAGATCTTAGCACTCTATTTGGTAGGTGCATTTTAAGGGCAGAAGCAAGGGAGGGACACTTGGAGGGGTTTAGGATCAGCTTATGGGCTAAAGTTAGTTGAGTGTAAGTAAGATAGTTGGGAAGTTCTAACCATTGTAGTTTATGGAGGGAGAGACAATGGTGAGTGGAAGACCTTTGAGCGGTGGCGAATTTAGCAATTTTATTATAGCATGAAGTGAGCTGTTTTTTTAATGAGGACTGAAGATTAGTAAGTAGTGGAGCACCATATAGAAGGGGGGGATGAGAAAGGAAGTAGCTAGAGTGGTTCTAGTGGTGGATGTAAGGTAGTCCTTTTGTCTGTACAGCATGCCAATTTTTTGATGTGTTTTTTTGATGTTTTTTGTAGGTGGGATTTAAATTTTAGTTGGTTGTCGATCTGAACCCCGAGTAGTTTGGTGTCTGATACTATTTCGAGAGGTAAGTTATTTTGACTGGTAATTAAGAATGAGTTCATGTTGGGGGGAGTGAGTTTGGAGGGGGTAAATAACATTAATTTGGTTTTGGTGGCATTAAGAGCTAGATGATTGCTAAGCATCCATTGCTCTGTGGAAGAAAAGGCGTCTTGAGTAAGTTTTTGTAGAGTGGGGATAGAAGAGGCAGAGCAGATGATAGTAGAATCATCAGCATATTGGATGATGCTGGAGAAAGGGATAGCTTTGTGGAAGTCATTAATAAAGATATTGAAGAGTAGAGGACCCAGTATAGAGCCTTGTGGAACTCCGGTAGGGGTGGTTAGAAAGGAGGAAGTTGCTTTTTTCCACTTTACAGCTTGATTTCTGTTGGAAAGATAGCTAGAGAACCAGTTCAAGGAGGAGGAGGATAGGTAGAGTTTGGAGAGTTTAGTTAAGAGCAGGGTGTGAGAGATAGTATCGAAGACTTTGGAAAGATCAAGGAGTATGGTGGAAACTATTTGTCCTGAGTCACGGGCTTTATTGATGATTTCAAGGAAGGAGAGAAGGGCAGTCATGGTGCTGTGATTAGGTCTGAAACCGTGTTGTGTGGGGGTGATAAGATTGTTGTCTAGGAGATGAGGGAGGAGTTGGAGTTGTACACATTTTTCAAGGATTTTTGCAATGGGGGACAGGATGGCTATGGGACGGAAATTAGTAATGCTGTTATTGTTACCACCTTTGTGTAGTGGTATGATGTATGCTTGTTTCCAGATTTGGGGAACTGAGCCTTCTTGAAGGGAGCGGTTAATTAAGATGCTGATGGGGTAGTCAAGACTTTCTGCAGCGATGCTAAGAAAGTAAGAAGGGATATTATCAGGAGCATTGGTACATGGTTTCAATTTCTGAAGGAGTTTCTTAATGGTAGCAGTAGGAATGGGATTTAAAGTGAAGAGAGTGCAGTTATGGGATGTTGAATGTTGGGGTGGTATAGATGAGGATGGAGTTTGTGTAGAAAGGGGTATAGTGGGATTAGTGGGTGTAGAGTAGGGTGTGGATGAAGAGATACTGGGGGTGGGTGTAGGGGTGTTAGATGAAGGGGAAGAAATAGAGAAAGAGGAGGTTAGTTTGGAAATAGAGTCAATAAAGAAGGAATTGAATTGGGTAGCTAAATTTAGTTCTGGAGCATTAGGATCTGGGTTTGGAGTATCTGGTTTACTGGGGTGGAGGAGAGTGGAGATTCCTTTCCAGAATTTTTGAGGGTTGTTTTTGTTTTGGTTTTGGAGAGTAGAGTAGTAATTTTGTCTATCAAAGGAGATGTGTTTCTTAACTTTATTGCGGAGCATTTTGTATTCGTTAAGGAGTGGGGTTGCCTTATGTTTTTTGTAGCGAGCCAGAGAGGATGGAGAGGCTCGAGAGACAATCAGTTGAATGTAGTTTGCAGTGGGAAGAGTATGCAGAAGGGTATATAGAGGGGACCTAGATACTTGTGAAGAGTTGATTATGAGAGAATGGGAGCAGGAGTGAAAAAGGAAAGATTAGGGGTGTAGAGAGACTAAGAGTGTAGGAGAGATAGGGTGGCAAGAAGAACTGTTATAGCTCAGTGAGAATAAAAAGGTGAGTAAAATAAGTCTATTCAGTCAGGGGAGGATGCCACCTAGTGGACAAAAGCAGAATGCACCTTAATCCACAAGGAATTTCCTGGGACAATTTGGGCTGAAAGAAGAAGGGAGGTAGAGTGAGCGAAAGAATAGAGAAGCTGGGATACAGGGGGTTAGGCTGCTGGCTATCCTGGCAGGGGGTGCGTTAAAGCAGCTAGCAAGTCTTACACAATTGTATAGTTAAAGGTCTAGCAGCCAATACACATACTTCTTTGAATTCCTCTTGGTTCACTTTCCAAAGGGAGTGAGGCAGGAAAAGGGTATTCTACATGGCAAACGAGATCTGAGGTGATAGATAGAGGCACTATGCGTAAGCTTAGCTCGAGACTTTTTTGGCTGGCACAACTATGTTATAATGGCCGACTCGGTTCCCAGGACGGAACCTATACCCATCAGTAATGAATGAATGAAGATTAACATCAGATCTAGTTTTACTGCTCCTACAAAAACCTTTACAGTCACGAGCCAAGTTCATAGCTTTAATTTAGCAGCTAAAATGAAATCTTTTGCATTTTTTTTTAATACTCCTACCTTCCTTACAGGATATGCCTTAAATCTATTATCTATTCCTCCAAGAAGCTTTGCAGGAATAAACAATAGATACAAATAATCTGATAAGTTAAAAGCTCTGCCCTCATCTGACAGGTTCTATGCAATGCCACACTACCTTACCCACTTTTTTCCTAAAATTAGCACCAGTTAAGTTAAAATGGGCACAGTATTCTACTACTTAGCCACAGGGTTGCCAGCATCCTGCTGCTTTTTTTTTTTTTGGCATTATTGTATTGTAGTAGCCCCCCTCCGCGCCCTGCTCGGACTGCACAGAAGTGGGTGTGATGTGATTGACATGTCAAATGGTTGTGATGTTGTATGCAAATGATACATGATTGACTGCCATGCAGATTTGCCAGTGACATCATGCATGCATTTGTTGCTGATTGACACATATGGAAATCACCCCTGTGCATTTGATTTGTGAATACTCCATGATGCTTCTGCCCTTTAACTTATTTGCTTACTTAAACGGGGTGTTTTATTAAATTCGTTGCAAGTGCCGTGAGTTATTCTAAGGAAGCACTTAAGAAAAATAATGCACTTTCTCTTGCTGTCTGTCTGTCTCTCTCTCTCTCTCTCTCTCTCACACACACACACACACACACACACACACACACACACACACACACACACACACACATATCAGGGACAAAGAATTTATACCGTGGACATTTTTTTAATATTAATACTAATGACTTTAGAAGGTGACCAAATACCAGGAGTTAAATTAGCATGGATATTTTAGAAGTAAAAAAAGGTGTAGCCCTAATGGTTTCATCATTTGTTGTCTACAATTCACTACCTTTTGGCAAACGATCACCAATTTCAAGAGGGACAGAACAAAATTTTGAGACCAAATCAGTTATGTCCTTGAAAATCGTCGATGTTTGAGATGTGTTGTCCATCGTGTTTGGAGTTAGGGTGCTGGACAATACAAATAATTTAGACCAAAAACGTGCATAAACCCCCTTATAATTCTCCAAAAATGAATGACTCTCTCCCATACACTCACAAATGCACATGCATGTCCATCTTGTTTTAGAAAAACAAAGATTATTTAAAAATAGCTTACCTGAGGATCAGAGCAAAGAAGGAACAGATGTGTTTCAGAATCATTTAGTGAAAGCAAAAAAGTACAGAGTAGACTAAAAATTTAGGGACTAATTAATCTGAGATCTATCACAGGGCTGATGGCTAGACAGACGTAATGAAAAGTAACTTCACATTATATATTTTCCAAACAGAAGGATATGCACCAGCCAAGTACCTGATGAGTATTCATGAGGCTGGTGAAAACATCTCCATGAATATTCATTCATTATTTGTACACATCAGCCGGTGTTGTGTGGTAGGAGGGCCTTGCTACTGTGCATCGGGGGGGATAGTGTAATACAATAATGCCTTTTTTTATTAAGTTATACAGGTTTGTTAGCACACAAGTAAATAAATAAATGCCAAACAATCCACAGGGTCATCAATTGCAACGCATGTGCTTTTGATTTTGTTGGAGGAGGGTTTGTTATGGAGTCTCCATCTAAGCTACTTCTGCCATTTGGTCCTAAATAAAGAATTTCCAGAATGGTTAACTAAAACATGGTGTACCCACACAATATTTCTTTAAACTTTCTATCCAATAATACCTATTTATTCATTAGTTACCTGCAATTGGCTGGTAAATCCCATAATACCTAGATTACGTTTATCGTACCAGCATTATTGTTATTATTATTATTATTATTGTTAAATAAAATTAAGCAAACATAATTTACCTTTTACTAAGCACCAATCAGTAGTGAACCAAACCTGATAATTCACCAAAACTTGCTTTACTTTGCACTAATGCATCAACTATGTAGCATCTTTTTTTTTTTTTTTTTTTTTTTTTTACAGCTAATTCAGAAAAATGATTTATCTTACAAAATGTGTGTGTTAAAAATTAACCAAACATCATTTACCTTGTAGTAAGCACTCAGGTTTGAAGTCTTAGTAATTCCCATTATTTCCAGATGCTGCTGAACTTTTTCAGGAATTCAGTGATTCTTGCTATCTCTGTTTCTGTGTTGCTGACTTCCCCATTACTTCTGTTCATTCCTGTGAACCACTGCTTCTTCTGCCCTTCTGTGTGTGCCTTCTTTGTCTTTGTTCTCTTCTATCCTGCATTGCTGTTGAAGAGATCTTGCCTGACTACTTGTGGCTTATTAAAGCCCTTCCTCTACCTACCCATCTACCTTCTGCACAACCCCCGTCCCCTTCCTGATCCTAACTTCCTGCCTTCCTGGCCCCCTCTCCTACATGCTTTTTTCACCTCGGCAGTGTAGTTATACCTATGATTCCTTGATACTCTCCCATTCAGAAAGGAATCTTTTGTAAATTCTACATTTTCAAGGGTTTGGTAGATTTAATTCTATTAACTCATGTGAAACTGGGATTGTTAATTCAGTTAGTAAAGCAACCTCTCTTCTCCTTCAAGCCCACCCCAGGCAGACATGTAGGTGGTTGCAAGCACATCATCCCAGTCTGAGTACCAGGCAGAAATTATGAGACACACTTTTTTTTAAACATCAGATGTCTGACCATAGACTTTGGTGCTTTTTCAGCAGTAAGAATGTGTCCCGTTATTCGTGACACCTGAAGAGCATGGCAGAGCATGTGCAGAAGTAGGACGGTGTGCCGGACAGCAGGGCTTTGACAAGCATGCTTTTGACACCAAGAACAGCATGCTCCACTTAGCAAGTCAGGATCCTAATAGCTCTGCCTCACATAAGGAGTGGAGTCCACTCTCTGTTCATCCAGGATTTAAAACAGCAGAGAACTTTCTAGCAGTAGCACATGACAGTTAACAGATGCTCATTATCATCTTCCTTGGGCAAGATTACAAAGAAGAGGGGCATCTCACATGTCACAGATTCCAGATCTTCCTTCAGTGACGAAAAGAAAATGATTTAGTCTAATCACCCCATGTAGCCTCCCCCCTTTGGTAAGATTCAGATGTAGGGAGATTCTGTTTGATCTGGGCCACCACAAGAATAAACGGTAAGTAACCTTTGGGGCGCTCTCAGAACAGTGTGAGAACATTTTAAATGGGAATGAATTAGATGACCCATAGCAAAAAGGGATACTTTGATATCCTAGGCTTGGAGGAACCTAAATCCACACAAGTTCCTCCAGACTTCTGAAAATCTTTTCTTAGTGGCTGTGCTACAGCGAATATCCCAACTCACCATGTTCAAGAAACCAGACAGATTCTACACAACGCAGAAAACTCACTCAACATCTCTACAGAACTCTAATAGAGCAAACAGTTTATATCCCTGCGAGTTGACAAGGGTGGCAAGATGGTGAGTCTGAACCCATTGCCAAATGATACGGAAAGCAGGGTTCTGGACAGATTTAGAATTAAGGTTTATACTCTGGCTGTTCTTACATTAACAGTAATAAATTGCTAGGTGTACATTATTAAGTAACAGTCTGGAAAACTTGCATAAACAAACGACCAAAGAAATTCAGGTTAAATCACTGAAGTCAACTCAGTTCCCTCAAAATTTTCAGAAATGTCTGAATAATCCTAGTTATAACACAGCTATCATATCAGTCATCAGATGCCATGTCTGGCTTAGTGTCCATGCATTACCATGAGGATGTCAGGGGAGAGCACTTGAAGGCCCCTTTAGACAAGGAATCTTTGCTTGTAAAGTTCTGTGGAAATATTTTAAAAAATGTAGGAAAGCAACAAGGTCATGCAGATCATGATGCCACTCTCTCCTCAGCATGCCTCTCAACTGTCTCATAGGTTCATAGGTTCATAGGTTCATACTAGGCTATCTGCCCGAGGGCATTTACAAGCCTAGCCCATAGTTTTGTGGCTTACGCCACCCCTTTAGTATGGGGAACTATACCCATTATTTTGCTGTGCCTCTGTTGAGCAGTGACACTGAGGTAATCCCTGGGGTATATCTGCGATCTCCCATCCATTGGTCAAGATTTCTCTTGAACAAGGCCAGCGAGGTGCTCTGCCTCACATATACCGGGATTTTATTCCACAGCATAGGGAGTCTTTGGGTGATGAATCTATCCCTCCAGCACGTCCTATTAATAGCCGTGTCGAGGTTTAAGTCTCCCGCCCTTGTGGCTCTGACGGATCTAGATTTTTGAGGTGAAGCATATTCATCAAATCTGGGTTTGACATGGCCTTGTATGTTAGGCAAAGGTCACCTCTGAGCAAGCGGTGGCGACTGAATAGAGCTGGAGTTCTTTCAGTCGGGCAGCATAGGACAGATGTTTGAGACCCTTTATCCTTTTGGTGAGGAACTTTTGTGGCCTCTCCAGCTGCTGCAAGTGTCGGGTCAGATACATTCCGAATGGGGCATTGTACTCAATCATTGGTCTGATGAGTGATGAGTATAGGGAGACTATGACCTCCCTTGATCTAGATGAGAATCCCTTCATGATAAGGTGGGCAATGTAGAAGGTCTTCCTAACTACTTTAGCTACATGGGTGTCGAATGACAGACTACTATCAACCTGGGTCCCCAGGTCCCTGATAACTTCTTCTGTACTCAGTGGATTGCCACCTATTTGGTAGCTAGGGGTAACCTTGTTTTTCCCGAAGGGTATGACTATGCATTTTTTGGCATTTAACTTTAGGCCATTTAACCTATGAACCTATGAACCTATGAACCTAAGAAAAGATTTTCAGAAGTCTGGAGGAACTTGTGTGGATTTAGGTTCCTCCAAGCCTAGGATATCAAAGTATCCCTTTTTGCTATGGGTCATGATTTTGCCTCATATTTTTACTCTGCCCTCAAAAATGTTTGATTTTCTGATAAATAACTGAGTATTGCATTCAGCAAAGAAAGTGAGATAGACATGCATTCAGTCTCTCTTTCTCTCACTCATTCACACACACAAATATAATTACATTAATTTGTTTTCATTTGTTCAGATACTGCTGTGCAGGTCAAGATTAAAAGTAATAACTGTTGAAAATCCAGTACCCTGTCTGTGTTAATCTGAAAAGAGATTTTCATAATATATGCCAAATTTACATTTCTAGTATATAATTTTAACTCAGCTATTTTCACTATGTTTTTCCTGGTTGATAGAACAGATAAAATATCTTATTTTAAAACATTTAAATCTTCTTTGCACAAATTAATACACCTTAAACTCTAAATTTTATCTATATATATATATATATATATATATATATATATATATATATATATATATGTATGTATATATATATATATATATATATATATATATATATAAATATATATGTGTGTGTATACATATATATATATACACATGCATGCATATATGTAGGTATGTGTGTGCTAGCTGAATACTAATTGTAGGAATAGTTTACCTAAGTGGAATATAGTGTCTGAACTGTCTGGTTATGTACCAGTGAAAGTACAGCTGTGTACGTAAACTTACCGTACCAGTAGATGTTTGAATTATCCCTGCTGCGGTAGCTTTAGCTATATGGGTTATATCCTACCAAGGATATAACAGCCAGCCAGCTTACAAAGCTTCAGGGCACCTTCCATGCACTGAAAATTATTAGGCACCTCATGCTGAGCTTCCTAAAAATACAGGTTTCAGGGCCAGCCCTTCCGGAGTCTTCCCTCTGCACAAAGAGAGGTCCTCTGCTGGCTTTTGAGGACAATCGACTTGTGCCGTTCCTTTGCTGGGATGATAAGTTCTAAAATGTATTGTTTAAATGTACTTTTCTGTTTAGGAAAGTTGTTTTTAATCTAGGAGCTTGTGTTTTAATGGATTGGCATGAGACTTAACTGTACTTTTAAATAGGAGTGCACTTTTTCCAAGTGAGTTTAAAACTAGTTAAACATTGTTGAAAACCATTTTTCTGTGAAGAAACTGTGTTTATTTCACCTTTTAGGGCTGGTAGAGTGTATTAAACTGCTTTGTTACTGTGATTATATGGGAAAACTTTACATTTTTACCAGCATATGCTACTTGTTTTCCCTGGGAAAGAGGCAACATTTTTGACTGATCATGGAACAAACTAACAGTCTCATGGTCAGTCCTTCCTCCAGCCACAAAAAGAAAGTGTTAAGCAAACAATCTTTGCCACCACAGCAGGCTAGCAATTTTCCTCAGCCGTAGGTGGGTGACTGTGCTATGGCCAAAGCTGCTTCCTCAGACCAGTCATATTCTACCCCAAACCCCTATGGTTTAGCACCTACAGCCACTATGCACCAGGCTTTAGTCATGTCCTCTGTGGCTGTTGGGGGGTCCCCTCAGTGGGCAAGAAAGAGAATCTCATCAGTCCTGGGAGAGGAAACAGGGAAGGCTTCCCTGTTTAGTTAGAATGTGCTGCTGTCACCATTAACAACAACTCTGTTGGCCCAATTTTACCTTTAAAACAAAAAGTTTGTATCTGCTCCTCCTCAATTTTCTCTAGACTGGAGCAATTTACTAGATCTGACCCAGGGTTTAATTTAGTCTTTTGATCCAGCTTATAAGGTGGTTTCTGGTAATAGAAAAGGGAATGCCTCTTTCGTAAACAGATTCAGGATTCTGAATCTGGACTGGAAGAGGAAGGAACAGATGTAGGTTTTCTACTCTGACTTCTGATTCAGATTCAGTGGAGAGCACAATGTCTGATCCTTCTTGTGGGGGTTTCTGTTTCTCTGAGACTATTCCCAGAATGTGTCAGTGTTTTCAGTGGGAGAACACTGAAGTTTATCATCCACTCAGAAAATACACTATGAGCTTTTATAAATGGATTTTTCAGAACCTTCAGTCATTAATTCAGTGCTGTCTGATTTGGAAGATGTGTGTGTGTGTGCCATTGCCTGCATTTTCCTGATAGTCAACCTGCTGCCCCTAAAAAAGGCGGATAGATTGCATTAAGTTCCTCAGCCTTTTAAGTTTTTATGCACTCATTCCAAACCTACCCCAGCAGCTACAGCATTAGTTAATCCCATGGCTGTTAAACATTTACTTTATTCCAATCCTATACTTTCTGACATGGGAAAAAAGTGTATGCTTCTGCAACTTTGATTTTCAGGATTTTTAATTGCAAGGCTGATATTTCAAAGTATATTTTGACTAATTGTGTAAGAATGAGGCATGTTTTGTTTGCAGTTTCTTCTTGTGTAGAAAAATCTGCTTTAAATGGTTTAATTTCTTCTATTTTACACTTCAAAACTCATTATTTAAAGTGTGTGTATGACTCTGTTGTTGCTTCTTCTAGGGCTATGGGCACTCATACTGTTTTGAGGAGGTTTGCCTGGCTATGTTCTCAGAACATCCCAGATGACATGAAAAATGAGATAGTAAATTCTCCTTTGGATAGAGATTTAGTTTTTGTTTCGTCTGCTGCAGAGGGTATCAAAAAGTGTAACAGGAGGAGAAAGCTGATACAGGAAATCCCTAAGATTTTTCAGCCCTCCTTTTCAAAATTTCTAAGGGATTCTCCAACCCCTCATCCAGTTTTGGCAAGAAAGAAAATAAACAATCCCAGCGAAATGCTGATAAATGTTTAAGAAGAAATGGCAAGGGGCTTCCAAAACAAATACAGGAACCCCCGCAAAAAAAAAAACAAGGACAGTCCAACAAGTCAGAATAACTACTTAAAGGCCCTTGGCCCCCCTCCCACCCTGGTAGTCCCTTTTTGCTTTCAGAAAGCCTGAATTTCCACTTGTGGATGAGATCTGAAGATCATTCATCAAGGTTTCAGATGGCAGTGGGGGAAATTCATCCCTGAAGCTTTTGAAGCTGGCTGGCTGTTATATCCTTGACAGGATAAACCTCAGTGATCAATATGATGAACATTAGCAAATTCCTTTTCTGAATATACTATTGTGTGTGCATGTGTGCATGTGTGTGTGTGCGTGTGTGTGTATATAATCTCTCTCTCTCTCTCTCTATATATATATATATATATATATGTATATATATTTATATATTTCTGTGTGTGTATGCATATGTGTGTGTGGGTACACACACACACACACACACACACACACACACATATATATATATATATGTGTGTGTGTGTGTGTGTGTATTCATACCTCTCAGTGCAAGAAATCTAGGCAAATCTTGAAAAAATAAAAAGAATGTTGGGACAAAGGCTTAAAAATAGGGACAGAATTTAAATATTGCTCCTATAAACTTAGAAAGTTGCTAGAATAACAGGATTTTATGTTTTTTTTTTTGAAGGATATAAAGTCTGAATCGCAAATGTCTGTTATTATTTAGTATTATTTAGTGACTTCAGTCTTCAACGATTTGTCAGAAGACCACAAATTTTATAAGGAACAGACCAAAAATACGAAGCAAAAATCTGGACATTCTGTGAAAATCTGTACAGTTGAGAAGTATGAAATCTATATCTATATCATATATATATATATATATATATATATATATATATATATATAAGGTGCAGTACACTTTGGCTACAACTCATTTGATGTAAAACACATTTTATCTAATATGAAAATGACTGAATCACATTAATTTATTTATGTATTTGATATTTTTTAACTGGGATAGTCCGAATGGGTCACATAAACTTTTTTCAGATAAAGCCCAGGGAGAAAAGCTCCACATTTAGACATTTGGTACACACAAAGAATAGATTGTAATTTTTACAACAAAATGATAGTTAAGACTTGACGCAAAGCATTTAGGTACATACACAGATAGACTACAATTTTTAAAACAAATAAAATAAGTTAAGGCTTTATACAGTGTATTACAAGCAGATTAGAGGTGAATAAATGGCAAGTTGCTTCGTGTTTTACTTAAAATTTGACTTAACTTCTAAAATATTACTTCCAAAATATTACAGTATATTAACAGCAGATTAGTAGAACTATAAAAATAACTTTACTCGGAGAAAGGGAGCAATAACATAGAAGCTATGAGAGGTTATACATTTAGGGGGGTTTAGAGAGACAGAAAGAAGAAGAACATAGAGTAAGGTAAGGGGGAGGGGAGCAGAGGTTTTGTAGGTCTACAGGGGGTAAGAGAGACTGTAGAGAATAAGGAAAGTGGCTAGAGGAAGTAGAGGTAAAGGGGGATTAACCTGGAGTTAAGCCCCATGAACTATTTAGGTGTGCTTTTAGAGAGGCTTTAAATAGCGGCAGGCTGGGAGCTGATCTGGTGGTTGAAGGGAGAGAGTTCCATACTTTAGAAACAGAGTACAAGTGGAGACACTGACCTTTTCATTTGGAAGGTTTGGGGATTTTTAGCTAGTTTTTGCCTTCTGATCTGAGTGATCTGCTTGGTATGTAATTTTTGACAAGCTTATCCAGGGCAGGGCAAGCAGTGGGTTTGTAAGTTAAGTTATGCATAGTAGATAGTTGGATATATGTTAGTTGGTTGGGAAGTTCAAGCCAGTTTAGTTCCCGAAGTGGTTTACAGTGGTGTGTATGGTATTTGAAGTTTGTGGCAAACTTTGAGATTTTGTTATAGCATTGTTCCATTTTTATCTTGGTGGAGTTCTGCAGGTTGGTGAGTATACAATAACCATAAAATAGGGAGGGGAGAAGGAAAGTTTTTGCTTAGGTAGTCTTGCTTGTTGTGGTAAGGAATTGTCTATGTCTGTAGAGAAGTCCTAGTTTTTTGTGGGTTTTCTTTATGTTTTGCTGGATATTACGGTCAAAGGTGAGTTTGTTATCAATAATTTCACCAAGAAATGTTGTTTCTTGCATTCTTTGTGTGATAGTGTTGTCAGCTGCATGGATGTTAAATTGGTTGGAGCTGAATGTGGAATTTTGGGGGTGAAAAGACTATGTTTGTTTTTTGAGGTGGGGTTCAGAAAAAGTTGGGCCTCTGTGAGCCATGACCCTGTAGCAGTGAAAGATTTCTTAGTATTATTGAGCAGTTCTGAGAGAGTACAGAAAGTGCAGATTGTGGTGGAATCATCTGCATACTGAATTAGGCATGCAAATTATTGGTGAATATATTAAACAGTAGGTGACCTAGGATGGAACCTTGGGGGACTCCTGTAGGGTTATGGAGAAAGGGGGAAAGTTGTTTAGAACATTTAATGGCTTCCTTCTGGTCTTGTAGATAGCTTTGAAACCACTGTACTATGGGGGGGGGGGTGTAGAGGGGTGTGGCCCCCTGCAAAAAGAAAAAAAAAGTTTTGGAGAAGTATTTTCTGTAGATTAAGTTTTTTAGATGTAATTTTTGTTTGACTAATTATGTTTTAGATTAAAAGTGTTATTAGATAAATTTTTAGATGATTTGTGATTAGATGAAAAGGGTCATAGTTAAATAATTATACATTCATATATAACAGTATATCAATATTTAAATCAATAGTTTAGACATAAATTGATATATTTATATCAGTGCACTCCACACACAAGGACCAGCATCTAAAATCAGTGGTTAGAGAGGCATCTGAATGGTACAACTGTGTAGCTACGGTACAGAGTGGAAAAAAAATCAAACATTTAGAAAGAGGATGTGTAAGTGATTTCTGCCATCAGTAATCCATAGTTTTTTCTATACTCACATCCATTACTCTGTCTACCAGAGACTTCAAGAAAGGATACAGACATGGCCAGCTAGTACACGTGAAAAAAAGATACTAACTACCACATTATATAGACATGGGTCAGTAAACAAAACAGGCCAAAATAATCATTTTGTTAGTACGTGAATTTATAACAATGCAGACAGCTACAAAACTATCCTTTATTTGGCAAGTCATTCTTCCACTGATAACGTAGAGACATGTTTGAGGACAACAATAAATCAATACACCATTTATTTTAGAAATAGGGCTTTGTAAGTATTACTGTACTTAAGATCCTGTGCGTTGCACTTATTACACTAATGTATATCTATGGACTTTAGTAATTAATGATGAAATTGCTGTTCTGTCATATAATACCATCTTATGTGTAAACAGAACAGGTCACTTCCATGACAACCCATCACTGAAAGACCATTTGTTTGAAACTCACTGACCAAACAGTGCTTTGGTGAATGTTTTTTTTTTCTACAAGGTCTGAAGGTCTTGGGGGAGCTTAGCCTTTTTACATGGGGGAGTGCTCCCTTCCCTAATATAAAAATGAGACTGACATTTTGTCATGACATCATTCAGTCAGTCTCAACCAAATGGTGTTAAAGTAATTGGTTGTTACTGAGAAGACTGACATTCATTTTCTAGATAATATGGGGCAGGTGGATACATTTTTTCAAGCACTGCCTGAAACTGTATTTTTGTGTTGACATATATGCATTAGCTTTCATCATATATATATATATGTACATGCAAGCACTTGAAATGCTGTGTAAAATGACATGGTGACTAATGTTTTTTTTTTTTTCAGACATAACTATCAACCTGTGGATGGATTGCAAAATACTGCAGAAATCTTAGTATTGTTAAATGTAAATCTGTTGTCATACATGCTTGGATTTGTCCTATAAAGCATTCATTTTGCATTAGTCCTGTAAACAGAGCTGCAAGTTCATTAATACACCTTTCTCATATATCCATAGCTATGGAATGTAAGAAGAGAAGACACAGAAACACTTACTTAGGAAGATTTTTAGCTTCATCTATTTTGACTGCCTCAAAAGGTACCCCAAAGCATTCATGGGAATTTCAGTAGAAACCTTTTATTGTTACGCAATTATGATCATGTAAATGTATTTGCTTTTAGGGCACACACTACCTTTGTTATGGCATTTTACATTGCAAAGGACTACAGAAGCATACCAATCCCATGTGAATATGTTTTATAATAAAATTTCCTGGCTGCAAAGACCAGTTACTGTGAATGCAACACAGTTATTCAGCGGTCAGTAATTGTAACCATGAAGCAAAAACTGAACTTTCTGTTTATAGGCTTTGATTGAAATTAAATATCTTCTGTTTTTATTTATTTTTTTCCAGATGATAGCACTAGATATAGTAGCATTTCTCAGAGAACATGTTGCATCTGTTTATATCTGTAACAGCACAGTACTGGTATCTTTAGCTACTCTGATGAGATACTGGTTGCTAGTTTAATTGTCGGGGAAAAAAGTTGAGATGATGTCTCTTAAAAAAGATGCATATTGCATTCTTACTTTGAGAAAGTTCTTGCAGTAAGTGTTGCCGGTTCTACGTCTGTCAGTTTTCTTATCTGTCTCATGGCAGATGTTTCCAGTCATGCTGAAAATATCTGTCCCTTGATGGTATCAGTGTTGGCAAATGTATGCATCATATTCAGAATGCAGGCTTGCATGTTCACATTTCTTCTTGCTTCATTCAACTGTCTTTGTTCAAGCAGTAACGTTTGTAGCATCACTCTGATGAAGTAGAGTTAATAAGACAAAAATGCTCACTCATTTTTAATAAAGATTAGTTTTTCCTTGATTTCTGAAAGTACTTACTGAGTTTTTTTAATGGTTTAGTTGAAATGAAAAAGAATTTAGATGGGGCAGCTTTATTCTTTGTTTTTCTTTCAACATCACAAAAGAACAGGAAATGATGCCATGATAAGCCATATAAAACAGCAGTCTTTTACTGTAGTGACTAATTTGGTAATAAAAAAAAAACTCTTTGCGCAATGGTTAATGGTGAGGTATGTCTTGAAAAAATCTCAGGTTTGAATATGAAATGTACCAGTTTGCACAGGGCAAAAGGCAATTACCCTAAAACAGCACCTGATTTCTTAAGCAAGTGATGACGGTTCTACAGTTTACATGGCTACTAACACTGTTTTAAATAATCAACATACATTTTTGCTTCTTTTTTTATGTTGTGCCTGTCTACCATCTAACTGATTGCTACAGAAACATTCTTTCATTCCACAAAGGGACGAGACCCCATTGTGCTACAGTTGTCTCACAGGCAGCCACTTTATGATGTAGCCTCCCATAGACGTGGCCTTGGTTAGTGCTTAGGGGCTGGGCATGTAGTTAGTGTGGAGTAGGGACTTCATTCACTGAGTTACTCACACAGAGCAATAAAAACTCTAAGCAACCCTGCCCCTTTGTAAGCAGATGGCTTCTGACTCATTTGTGGTCTCCACTGCAAATACAATAATGGGTGCTGCATCTAAACCTAGGAGGTTTCTGTGCTTCATTACTGAACTTGGCTGCATTTCACATTGATTTATTAATTTGATTTGTATACTAGATCATGAATTCCTTCCTAGCTCTCAACTGATCAGATTTGAGAGAGACACCTCCAAATTTCTCTCACATTTTTGCTGTGTGTCTGAAGACCTTAACTCTGAATGTAAAACTCGAGAGCTATGCTGTCCTGTTGCATGGCAATATTCATTAAGAGTATTTGGTGACTGTATTGATAATTTATTTATATGTACCATGTATGCTAATTTCATTTGTTCATTTTCTCTCCCTCTCTGTCACTCTCTCTCATCCCTCACTAGTGTCACTTTTTCCTTCTTTTTAAGAAGTAAAAGTGCATCATGTTATACCTTGAACATAACTACACAGTAATTGTGCACACTGTGCTTTTCCTAACTTTTAAGAATGTCCTCTCTTCTGTGTTGTGTAGAGAACTGATTTGCGGTATGCTTTGTCTTCCTTGATTTCTGCTACACAGCAGTGTCTTATCTGCATATTAGGTTGCATTGAATAGTCTTGTGTGGAGCTATAGAGTTCATCAGTGAAATTTTGGGTAGGTGTGTCTTGCTGATCCTAGACAGTTTAACAGAGAGTTAAGTGTTAAATTCAAGATCTCTAAACTTTTGGGATAAGCAAGTTTTCCACTTACACTCAAAGCTGTACAACCTCAGAGTTATGGTCACAAGCTTGTGGGCTGTGCAGGGAGGAATTTCTCCTGCAAAGCATTGATTTTTATTTTTTCTTAAATGTATTGGGAAGTAGACCACTTAGATTCGCTTGTTTGTAGCATAATTATTTTATCAGTGTTCGACTATGAATCAAACTTTACAGCATACTTCAAGGCTACCTTATCTGTATGATCCCAGTTCCAAGTATTTTGAGTAATATCCTCGGCTTCTAGAAAGAATAGTTGTGTAAGAACTTACCATAACCTTAGATGTCCTTCTCTTCCATGTTGCAGTATTCATAACTGTAGGGAGGTTGCTGCCTGCAGTATACCAAAGTCTTACGAGCAGGGGTACATGCAACGTTTGATGTCAGCCATAAACCGACATTAGCTATAAAGGTGACGTCTGCAGGTACCCACTTCAGAATGGACTGCTGCATACAGTAGTACCCCTGGAAGCAATGAAGAGGAAGGAGGAAGCTTTGCAGACCCACATGTATGACCAGGCCAAGGGATGCCTCAGAGGCATATGCCTGATGCTGAGGTTTGGTAGATGGAGAGAAATCTGTCTCCTCAGGTGGCTAAACATATAGAGAGGGGGTAGGAGGGTGGGACTGAATACTGCAACATAGAAGAGAAGGACATCTAAGGTTATGGTAAGTTCTTACACAACTATTCTATGTTCTTCTATTCTCATGTTGCAGTATTCATAACTGTGGGGAGAGTACCAAAGCTTTAGATATGAGCCTGGGAGAAAGGATGACGTCCCTGGTCTATAAGACCATGTAGAATGGACCTAGCAAACCCACTTCTGGCCTTAGATGCCAAATCTAGTTTGTAATACCTGGTAAAGGTATGGACTGATGACCAGGTAGCAGTTTCTAGGATAAAAGCATAGTCTACCCCCCTGAAGAAAGCAGCTGAGGAGGCAGCTGCCCTAGTGAACTGAGCCATCACACTTTCAGATAGGGCTTAGCATGCAGAGATAGCCTTAGAGATCCATGAAGAGACAGTCTGTTTAGAGACGGTCTTCCCCAAGGCCCTTGGGTGACAGGAGACAAACAGGTGGTCAAACAATCTAATGGGTTTAGTCTTGTCAAGATAATACCTGAATTGTCTGTGGACATCTAGGGAATGTAGAGTTCTTTCAGAGGAATTTAGAGGTTGAGGGAAAAAGACAGGAAGTTTAATGTTGCGATTCAAGGATAACTCATCAACCACCTTAGGCATGAAGGAAGGATTAGTCCTGGGGGAGACCCTGTCTTTATGGAAGATGAGGTAAGGCGGGATGGCCATCAGGGCTTGAATTTCTCATACCCTCCTGGCAGATGTGAGGGCCACCAGCAGAACTGTTTTCCAGGTACATAGATTCAGTGAAGCAGAGTGGGCTGGCTCAAATGGAGGTAAAGTGAGTTTTTCTAAGACAAAATTTAGGTCCCATGTAGGAGGGATTGGCTTATGGGGGGGGTCTGATATGGAGAACCCATTTCAAAAAGAGTTTAACCTCTATTCTGGATGCCAGAGGAGGTACCAAAAGAAGACAAGCTGAAATGGCAGACAAGTGGACTTTAACAGAAGAGTACATTAGTCCTGAGTGCAGAAGCTCACACAAGTAAGAAAGGACCACGGGTACAGGAATGAGTAAAGAGTCCTGTTTTTTCTTATGACACCACCTGGAGAATCTTTTCCGTTTTGCCACATAATTTCTCCTGGTACTGGGTTTCCTGGCCGCCTGCAGGACATTGAGTATGTCCTGAGTATAGGTGCCTGAATCGCCCATAAAGGGAGCCTGAGATTGCTCACCTGAGAGTGTATTAGGGGACTCCGTGTTTTGTGTGAGTAGGTCCAGACAGTGGGGTAACCTGTGGTGATTGCCCTTGGCTAGTAGATGAAGAAGGGGAAACTGATGCTGTCTTGGCCAGAAGGGAGTCACCAGCAGGATTTTTGGTTTGTCCCTCTGAATCTTCAGGAGGACCTTCTGAATCAGTGTGAAGGGGGGAAGGCATAAAGATACATCCCCACCCAAGAGAAAGAGAAGGCGTCTACTTTCCAGGCCTGGGGATGTGGATCCCTCTTACAAAACAGAGGCATCTGCTTGTTCTGGAAGGAGGCAAACAGATCTGCCTGAGGAATACCCCACTTGTGTATAAGATGTAGGAACACCTCTCTGTGAAGTGTCCATTTGTGAGAGGGTGCAGAATGTCTGCTGAGAGTGTCTGCCATTGCATTCTTTGCTGGGTGCAGGTGAATATGCAGAATTGAAGCTAGAGACCAAATCTATATGGCTAGGCTGCAAAGAGGGTAAGACCTTGTCCCCCCCCGCTTGTTTATGTACCACAAGACAGTCATATCGCCTGTGACTACTTTCAAGGTGCCTGGTAGGAGGACTGGTTGGAAGATCTGTAGTGCTAAGTAAAGGGCCCTCATCTCTTTGATGTTGATGTGGTACCTGTGCCTGAGTGGAGACCATTCTCCCTGCACTTTGCGTAGTTGTTGCTGGTGTTGTAAAACTGCCCCCCCAAGCCAGGTCTGAAGTATCTGTGAAGATTTGCTGAGGGTGGGGGGTAACTGCAAGGATATGCCCTGGTTGAGATTGATGGCTGTAATCCACCATTCCAACTCTTTGTTTCAGGCATGGTAGTAAGGGGAAGGAGATATCCAGAGGATGAGAATGTTGGTTCCAATGAGTGTTTAGTACCCACTGGATCTTCCTCATATGCAGCCTTGCCAGAGGGAGCATTGGTACTAAGGATGCCACGTGTCCCAGGACTCAGGAATTCTCTGGCTGAAAGTGTTTGAAGAGAGAGAAGCTTCTGGAGGTAAAGAGTGAGGTCTTTTACCTTATGGCAGGGAACGAAAGCTGCCATCTTGTCGGTTCTTATCCTGCACCCTAGAAATACTAGGTCTTTTGTAGGGGTCAGGTGGGACTTCTCGTAGTTCACAGTGAACCACAGGACTACCAGGGTTCTGGTCACCAGGTGTAGGTGACGTCACAGGGTGTGAAGGTCCTGGTGAAGTATTAACAGGTCGTCTAGATATGAGTATATATGAATGCCCTGTGCTCTGCAATGGGCCATCACTGGTGCTAGACACTTTGTGAACACCCTGAGAGCTGTGGAGAGCCCAAAAGGTATTGCAGAACTTTGAAAATGCAAGGAACCTACTGAAAAACGTGGGACTTTCCTGTAGCAGGGGTGAATAGGAATGTGAAGGTGGGCGTCCTTCAGATCCAGGGATAACATAAAAGCCTGGTAGGCAATGAGGGGTAACAGCAGCTGTAAGGTGAGCATTCTGAAGGTGTGAACCTTGAGATAAAGATTGAGTATGGACAAATCCAGAATTGGTCTCCAAGGTCCATCTTTTCTTGGGACCAAAAACATTCTTGAGTAAAATACCTTGTTTACCTGTTGTGGTGGGACCTTTTCTATGGTGCCCTGGGCCTGAAGTTGATGCAGAATAGAGGGAAAATGATGGAGCTGGCTTGAGGGGGGCTAGGGTTTCCCCTGGAAGGGGGGTAGAGCCCACCAAGTCATAAAGTAACCTTTTTTAATTATGGAGAGGTCCCAAGTTTCTGAGGTGATCTTCCGCCAGGAGGGTAGGGAGAGGGTGAGGCGAAGGGACAGGGGGTGGAGAGAGGTAGTGGGTTTGAGTCACAGTTGAGGGGTTCTGTCCTGGTCAGGAGGGTTATTATCGGAGGAAGAGGTTCTAGGAGTGGAATGTTTCCTTGTTTGCCTCTGTCCTTTAGCCTGTGGTGGAGCAGAATGAGATGACTGTCTCCTAACAGAGGAAGTCCTTTGAGCATAGTTTTTATGGTACCTAGGGATAGGTGAGACCAGTAAATGTTTTACATTTTGCAACTGCTTTCCCTTTTCTTGCAGGGATTTGAGGAGTTCTGCAGATGCTTCCCTGAAAAGGGCCTTATTATTTAGTGGTGATCCAACAACTTGGTTTGTATATCCATAGGGAGAGGGTGTAGCCTCACCCAGGATTATATTTGCAATACAGAAACTGAAGCTGCAGATTTTGAAGAGGCCTCCACCACATCATAACTGCACTTAATGGAGTGTCTAGTCACCTGTGAGGCAGTGGAGAGAAGGGAGTTTAGTTGGGTGTTAGCAGGCAAGTCTGGTACATCAGGTATGAGGGCAGAAGCCTTAGAAAGGGTGTCTAGAACAAACCTGGCCATGTGGGTCTGATAGTTTAGGGCTCTAATGGCAATAGTGGAAGACGTATAGACCTTCTTCCCTAGCCTATCCATAAGCTGGCTGTCCTTGTCAGTAGGGAATAAAGAGGTAGAAGGCAGTTGTGTAGAGGATTTGTCGGCTGAGACTGCTATGACTGCAGGGTCTGCAGGAGGGTTCTTGAACAGGTACTGAATATCCTGAGGAACTTTACAGAACCTGTCTGGGCATTTAGAAGCAGGAGGTTGAGAGTCGGGGCTGTGAAGGATCCAAAAAGGCTTCTTGAAAGGCTGGAAGCAAGCGAGGGACTGCAGATGATGAGGGTTGATCCATATGTAGTAATTCAAAATACCTCTTTTTTTATTCTGAGACATCTGAAGCTTGCCATATGAAGTGTTCTCTCATGAGAGAGATGGTATCTCCAAAATAAAACTCTTCCCCTGGAGATTCAGGACTGATAGAGTCCTCTTCCATAGAGGTAATGAAGTCCTTGGGGGATTCAATTTGAGAGCAGTAAAGTAAGGGAGTCTTCAGATGAGGATTATTCTTCCTCTGACTCGTCTAAGGCTTGCACTGGAGCCAGAGTAGGAGCAGGTGGAGGTACCTGTGATTGTAGGGAGTGGAATGCCCTGAAATGATTTTGGGAGAAAACTTCCCATCATGGGGTAGATTGCTGTTAGGTATGTTTTAATTTTTTTTTTCTCTTTAGAGGAGCTGAAGGATGGGTCGATTTGGAGGCCGACGTCTGGGAGGATTGCAGTGCAGGGGTAGGCCCCTCCGATGCCACAAGCCATGGCTCCCCCTCGCCATCAGGTTCTGATGGCTGATCAACCTCAGTGAATGTACTCAGCATTTCCGTCAGGCAGGCTTCCATTACAGTTCACAATTCCAACTGAGAAACAGACATCCGATGGGACCCTGGGCTAACATACGCCTTGAGAGTACACTGGACTCTTGAGGTGCAGTGTGGGCATTGGGCCTAACTTTTTTGGCCTTCTTCCTAGGCGGCTCACTGGAAGTACCTACCCTGCCCTCCATACCTAATGCCAGACACCAGAGTCTCTGGTTCTCAAGATAGAGTTTGAGAGCAGCCAGACAGCTGTGAAGAGTTTTAGACACAAACGATTTATGTCACAAGACATATGGTCATGGGCCTCCCCTAGACAAAACAAACACTTATCATGCATGCCCTTGTGTGGAATTTGTCTTCCACAAGCACACTTCCTCTTTCTAGTTGACATGTACATGTGAAAAGCTAAGAAATAGATAAAAAACCCAAAGGGTACTTATCTGTAGCAGACGGCCGTCAAACGAGTGAACTGCTTCCCAAAGCTGGCGATCAGAGGTCCGAAGATCACTGCAGCAGAAAAGTTCTAAAGTGGGTTTATGCAGACGTCACCTTTATAGCCAATGTCAGTTTATGGCTCTGACATCAAATGTTGCATGTACCCCTGCTCCTAAGACTTTGGTATACTGGCCGGATGTCCAGTGCTGCAGGCAGCAACCTTCCTACAGTTATGAATACTGCAACATGAGAATAGAAGGACATCATCTGGATATAGATTTGACTACTGCATTGCAGATTTAACAGTGTTGCTTATGCTATCATTCTACACTACTTAAAACAGGTTTCTGTTTTAATATGCTGACACTTTGAGGCCTTTCATTTGGATATGCCTCTTTGCAACAATAAATAGTTCCATGTGGTGTGATGTAACCATACCTTCTCAACTGTCCAGATTTTCACAGAATGTCCAAATTTCTAACTCACGTCATAAACTTTGTGGTTTTCTGGCAAATCACTGAGGGCTGAAGTTGCTAAATAGTAACATATTTGAGTTTCAGACCTCATATCCTTCAGAAAATGCATGCTATAGCAAAACCTATTATTCTGGCATCTGTTTATAAGAACAATCTTAAAAATTTGTCCTTGATTTTGGGCCTTTGTCCTCCCATTACTTTTAGCTTTGTCCAGGCTTTTTGCACTTAGAGGTTGAGAGATATGAATGTAACTTAAATGATACTGTTATTTCCAAATCTATGCTGTGTGCTACTCTTGAGGGGATAATTGATCCTCCTAGACTTTTAATCTGCTATTTCTGCATTATTTCTGCTTATTCACTTCTGGCTAATCAGTATTCTAAAATGAAGGCTGTACATGTCCGTTTCCTTTTTCATTGTTAGCTTCAGGGATTTTTCTAACATACAGCTCTACTAAATGTAATAAAGTGGCATGGCCAGTTGTCACAGCCTTGGAATCTCTTCATAACTTTTCTGGATTCCTTTCTTCAGCTTCCTATATGCACCTGAGCAGTATAGCTACATGCCTCAATAAAGCCAGACTGGCCCCAAAACTCCATGTGACCTATGATCTTAAGCAGTGCTGTGCTACTTGTTTGTTATGCCATGTCAGCTTTTTTGCTTTCTTACTTCTGCCACTGGGCTACACTTTCATGTGGGCTCATCCTTTTATTCTTCTTTCTATGATGATTGGCATGAGCTCTGATGAATATTACTGCATGCAGAAATAGTGTTGTTAAACTGCAGATTATTCACATCTCAAAACTATGTCTTCTATTATAATGTGTTTACTTAGTCTATCCTGCTTAAACTCTCTTTAAACAAAAGTTGACCATTATTACAAGAATAAACTTGCCTGAAATGCATTTAGTTTCGTTGCATTATGCCATTTGCAGATGGGATCCCCCACCACATGTAAGAAAGTAAATTGGCTAAACTGAGTATTTTTTTAAAGAAGCAATACTAATTCATGTCAGTTCTTCTCAATGTTTTTTTTTCATGGAGCAAAGTTCCGCACCCTTGTTACTGTAGGCTATGCTCCCTGAACTCTTACCCTTATCATAATCATGTATAGAGACAGTGCACCTTGGGGATACAGAGAAATACCCCTTGAGGGCCTGCTCATTCAGAGTAACTTTTTGTTGAACTGGAAAGAAAAAATGTATTTAACAGATACATTTTGCACATTTAAACTGCTACACTTGCAGATATGTAGCTATGCCTTCTAGCTAGTTGAAATGTTGCAAAGATGTAAACACTCTGTGACATACGTATAAATGTTTGGTTGCTGTTTCATTGATTATATTGATAAATCATTCAGAGGGAGAACTGTTTCCTCTTGCAATGTACACGCTTTTGTAACTAAGCAGTCATCATTTATATTTCAGGGAGTGTATATGTTCTGCGACTGCAACTGCATTCCATAAGTTTACTGTTTTAGAATGTAGAAAAACATAATTTGGCACAAAAAAGCAACTTTATTAGAAACCAGGAACAATGTGTAAAAACAAAAATGGCATACTCCAAGGTTCAAAAAATTTTTTTAATCAAATATTTTTATTGAAGTAAGAAAATTATAACTTTTTTATTTAAGTAAGAAAATGATAAAAAGTTCAAAAGTTTTAAACACATTAAAGTACTTAAATAGTTCATCAATTAGAGCTTTACTAAACAGAATAATACAATGTACCAGAATGCATATGAATTTAAATGAAAACATAAAGCAAAAATTATTCAGTTGAAACAAATGAGTTGACAGAGTAATAATAATAAGCCAGTTGAATACAAAAATACACATATCCTAACTTCTATGAAATGAGGTTCTAAGATACTTCCAAAGCTGTTTTATGAAATATTTCATAAGTAATTCATTGTTAAGGCTGTTTGGTTCCAAAGTATCATAAGTGGAAATAAACCTAGCCTCCTGTAATAACATATCAGAAGGATCTAAATATAGATCAGAACATGTCAACACATACATTATAAAGAACCTCAATAAATCCGAATTACTATTATGATATTTGAAAAAATGTGACGCTACAGGGCTAGTAGAAGAATTATTTTTGACATCTCTAATGTGTTCATGTATCCTCATCCTAAGTTGATGTATGGTCTTACTAATGTTAAACTTACTACAGGAACAAAGTAACCTACAAATAATTTTTTGATAATTAAATACTCCTGGAACTTTGAACAACTTCCCATTAATGATGTGTGTAGTTCCATGATCCATGTAACTACAGTAAGTGCATCCCTTACACTGGCACTCCAAATCAACTCTACTTAATATGCTAGGTGAATTTCTACATGAAATATTCAATTTCAAATTCTTATATATCACATACAATGTAATAACATACTAATGTTTCCTCAAGATATGTGATACACCTTCAGCAAACGGAGCATAACAGGTCACAAAATATATATCCTCCCATTTCCCTTTGTAATTCACAGACACCTTTTTACCACGTTTATATTTCTGAGTAAATTATCTCCATCTACAACCTTCTGCCATGTGGTAATGAGAAGATAGTAATTATAATATCCTAGAGAATAATCTACCAACTATATCCACAACTACTGTCTGGAAATTAATTTCATTGGAACATAATGTTCTAGCCCTATAGAATTCACCATAGGGGAGAGATCTTATCACGTGGCCAGGGTGTGCACTAGATGCATACAAAAAGGAATTCACAAAAGTTTCTTTTCTATATAACGTTGAATGTATTGTATTATTAACAATATACAAATCAACATCCATATAATGAATGGTGTTATCATGCATGTTATAAGTGAAAGATAAATCAAAGGTATTCTTTTTGTATAACCTGCATAAACCCAGCAAAATGATCCTGTGATCCACGAGCTATAAAAACAATAAATCATCAATGTGTAAAATTTGTAAAACACAACATTGTTGACAAAGTAAGAATCACTGTAAAAAAAAATTTCCTCAAATCATCCCATAAACAAATTAGCATAGCTGGGAGCAAACGTAGCCCCAATAGCCGTACCCTTAAGTTGTCTATAAAAAACACATCAAAAGAAAGCAATCATTATTCAAAATAAAACTAATTATATTTTAAATACTCTGCAATCCATTAATATTCACTAAATAAAGTTTAATGGCCTCATTGAACATAGATATGGACTAGAGGCCATTGAACATTATTTAGTGAATGAAGGCATATGCCAAGGTGCTACATTTTTGGTTTTTACACATTGTTCCTGGTTTCTAATAAAGTTGCTTTTTGTGCCAAATGATGTTTTTTTCTAAATTTTGGAATGTGGAAGAATTTATATTTGGCAACAGTCATGAAAGTTGTGTCATTATACTGTTTTAGAATGCCTTGTGTTGCAACTGCATGCTAAGAAATCCTGCTGGGTTTTCTCTTTATCTAAGGAATTCACATGAGAACAGTTTGCCTTCTGTTTAAATACCATTGCACGTGCAGAAATGTTTTAGCTGACATTTGCTCCTTTGTTGCAGATATAGCACTTTTGTTGTGGTTCAATTTACCTTCTTGCCCCTTCCTATCCACTACTTGGAACTGTACTCAGAAATATTGCTTACTACACAGGAGACACTCCCCAAAGAATAGAGTACAGCTGTGAGATGACATTCACCTTAACCACAAGTTTTCAAAGAACATGACATCTATACAGTAAGGACATGCACCCACCATCTACAAACTACAGTAGTTAGAATTTCTAATTTTTTTTAAGCACTCATATTTCTCCTTCCACCATGATCACCTGGGCTATCTTTCATCCATAAGGATAATGCATGTATTCACAGATTAGGAATAATCCTGGAACACTGTGCTTATAGGCTTCATATTTGATCCCTATGCATATATTACCATAAGCATGTCACCCATTTCTTGCTAGGATGAAATGAAAATGACAACTGTAGCTTATATTGAAAGTTCATAGCTGGCAGACTGACATTCTTGCAGTCTGATGTACCTACTGTGAGCTCACCTCATAAAGATTTACTGCTAAGGTGAAAACCTTACAATTGTTCAGTTTTTTTGTCCATGTACTTGCTTGCAAAGGCTGTAAACAACCTAAATAGCAATGGTCTTAACTATCCTACACTTTTCATTTTCTTTAGGTAGTCAGTACTAATTTATTAGAATGCAAGCAGAACTGGGAAGTTATGTACCTGACATATTTCCACATATGCTGGCATAGTTTACAAATTGTACTAAAAGCATGTATTGAGGTGGGTTCCCAACATCAGAATAGTTTCTATATTTTATGGCCAACTGTACTGCCAGTTGCTTGAAAAGTGAATGTGTAATCAACACTGCATCTTCAGTGCATTGTCAAGCCCAGGGTTTAAGTCGGGTAAAAAAAAAAAAAAAAAAAACTTGGCATCTCCAAGAGATAACCAACAAATCCCACTTATGGCTATGTCCATTAATTTTATACTGGCTCCTTAACTTCACAGTCTGCAGCCACAGTCTTCATTGTCCCATCCTAACCACACATACAGCTATAGACAGATGCTGACATTGTTCCATGATGCTGAACTTACAGCACAGCCTAAAGTACAAGTTACTTAACCCAACACACCTGCACTTCAGAGAGAATTCAGCTATAGTGTAGTCAGATCTAGCCTAAGAGTGCTTTCCCTGTGTTCAAGTGAAAAAAAAGTTGTGTACTTACCATAACGTTCCATGTTTGTTGTCTATAATCTCCCCTTCTTTCTTGCTGGTTGGGTTCAGAACCGAGCATCGGTTCCGACTCGGTCTTTTTACTAAAGCTCGAGAGCTTCCACTGGCTCGAGGCTATCCCCTATCCCATGATGCCTAGAGAAGGTAACCCAGATCTTGTTTGCAAACCACTAACAAAATAGTACTCATATCCCAAACATAGTGTTAATCATCCTTAGCCTGTCTTATGAGGCAAGAAGGGAACCAGAGTACATTTGCAACCAATCCAAAAATTCCTCTCGATCCTCCAGGAGCGAAGGTAGGTGGAAGGAGGGTGGGACACAATAAAGAAGGCGAGATTTGGACAACAAACATGGAACATTATGGTGAGTATATAACTTCTTTATGTTATGTTGTCCTATCTCGCCTTCATTCTTGCTGGTTGGGACAGCACCTTCTTTCTTGGGTGGCTCAAGGGAATAGGCTCTTCAGAACAGTGGAACCAAAGGAAGCCCTGTCCTGGGAGGCCATGTCTACTTTGTAATGAGTGATAAAGGTATGATGTTTAACCCATGTGGCTGTAGCACAGATTGAATCCATAGGTAATCCTTGCCTGAAAGGCGACCTAAGTTGAAATAGCTCTCATTGAGTGGTCTCTAATCTTTCCTGGCAATTATCTATGCTGAGAATTATATGCATAGGTAATAGTGTCAGTTAGCCGTTTTCATAATAAGGTAACTTTTGAAACTGGTGCACCTTTCTTGTCTGAGAAGGAGACAAATAATTGATCAGATTTTCTAAACTCCTTGGTCCTATGCATGCAGAAATGTAGTTGTCTGTGTACATCTAACTGGTGAAGCTTAAATTCTGTCTTGTTGCCATAATTTGGAAAAAAGACTGGCAGGTCAATGGACTGGACTGATTCAAATTGGTCTCTGAACATACTTTGGGAAGAAAGGAAGGATTAGTTCTAAGAGAGACTCTGTCTTCTTGTGAAATACTAAATAGGGAGGGCATATGGACAAAGGAGCAATTCTGAAACCCTCCTAGCTGCAGTAATAGCTGTCAAAAAAACTGTCTTCCGGGTAAGATATTTTAATTGACAGGAGGAAGCTGGTTCATATGGAGGGAGAGTCAGAGTAGTCAGCACTAAATTGAGGTCCCAAGGAGGTGGTGGTTCTTTTATTGGCGGCCTTATTAAGAATGTACCTCTCAAGAAGGCTTTGCATAATCTGTGAGACATTATTTTTGATCCCATATCTCCTACGTGATAGTTGGATATGGTGGCTAATTGTACCCGTACAGTAGCTCCAGCTCCACCTCCATAGAAAATCCCTGCTAAGAAATCTAAAATTGTAATCACTAGGATGTAAAGGGATCTATATTATTCTTGAAAGCCCAACAAGAAAGCCTTTTCAATTTGCTAGCATACAGTTTCCTAGTTGCAGTCTTATGGGATGAGACTAAAATGTGACGCACTGCAGGGGATATGCCTGGAAGCCAGGCTAAGATTGGAAATGGAGCAAAGCTGTCAACTTGAAGGATTGAATAGAGGGTTGCAGCATTCCTGACTGATGGGTCAGATCATCTGGTACCGGGTCCAGAATCCAAGGCTCCTCCCGGAGATGGGTCCATAGAAAGGGGAACCAGATTTGACAGGGCCAGTATGGAGCAATAAGAATTAGCCTCCAACTCAAGTTTCTGGCTTTCTGTAGAATTCTGGGGATTAGTGGAAATGGGGGAAATACATAAAGAAGTCCTGGGGCCAGTCGTGAACAAGTGCATCCCTTAGTGACTCCACCGGAGAGAGGTTTAGGGCAAGGTAGCTGCTGCATTTGGTGTTCATGGACATGGCAAAGAGGTCGCAGCAAGGCTGGCCCCACTTGTGAAAAATTTGGTTCACAATTTCCTGTTTCAGGGACCACTCATAAGGCATCAGAATTGCTCTGCTTAATTTGTCTGCTATCACTTTCCCCGGAATATGCGTTGCAATCAGAAAACGTTGGGAAGATATTGCCCATTGCCAAGCTCTCTGAGCCTCTCGACAGAGGGGGTAGGATCTGGTTCTGCCTTGTTTGATGATGTACCACAGTACTGACATATTGTCTGTCTGTATTGCAATCGTACCTGGTGGAAGAGAGTTCTGAAATTCCTGCAGTGCCAGAAGCACCGCTCTCATCTCTAGGACATTGATGTGCAAATGGTACTCATGTTCCTGCCAAGTCCCTTGGACAGTCTGTCCCAGATAATGCCCCCTACCCTATCTGGGAAGAGTCCATGGTCACTGTAGCTACAGGTTGAGGAAGCACAAACGGCCTGCCTATTGCTAACTGTGTAAACTGAATCCACCATTGTAGGTCCTTCTTGCAGGTGTCCATAATGAGAATCTTGTGTGACATGGGTAACTCCTGCATGGACCATTGAGCAAAAAGTAGCCACTGCAGTACTGTCATGTGAAGATGCACCAATGGAACTAATGTTATTGCGGCTGCCAATGAGCCCAGGGCTTTGAGGACAAATTTTGCCTGTACTTTCTTCCTTAAGAGTAAGATTGATACTTGATGGCGCAGTGTTCATACCCTTTCGTGAAGCAGCTTTGCTACCATGTCTATTGCGTTGAAATCTGCTCCTATGAAGGTAATATGCTGTGAAGGCAACAAGGCAGATTTTTTGAAATTTATAGTAATGCCCAGCTCTAAGCATAGGTGGATGGTGGTGTCCCTTGCCTTGGTCAGTAGAAGCTCGGTGGTGGCAGTAAGGAGCCAATCGTCTAAGTATGGAAACACCCGGAATCCTAGCCATCTCAGGTGAGCCATGACTACCACCATGCATTTGGTAAACACTCTAGGGGCTATAGTGAGTCCTAAGTGCAGAGCTCTGAATTGGTAGTGACTGGCTCCCAGATGGAAGCGTAGATATCTCCTGGATCACCTGTCTATCTTTATATGGTAGTATGCATCCCGGAGATTGATGGAGCACATCCAATCATCTTTTCCCAGAAAAGGGAGTATAGACTGCAGTGTCACCATCTGGAACTTTGTTTTCTTGACAGACTTTAGTCTGCTGAGATCCAAAATGGGTCTTCAGTCCCCTGTCTTCTTTGGAACTAAAAAGAGGTCACAGCAAGGCTGGCCCCACTTGTGAAAAATTTGGTTCACAATTTCCTGTTTCAGGGACCACTCATAAGGCATCAGAATTGCTCTGCTTAATTTGTCCGCTATCACTTTCCCTGGCATATGCGTTGCAATCAGAAAACGTTGAGAAGATATTGCCCATTGCCAAGCTCTCTGAGCATCTCGACAGAGGGGGTAGGATCTGGTTCCGCCTTGTTTGTTGATGTACCACACTACTGACGTATTGTCCGTCTGTATTGCAATCGTACCTGGTGGAAGAGAGTTCTGGAATTCCTGCAATGCCAGAAGCACCGCTCTCATCTCTAGGACATTGATGTGCAAATGGTATTCATTTCCTGCCAAGTCCCTTGGAGAGTCTGTCCCAGATAATGCCCCCCACCCTACCTAGGAAGTGTCCATGGTCACTGTAGCTACAGGTTGAGGAAGCACAAATGACCTGCCTATTGCTAACTGTGTGAACTGAATCCACCATGGTAGGTCCTTCTTGCAGGTGTCCATGATCACGGCTGCCAATGAGCCCAGGGCTTTGAGGATAAATTTTGTCTGTACTTTCTTCCTCAAGAGTAAGATTGATACTTGATGGCGCAGTGTTCATACCCTTTCATGAGGCAACTTTGATACCATGTCTATTGTGTTGAAATGTCCTCCTATGAAGGTAATATGCTGTGAAGGCAACAAGGCAGCTTTTTCTAAATTTATAGTAATGCCCAGCTCTAAGCATAGGTGGATGGTGGTGTTCCTTGCCTTGGTCAGTAGAAGCTCGGTGGTGGCGGTGAGGAGCCAGTCGACTAAGTATGGAAACACCCGGAATCCTAGCCATCTCAGGTGAGCCATGACTACCACCATGCATTTGGTAAACACTCTAGGGGCTGTAGTGAGTCCTAAGTGCAGAGCTCTGAATTGGTAGTGACTGGCTCCCAGACGGAAGTGTAGATATCTCCTGGATCACCTGTCCATCTTTATATGGTAGTATGCATCCCGGAGATTGATGGAGCACATCCAATCATCTTTTCCCAGAAAAGGGAGTATAGACTGCAGTGTCACCATCTGGAACTTTGTTTTCTTGACAGACTTTAGTCTGCTGAGATCCAAAATGGGTCTTCAGTCCCCTGTCTTCTTTGGAACTAAAAAGAACCTTGAGTAAGTTCTGGATCCAATTTGGTTTGCAGGGACTTCTTGGATCACTCTTTTTTCTAGCAACCTTTGAATCTCTAGAGTTGCTTGATCCCTTTGACAGGGTGGAATGTCTAGGACTGATCTTGATAGTGGGGGGGGGGTGAGTAGACAAGGGTATGTTGTATCCCCTGGATATAATCGACTGTACCCATTTGTCTTGAGAGATGTTTAGCCAGGCTTTTGGGTACAGTGATAGTCTGCCCCGACTGCCTCCAAAGGTGGGCAGGCAGGCCTTCTTTCGGGAGTGCTGGAAGGGCCTGCCAGAGAAGGTATCTCTGTCACCATGATTTTACAGACCTCCTCTGCCATGAGGATGGCATCATCTTCCATTGTTCTTTCTCCCTCTGCCCCTGGAGAAAAATTCACCACGTGCATCCAGCGAAGCTCTTTGGGATTTACGGAACCACATCTTCCTGGCCTTCTGGCCTTTGGGGTAAGGCCTGCTAGGATGGAAAAATGTACTCCCATGCCAGACAGAGTTTTGCCTTCTTGTTTGCACCTGGTCAGAGTCTCTTTTGCTTTTGGGCCAAACAAGGACAAGCCATTAAAAGGGGCAATTATGAAGGAAGACTTAAAGGGCTCAGCAAACTCACAAAGGCACATCCAGGAATACCTCCTGAGAGCTATTTCTGTGCCTGCTGCCATACTCAATCAGCTGCGTAAGAGATGAGCCGCATGGAGGAGTTGACTATGGAACCTAAGGTAGCAAGCTGAGAGGAGACCTTATCTGACACCCCAACAGCTGTAGAACCTTGGAGGGTATCTCCCAGCTCCTTCAGGAGATCCCTCTGAAGTCTGGTAAAGTGGGTTAGGTAGTTTAGTGACCAGAGAGTAAAGGCCGCTGACAAAAACATACGCTTCCCATATCTGTCCGTTTGAGATTCCTTATTTGGTGAATGGACAGATGATGAAGTCTCAGCCAACTCCTTTTTGGTGGCCGCCACCACCACCACCATAGCATCTACCGGAACACCTTTGGTCAAAAATTCCTTGTCCGAAGGGGCGGTAATGAACTTGTTTGGCCTCCTCAGAACAGGTTTCACCGATTCTGGGGAGTCCCATGCCTTTCGACTCACCACCCCAAGGAGCTGATCGAAAGGCAGAGACACCCAAGAGGTGGAGGGACGAGAACCAAATGCCTCCAGGTATACAGATTCATCCTCAGAAGGGGTTAGGCTCTTCCAGCCACCTCTCTGCTTCAGGATCTCTAGAATGTCTGAAAAGGAGATGTACTCAGAGGGTGACCTTGGGGACCCTTCTGAATCCTCTAAATCTGTATCCAAAGTGACAGACTCTTCAGGGGAGTCTAGATGTTTCCTCTTACAAGTTCTCTTCCAAGGGACCTCTGCAGAGGGATCCTCTGGGGAGGTTTCAGAAGAGAGAGACTCACCCAATGGGGCATCCTGGGGCACTGGTTCCCTATGCCTGGGAGGGGCAGGATTGGAACAGAAGTAGAAGCCGGCTCTTTAGGGGGAAGAGTGCCAGGATCCAGGGGTGGAGCTGCCTGGGGTGACAGCACACTCCTTATCACCTCAAAGGTGTTATGACCCAAGTCCGAGGAGGCCTCTGACTTCAAAGAGCCTGGGGACCTCTCCCGCGCCAAGGAGGTGGACTCTGAGGCTGATGTAGGCACCGAGCTCACCCGCGCTAAAGTCCTGAGAGGAAGAATCGGATCCAACAATGGTCCGATCTGACCTTCCACTCCGGATTCAACGGGGATCGTCGGTTCCCAGACCTTTCAACAGAGGATGGAACCAAAGAGGTTGGAGCAGAAGTCACGGCCGAAAACTCAGTGGTGAGTCTTGGGCCTGACAGTTCCACCACAAAGATAACCAGGTACTCTGGCTCCGATACTGCTCGGATCAGAGGAGGAAGAGAAGCAGGAGCAGTAGTAGGTGTCGATTCCACTTCCTTATGGGCTGGACTCAATAAAATTTTGGCTAGAGCCAGCGTTCGAACTAACCTGTTGACCACCCTCTCCACGTCGTCATCTGACAAGCTCTTGGAGGATCGGGCTGAGGACTTAACACTACCACCTATAGATTGCAATAAAGGTGATTGAGGGACTGAGGAGATTGGCTCCAAAGTTGGAGACCGGCTCCGTACATGACTTCTACTCAGTTCAGATAAACCCTGAGGAACTGATGGAGACGATTTCTTGGGCCCGACGGGCTTTGGGTCTGAAGTTGTATCCTTGGCTACTTTTCTTGCCGGCTCAGACACAGGAGCTGAAGAAGAACCCCGTTTTATAGATTTTTCAGATCTGGGAGACAGAGAAGATTTAGAGGAAGTCAGGGTACCTTGTAACACCTTGATCAAAAGGAGCTTTAAGCAAACCCCTAGCAATTAGCTTATTCCTACATTCCTGTAACACCCTTAAACTAAACCATGGCAGATGGAGCAGGAGTCCTGCAAGTGAACTGCACCTAGGCAATAAACGCAACTACTGTGCCTGTTAGTAAGTGACATCTTTTGGGTGTAAGAGTCGCATTTCTTAAAACCAGACTGTTTGGCCTTCTTGTCTTCCTTGGACATATTGACAACACAAAAAAAACAAGGAACGGGTATGATACTACGTATTCTACAGGTATAAACTACAGTTGTATAGCAAAAACACTTAGGTTAACAAAACTTTTTTTTTTTTTTTAACACACAGGCGAAAGAAAGTAATGGAGAGAAAAATAGAGAGGCCTCTAACTTAAATGACAAACTCCTCTAGCCAGAGGAGATGTCTCTAACTTAAATGACGAACCTCTCAGGGAAAGGGATTAGTAAAGGGGGAGCCCTCTAACTTAAATGGGCGTGAGAAAAAAAATAAAGAAAAGAAGTAACCTTCTAACTTAAATGGGTTTGAAGGATAAAAACAAAACTTTAGAGATGGGATAGGGAGGTTTTGGGCCTAGCGACAGTGATGGCCACCCACAACAGATCACAACAAGTGATAAACCAACATTTAACACCAACTAGAGGCTAAATACACAATATCTATAACTAACTCTTCTCAATCAAAAACACTATAATAATGCTGAAAAAACAAGAAAAAGGTTTCACTTAGCCTGAGCCTAGTGAAAAGCACCCGATCTAGTTTAGTGGCAAATGAGATCTGGGTTACCTTCTCTAGGCATCATGGGATAGGGTATAGCCTTGAGCTTTAGTAAAAAGGCGAATTGGAACCGATGCTCAGTTCCAACCCCAACCAGCAAGAATGAAGGCGAGATAGGACAACATAACGTACTGTTTTGTAAATTCTTCTAAATTGAGCAAAGTATTTACTAAAATAAAGCAAAAAAAAAACATCCACTCCTAGGCTCCTAATATGTGTATGTGAGTGCTTGCGTGTTCATGTTGGGGGTTAAATATACTAACTCCACTGTTATATAGAGCAGCTGGGATAAGCTAAAACTCTACCAAAAATGCACAGCAGTCTCATAAATATCAACCCTGCTGTGCCTAAGAAAACACTTATGCCCTTGGACAAAAAGGCAAGTCCAACAAAAGACAGACGAACAAAAGACAAATCTCAAAACACATTTTAATGGCTGAAAGAAAGCCCATTAGAGCAGAGTGCAAGTAATGACTATGTCTTGTATGAAAGGCAAAGTTCAAGATGCCCAGCGATATTGCCTTGCAGTTTACTTATGTTTAACTCATTACATCCGAGTGATGCCTCCCGGTGCATCTGCAGTTAACTCCTACTGACACCTCTAGGCGTCAAATATTGCTTGTTCATATTTGCATCAATAATTCCAAAACCATGTTATGCACAAGGTTTTAAAATATTTCATCTTAAAGCTTACACAATAGCAAACTCAACTGCATTAATATTTGACATCTGTCTAGTGCAGGTAAATAGATATTAACTGTTTTTATGATATTAATTTATATAGATATAATTTTCACATTTTTCTAAATATCTCAACAACCAAATAACACAGACAGAACTCCTTAGCCTGATATGAAAGCTCTCAGCTAGCTGAATAAAATACTGCTGACAGTATGTATGTAACTTGAGTGATTGCTGATATAAGTTGTTTACAAAATATTACAAATGTAATAGCTTTTACTGTGACTTATAAAATTCAGTGTAAGAACTAGAATCTAAAGAATACTATCAGTATAAAAATAGTTTGTGCTAAAGAGTTCAGCATTAACACTTTTCATAACCCCTAAGGTTCCAGAGATATGAACATTTGTTTGAAATGTGAGGGCATAATTTGATTCTGTCAAAAGGTTTAGGCTCAGCCCATTGGAAGTTACAGTGCAAACTTCCTGAGCTCCACTGGAGTGAATGAGTTATGTACTGGGTCTGTCCAGGCAGTAAAATCTGAAAACTGCTGTAATTGTTAATCATTAATTTGGATGAGACGTTAAGCAGAGACTCCATGTAGATATAAATGTTTCCACAGTAACTTATCAAAAAGAGTAGGTGACGATCACTGGAGTCTTCGCAAAATTTCCCCTAGTCAGTATGAATACCACCTTGGATCTTTCCTGAAAAGAGGCCATTAGCCTAGTCAGACTAAACCAGTCAACAAAGTCTAAAAAAAAAAATAGATAAATGACATGTTAATACTGTCTAGTCCTATAGCCTTATTTTTAGGAAATGATCTTGAGGGAGATACTTGCTACTCACTGGAGTTTTATTCCCACAGGGTCAGCTTACATACTGCATGACCCTCAGCAAGACAAGAAATGTTATTTTATAATTAGGCAGCGAAGAACAGCACATGACCTTTTTGAAGTATAATGCAGACATAAGGCAAAAGCAAATGTACACATTAAGAAGATCTACAAAAAGGATAACAGAAATGCAAAAGGTATGCAAGTTTAATTAACTAGAAGTAAAACATACATACACAGTGTAAGAATCTTTATACTTGGTATAAAACACACGCAACACATTTACATTCACTTACATATAATACAAAACTGCAAGTCATTTAATCTAGACAGAATATCTAAATGTAAATGATTTAACACAACTAAACACACTTCATTTAACCCAGATTAACTCAAAAATATAAAAACAAAATAGTTTTTTTTTTTAGGGGGAAAGTCCCCCCCCCCATCCACCTAACTAGTATATAACAACTCCCCAGTTGCACTACATTGGAAGAAAGGGGGGGGGGACATTGGACCACCAAGCTTGTACAATCCAACACTGTGAGATAAAGCAAAATGCAATATCACTTGTATTTATATAAGAAAATTAATACAAGTGGTCAACATAATCAAATTTTCCTTATTAGCAGAGTAGAAATTGGTAAAATGTACTTGAAACTGTAATTAGATCAACAGTGAATATGTTACTTTTTAAAAAAAAAATTCAAAGCCATCATATAATTAGCACAATAATGCATACCAGTTCAGGACTTTACCTATCACTTTTTAATTAGGAGGCTATATTTCTTAATTGAAATCATTCCTCAGTGACATTAATTTTTTTTATTCAAAATCTATTGCAACCTGATCCTGAACTCAGCAAATGCAATGAACTTCCTTGAGAGTTGCAGTTTAAAAGCAGTTGATTCAACAAAAAAATTTTGCTTACAGAGTTGTAGATGAAAGACTACTAATGACTGTGTATAAACAAAAAGGCTGAAAGCCAAGTATCCTTTTCCTCTACTGGAGTTAATAGTTCTAATTATTGTCTCCAGTGTACTCTCTAGAGCAGGGAAAAGTACAGTTGTGTATGTAAATTACTATAAAAGTAGATGTTTGAATGATCACTGCTGTAGTAGCCTTAGCTATATGGGTTATATCCAACCAAGGATACAGCAGCCAGTCAGCTTCCAAAGCTTCAGAGCACGTTCTACATGCCCAAACCACTAGTCAGCTTGAGCACCTGCATTTTGGTGGAACTGTTTTTTTTATTTTTGCTGATATCAAATGAAGGGTTAGAAAATCCCTTACAAAATTTGGAAAACCAGGGCTGAAAAAATCTTAGAAATACCCCATATCAACTTCACCCTTTCAAACATTTTGATAATCTTTGTAGGAGAGGAACAAAAACAGTCTATAGCTAAAGGACACTTTAAAATGTCATTTTTCTCATCTGTGAAGTTCCAAGAATGCAGACAGGCATACCTCCTCAAAACGGTTCAGTGGCCATAGCCCTGGTAGTAGATTCAACCGACTCATACACATACTGCAAACAATGAGCTGTGATTTATATAGTGAAATAAATCAAAATACCTAAAGCAGGTTTTCTTCAGAGGAAACTACAGACAAAACATTTCTATTTTCACAGTTAGAATAAACTTTAACATATGAGCCTGCCACGTCTATCACGTTATCGAAAGTTTACTTAATCAAATCAATAATGGTAAAATTTTATTGATTGATTAAGTAAAACATTGAATAACATAAAAAAAATTAAAAAAAAACGAAATAGCGTAGCCAGGGGGCAAGCCCCCCTGCATCCCTCCTACTTAAATATACCAACTCCAAGACTGCACTACATTGAGGTAAATTGAAATCTCCCCTTACAGAGATGTCCATTTACTTGTGATATGTTCTTCACTTTCGATATTGTCATGCTGACAATATCAGACTCGATATTGTCAGCTTACGACAATGTGAAGTAGACCCAAGCCTGCCAATTCAAAATTCTGAAAATCAAAATTGCAGAAGCATTTACTTTTTTCTCAAAAAGTATCGATAATCTCACCATTCTTGTCAGGATGTTTAGCAGCTGTAGGATTAACTAAAGCTATAGCTCCTAGCTGTTGGATAATGTTTGGGATGAATGTATAAAAACTTAAAAGACTCAGGAACTTTATACATTCTCTCTGCCTTTTTAGGGGCAGCAGACTGACTACCAGGACAATTGCAGGCAGTGGTGCACACATCCTCCAAAGCTGACAGAACTGAAGAAATTGGTGAAGGTTCTAGAAATTCCATCTGCAACAGCTCATAGTATTTTCTGAGGGACTGAGAAACCTCAGTGTTCGCCCACTAACTCATTCTGGAAATAGTTTCATGGAAAGAGAAATCCCCACAAGGAGAACAAGAAACTGAGCTCTCTTCAGAGTCTTGAATTAGAAATCTGAGGAGAAAACCATGCATCTCTCTCACTTCATTTTCCTGTACAGATTCAGAAACTTGAATCTCTTCAGAAAGAGGCATCCCTCTTTCTTTTACCAGAAACCACCTTACAAGGATCAGTAGCCATGAATTAAATCCTGAATCAGATGCAGTAAACTACTCCTGTCTAAGAAAATCAGAGGAGTAGATATTACGTGTTTAGTTTTCGGTTCCTTTTTGATGGGAAAAATGGGGCCAACAGTATTATTAATGGCAGCTGCATTTTTTTCCAAGGGATGGGCAGAAAATTCTGACCAAAAGTGAAATCTTCCCTGTTCTCTCCCAGGACCAACAAAAATGACTCTCCCTTGCCCACTGAGGGGACCACAATAGCCACACAGGACATTCCTAACCCCAGTTCCTTAGTGGCTGTAGCTACTATACCTGAGAGAACTGAGGTAAAAGAGTGGCCTGAGAAACCAGCTTTTGCCACAGAAGAGTCACCCACCTGTGGCTGAAGTCAACTGCTAGCCTGCTGTGGTGGCAGAGATTGTTTGCTTAACTTTTTCTTTTTGTGGCTGGAAGAAGGACCAACTGTGGGACCAGTAGTTTGTTCCATGGAGCAGCTGAAAATGATCCCCCTTTTCCATGCTAGTAAAAATTTAAAGTCAACAGGTATTACTTTTTTTCTCACATAAAATATAGCAAAAAGCACTGTAAAACACTTGGCTGGCCCCAAAAACTAAAACAAAGACAACTTCTCCATGGAAGAAAGGTTGTCAATTACATAAATAACTTGTAAACTTGTGAGGAAAAAAGTGTGCTCCCATTTAAAAGTACAGTTAAGTCTCATGACAGCCTGTTAAAACACAATTTCCTAGCTTGAAGATAACTTTCCTAAACCGGAAGTACAACAAAACAACATATATTTAACATGGAAGGTTTTTCCTCAAAGGGAACTTGTCTGCCCAACAAAGAAACAGCACAAGACAACCATCAGTCCTCAAAAGCTTCCAAAGAGCAGCTTTCTTCAGCTTGAACTGGGCATGTGGAAAGTGCCCTGAAGCTTTAGAAGCTGGCCAGTTGTATCCTTGGCAAGATATAACCCATATAGCTAAGGCTAGTATAGCAGTGATCATTATGACGAACATCATTAATGCTCTTGTCTGGGAGCAAGGGTGGTAAACATGCAAGTTTTAGCCTGTAGGATTTGCAAAGATGTGTGCATTGGTGAAAGAAATTACAAGTGATACACCACAATACAGACACAGCAGAAATATACCTTTGCTTAATTGTTCCCTGCTTTCTGGGCCAACAAATCTAGTTTTATAATAGCCACTAGTTTACTTAGCTGTCTTATGGAAATTTTGATCTGTGTAAAACCAGAGGGACCACAAAAGATCAAGACAGAGTCACTGAAATTTGTAGGTAGTTTCTGACGTAATTTGTCTCTGTCTCCTGGTCAGTTTGGCTCACTCTGTAGCTCTTCTGCCTTCACTCAGCTGACCCAGTCATTCCTCTTCCTGAGATGGGACTGCAGCCCATGTAGGGAGGCTCATCAGCACCTACCCCAAATGAGCACATCTTAACCATGCTCAGGCACAGGAAGAGTCCTATGACCCATTCACTCATTGCATGAGGAGCACACTAGCATCACGCACATTCATTGCAAAATGCAGGCCCATCCATCTACTGGGGTGACAGACCTATAGCTTGTTTATTCTCCAAGAGATCTTCACAGTACCATCCCTGCATTACAGGCAACAGTTAGTTGGTAAGGAGAAAGTCAGTCAAGCGCACCTCCTTCCCAGCGGAAGGATTGCAAGTTTTGCAACAGCTGCATGCAGTAGGTACATGAGCACTATTGCACATGCCATCCTCTGCAAAACAGCTTACTACTTTTGCAGTATAAGTATCACTTGGCATGTTAACATGGATTATACATCTACAGATGTTGCCAGCTCAGTGAGCTGATGCCACTTCCCTCCATCCAGGATGGACAAGCAAAAATTAGCGCTCACTACAATCCTCCCTGCCTGATCCCTCCTGTGTTCCTGTCATTGACCGAACACAGATCACCTTGACCATACTCACAGCTTTATCTTCCTATACTGTGGGGTTAGGCGTGGCCAATAATTTTATCTTCTGGACCAATACTCTGCCAGTTACTAATGGCTCTGTTTCACAAAGGGATGGAGTCCTTTCTGAGACCTTTGGTATAATTAGCAGCCCTGGCACTGATGGAGCTGCCTGGGGAGAGGAATCATGAACAGATAATGCGCTTGCCCATCCTGGGGAAAGATCCTATTTTTGTCCCACCACAAGAATGTCCTGTGAATGATGGTCCAGAAGTACAATTCATATGCACAATGACTAGCCAATCAGTGTGTTAAATCATGTATACACATGGGAGCTCAGGATATTGGGCATTGCAATACGGGTTACCAGCCATCAGGTAGTGAGCTGTACAGCATCATAAATCTCCTATAGTCCTTCACAATGACAGAGATGCTCAGACTTATCTCTCTCTGATGTCCTTCAGCAAGAGAATAAAGGGAGATGAAAGGCCCAGTTGATTAAACAAGGCTAGATATTCACAGAATAATGTGGCCAAAAAAAAATATTCAAAAAAGATTATTATAAAAAAAAAACTCATTCTTAAGGTATTGAATAGTACTAGAGGCTGTGGATTTGATTATTCTTGTGCTGAATAAAGTCTGACTCTATGTGAAGCACTTGCAAACCTTCCTTAAGTCATTGTAATGTTTATTCAGAATGATCTTAGATAAAGGAGAGTTTTCTGTTCTTACTAGATATAAAAGATTGTGGCTACATATGACTCAGGCAATGTAAATGATAAAGTCAGCAAGAAGTAGCAAGGTAAAAGACAGGCTTTGTTTATTAAACTACTTATTGACCAGGTTAGCCCCACTAGGTCTATAGCTTATTTTTCAAGGAGACCTTCAGGAAGTCCAGAAAGACCTTGACATTCATAGAAAGACCTATAGACTCACCCTGGCAGCCATGTTAATGCCATTGTCAGACTGAAGGCACACTTCAGCACAAAGTCCAATGATCTTGGCTACAGAGGTGAGGAATCCTAGGATCAAATGCCTTGGCCTGGTATACAAGGACAGAACTAGCAAGACAGCCTTTGTCTGTAGTGTGGATTATTCTGTCATAAACAGTACAGTTGGCAGTTAAACTATGCCATGAAGTCATGTTGTGTTAATAAAGCTTTAATGTTTTTTTTTCCATAATGTTTCCCAGTAATACACAGGGAGTACAGAGAGAGGTCTGCACACATCAGTACGCACCCATACATTTCTTATGCATACAGGTGGTATTGCAGTTATATTTTCAGCTTGCTTTGAATTAGTTTAGGGAAAACAAGTTACAGTATGGTTGTGTCATATGTTTGGCTGCTTCATCTGTAATTATCTAGAGGAGCCTAGAAGCAAGATGAAAATGAGTATATAGACCTAATTTTAGCAAGGTGATGAATACTTTTAATTAAGGAATAACAGAAAATACATCCAGTGGTATGCAATAAAAATGAATGTTGACGTAATGGAGGTACTGAAACACTAAAAGTAGTCAAAGTACTTGACCATGGGGTAAAGTTTCAAGGTTAAACAAAATAAGGGAGAGATCTTTATCAAACATGTGTTTACAAAGCAAAACAAACTAGGACAGAAAAGAAATGGACCTTCAGATACTTGTTCAGTTAGCTTAACTCATTTTTGTGTGTGTTTGGGGGGGAGGGGTGCTGCCTCCCAATCAATAATCTTTGTCTAGAATCCTTTGATATTTCCAGTTACTTTAGCTTTTTGACTCCAGACATGCAGAATGCTGCCAAGAGTCTCTTTTGTCCTTTGAAGTGAATAAAGACGGCATGACCCACATATTTGACTTTCCTAGATCTTCCCTATAACAGGTTATCTCAGGTAATAAACCTTTGCTGGTTACAGATAACAGACAGGCAAATACTTTTTATTTAAATAAAGTAGATTGCTGTTTAGAAATGCAAACGTGTGAAGAGCCCAGAGTACACATCGTTTAAGTGAGGTGGGTTAGATGGTTCTAACATTTCTGAAGTACTTCTTGCTCTTACTTCACCTGTACTGCGACTATGACAGTTGTTTGCCTGAGTCAAATGGTGAACTACGGACATTTGCTAAGAGCTTGATTATGATTTCTGTCATAGTTCCAGGGTCATATAGAAGTTGTGGAGGAGAGACAATGCTATTGCATAGCCAGGAAAGTGGTTTTATGTGTAAGGGGCTGAAGAAATACATCAGTCAAGTACTACTTTGCTGAGGAGATGAAGACAAGGAGCAAGCAAAGAAAAAAATAATGGCATGATCCCTTTGCAGTTGCTGCAGTGAGCATATTTGGGTACTTTGTCAGTTAAAACATATTGATGGTAAACAGCCCTATAAATTGCTGGCAAAAGGTAAGTGACTCTAATGGAGAAGCAGTGTGGGCTAGTTAAAAAACGAATATTCTGTGCCAGATTTCAGCTGATACTAAGCAGGATGTCCTGAATGGTAAAAAAGCACAATAATGTTTTCAGCCGTACCAAACACTGTATAACTCTAATCTAGTGCTTGCATTTCTAGATCCATAGATACCTTATCAGATGTGATCCTATTTCAGAAAACAAACATTCTACAGACCATCTTGTAAATGCTCCATTTGACAAATTTATGTATGTCAGTAATTTCTTGCAATTCCCAAAAGTAGTTTTTACTTAACTTTGAGTATTGCTGCTGGATCAAAAGAGATACGGATTTGGGAGAGACAAAAAATGTGAAATGGCTTTGTCATATTTATGGCAGCAACTATGTGACAAGTCATGCAGAGACTGGTCATTATAGCAGGTCTTATTCTTCCCCTTCAGTATCAGTGTTAGCAGCCATGTAAACACACCTACACACGGACACATACACACACTCTTCAAGAAATGTCAGTGTCAGTGTAAGCTCCACTGCCAAAAAACATCTACACACAGTTCATCAACCCCACCTCCCTCAAAAAAAGCATTTATTTACACTCACATTCACTTCAGGAAACTGCACTATCAGTGTTAGCTGCCCCACCACCACCATATGTGTACACACACACACACACTTGTAATTCAGGAAAAAAGTTATGTACTTACCATAGCATTCTGTATTGCCCATTCTTTATCTGTTATCATTTTCATTCATTTCTCAGCCTGTGGGACAGAGTCTTCATCTACAGTAACCTCAGGTGGCCCTCAATGAAGGATATTTCAGAGCACTGCGGATCCAAAAACAGCTCTACCTCTAGACACAATATCCAATTTGCAAAGTGTGACAAAGGTATGGAAGTTCAACCAAGTAGCAGCCACACAAATGCCCTCTTTTGAAACTCTGGACCAGAAGGCTTGAGATGTAGACATGGACCTAGTAGAATGAGCTTTAACATGCCTGGGTAGAGAGATACCTTTGGAAGAACATACAAGAGAGTTGCAATCTGTGATCCATTTAGATAAACTTCAGTTTGGACACTGGCCTTCCCTATTTAATATTGGAAAAGGAGACAAATAGCTGGTAAGTTTTTCAAGAAGATTTTGTTCTAGCCAAATAGAAACGCAGCTGTATGTAGACATCTAGCAGGTGAAGAGTGTATTTACCCTTGTTCTGGAAATTGGGGAAGAAAACTGGTAGGTTAATGGCCTGATTGATTATGTTTTCGGAGGCAACTTTGGGCAAAAAGGAAGGATTATTATGCAAGGTCACTCTATCTTTATGAAAAAATCAAATAGGGGGTTTTGCCTGACAGTGCTTTTAATTCAGATACCCTTTTAGCTGAAGTGATGGCCACCAAAAACGCAGTTTTCCAGGAAAGATATTTCAAGTCTACCATGGATGAAGGTTCAAAAGGCGGTAGGACAAGAGCTTGTAACATGGTTAAGTCCCAAGGAAGAGTGGGGTCCTTTGTAGGATGTCTACATAAAAATGCACCCAGAAGGTAAAGTCTTACATAGTTTTATGAAGCCAAAGAAGAATTGTCCCCAGTGTGATAATGTGAGATGGCTGCCAGCTGCAACTTAATAGTAGAAAAAACTTGCCCCACTTTGGAAAATGAAGCAAGAAAGTCCAAAACTGCAGGAATAGGGTCTGGAAAAGGATCCACATGTTTTTGTTGAGCCCATTATCAAACATCTCTTCCTTTTAGTTTTGTAATTCTTTCTAGTAGAAGTTTTATGTGAGGATATTACAATCCTTTGAACTGGTGAAGAAAGCCTGGTGTTTGCAGCCATCATTGGAATTGGAGGAACCATGTGGTCAATTTTAATCCAGAAAGATCTGCGTGAAACTGCCCTGATGGGTGGGACAGAAAATCTGAATGTGCTTCCAGCGTCCATAGAGGGCATACCAAGCGAGACCAAAGAAAATGGAACCAAATCTGTTGAGGCCAGAAGGGAGCAATGAGAATCACCTTGCTCTTCAACCTGTGTGCTTTTTGAAGAAATTTGGGTATAAAGGGTAGGGAAGGGTAGTCAAAGAAGACTGGAGGGCCAAACATGGACTACAGCATCTCTTGATGACTGTCCCTGAGGAGCGATCAGGGCAAAGAACCTGCTGCATTCGTTGTTGATGGATGAAGCAGAGAGACCACAGCAAGGTTGACCCCACTTGTGGAAAATCATGTTTGCCACCGAGTGATTTAGAGACCACTCGTGAGGCATCAGAATAACTCTGCTGAGCCTGTCTGCCACAATGTTGGATTTCCCCAAAATGTGCATTGCAACTAGGAAATGGTTGGAAGTGGACGCCCACTGCCAAACTCTCATCTCTTCTCAATATAGGGGCAAGATCTGGTTCCTCTATGTTTGTTGATTACCATACCACAGACATAGTAACCATCTGTATCACAATAGTTTCTAGAGGAAGAAAACTTTGAAATGTTTGCAATGCTAGAATCACCACTCATCTGTAAGACACTGATATGCAAATTGGTATCCTGTGTTGACCACATGCCTTGGACAGTCTGACCCAGGTAATGCCCCCACCCCAGCTGGGAAGTGTCTGTGGTCACTGTGGTGTTGGGGGGAGGAAGAACAAAAGGACATCCCTGTTTGGCTTCTTCCGAGTGGAGCCACTACAGAAGCGAGTCCTTGCACACTCGGGACAATTTGATTGGATGATTTAGCAAATACAAATTTAACCACCACTGAACTGCCGGCGTCCACTGAAGGATTTTCATATGTAAGTGTGCTGTTGGAATCAAGGTTATCGTGGCAGCCATCGGACCTAATGCTATGAGGATTAGACCTGCTGGTGGTTTGGGAATGGCCAGAATTTGTTTAATATGAGATTTTAAGGTGTATATCTTGTCCGGGAGCAGATAGGCTAGGCAATTGGCTGTCTCTAGACATGCTCCTATAAAATCTATCAGCTGTACAAGATGTAGATTGGTCAGACCTGAATGCCTCCTGAAAGAACAGTTGTGTAAAATCTTACCATAACCATAAATGTTCTTCTATTCTATATGCTGCAGTATTCATAACATGAGAGAGTCTGACCCCGGCTGACTCGTATGTCTGGCCAGGGTAGTTTCTCTGGAACCTGGGCACTGGGGAAACAAAGATATGCTTCAGGTCTTGCAGCTCTTTGCCCTTCTCCTGAAGAGATTTAAAAACCTCTGCAGCTGAGGTACCAAACAAGGCCTTGTTGTTCAGGGAGACATCCATGACTGTTGCCATAATGTCATCAGGCAAAGGTTGGAGCCTGAGCCAACAGTACCTCCTCAGGATTGACCCAGATGCAGCCACTCTAGCTGATGCCTCCACAGTATCATAGCTACACTTAATGGAATGCCGTGTAACCTGAGCTGAGGAGTTAAGGATGGAGAAAAGCTTAGCCTTAGTGGGAGAGTCAGGAACCTCAGATAATATTTTGCCAGCATCCAAAAGAAGAGCCAAAGAATACTTGGCCATATGGGTCTGATAGTTAATGGCCCTGAAGGCCAGAGTAGCTGAAGTATAAACCTTTTTCCCCATTCTCTCCTTGACCTTGCTGTCCTTATCTGAGGGGAGCAGAGAAGTGGAAGGTAGCATCTTGGATGCCTTGTCTGCAGAAACTGAAACAGTATCAGGGTCTGCAGAGGGACATTTGAATAGGAACTTGGAGTCCTCTGGCACTTTATAAAACCTATCTGGCCTTTTGGGTGCTGGAGGTTGAGAATCTGGGCACTTGGAAGCAGCAGCAAAGGCATCAAGGAATGCTGGCAAGACTGGGGGTATGGCAAATGGGGAAGGGGAGTCCATCTGAAGTAGGTCATAGCACCTTTTTTTGATGTCTGACACCTGACAATACCACTTGAAAAATTCTCTCATCTTAATAGTTTCCCCAAATGAGATATCCTCCCCCAGGGAATCAGTCATGTGAGGAAAGGCTTTGGGTAGATTATCCACCTCTTTGGTGTAGGATTTCAAGGATGTCTCTAAAGGAGACATCATCCCATGGTGGGGACCCTTCCCCTTCATCAAAGTCCATGTCTTCTGTCAGTGATTCCTGAGGGGAATCCAAGTGCCTCCTTTTGCACAGTCTCTTTCAAGGGATCTCCTCGATCAGATGTTCTGGAAAGGTGTTGTAAGAGACAGAGGACTCTGTAGAGGGAGCTGCTTGGTAGCTGTTAAGGTCTGGCTGTCCCTGAGGTGGAGGATGAGCAGGCTCAAGCACAGAAGTCAGTAGAGTCGAAGTAATTCTCGGCTGAGAGAATACTCTCTCCACCACTTCAAATGCAGAAGGACCTGAAAAGCCCAAAATCAATCTCTCCTGAAATGTGGCTCTATCAGCAGATAACTCCAAACCCTTACGGATCCCTTGCCCTGAAGGGGGAGTTGGAGCAGAGCTGTCAAGAGTTGAGGCCCCATGGGAAAGTGACTGCTCCGAACACTTCAGAGTCGAGGACAATCCCTCAGATCTGATGCCGATGCTTCAGGTCCAGGATCCGTAGTACTCCAATAGAGTTGGAGCTGATCAGATCAGAGAAGTTCTCAGAGCTGAGGAAAGAAGGGCCATTGGGTTCAATGTATCAACTCTAGTTAACTCCGGATCTGAGGGCTCCAAAACAGGAGGTCAGGTCAGAGAAGGAGTAATCAAAGGCACAAAGGTAGGATGGTAGTTCATGGATCCAGTGGGGAACAAAGCAGGCAAAACCCCCATCTGTATCTGGGTCCTGAGGAATCCTCTTCATTATCCTGTCCACCTCTGCTTTAGAAAGGCTCCGAGAAGATCTGACAGAGGACGATGTGGAGGGAGGGCAGGAAGACTTCTTTGGAGTCCCTTGAAGGGAGACCTCATGGTAGGAGGTAAGACCTCCAGGGAGGTGATAATAATGTTTGTGTCAGATACAAAGATGTAGGCTCTGACAGTTTCAGAGTCTTACTAGAAAAAAATGGCTCAAAACCCATGAAGTTAAAACACCACAGATTTTATTCAATGTAGGATTCAGATTCAGAGTATTGGCTGGTGGCTCAGAAGTAGCTCTTTTTTGTAGAGAATGGGCTGGAGAGTGTTTTCTGTGCTCCCTGGGCTCCTTATGCTTTCTTGTAGGGGTTTGAGCCCCTGATTCTCTAGATGAACCAGCAACAAAAGCAGGCTGAGGAAGAAGACCCTTTAGAATTAACTTGTTGTGGCGTTCCGCAAGAGCAAAGGCATTCAAACCTGCACAAATATCGCAAGTCATATCCAAATGACTAGGCCCTAGGCAGTAAATACACTCTTGTGGGCATCAGACTGAGGAATCATGTGCCCACAAATCAAGATCTAACAACAAAAACAGTTTTTAAGAAGAGTCTTTTTTTTTATTTTTTTTATTTTTTCTATTTAGTAGAAAAGGAATACAAGAAAGAAGTAAGAAAAACTACCAGCAATGCTAGGGAGAGATATACCCGAAGGTATAATAGGAGTTAACTACCTAAACAGAAACCCTAAAATAATTAAAAAGATTGTAGAAGGGTAAGGAAGTGTGATAAACTACAAATAAGTGCCAACAAAGGTATTAAATTTAGTTTTAAATCACTCACGACCTACAAGGAGCTACGAGAGAAAAAATCCCAGCTTGCTAGAAGCACAGCAAATGAGATCTGAGGTAATTTGGGGGACAGGAACATTATGGGTATGGAAAGAGCTTGAGAGTCAGATCCTAAGCTATAAAAAAGCAGCAGAGTGGGATCCAAAGTTCGGATCCAAACCCACAGGTTGAGGTAAGAATGAAAATGACATCAGATCTGCAGTGTCAGTGTTAGTTGCCCGACCACCCACCACGCGTATGTACACACACACACTTGTAATTCAGGAAACTGCAGTGTCAGTATCAGTATTAAGATGGCCCACCACCATGCGTGTACACACACATACACACTTGTAATTCAGGAAACTGCAGTCAGGACAGGCCTTTGGTCAACTAGTGCCCTAGGCAAAAGGGCTCCATAGCACTCCCACACCTCCCGCTGCCCCCATTCTGGTCTATTTACACCATCCAATTTACTGGAAAAGCGCCCCTACTAGAGCGGCGCCCTAGGCGGCCGCCTAGTTGGCCTATGCCTAAGGCCGGCTATGACTGCAGTGTCAGAGTTAGTTGCCTCACATACACAAACACACACACTTGTAATTCAGGAAACTGCAGTGTCAGTGTTAGCTGGTCAACACACGCACTTCAAAAAAATACAGCAACTACCAATGTTATGACTGGAATCATTAAGCAATAAATGGCTTTAAGCGTCTTAAATGAATAACTCTTAAACCCATACTTGATTTGTTGCTTCTGTGGAATTGTGTTAGTTTATGTATACATAATGAAGTTTCAACATATTCTCAAATTTCACACCAACACCATCAAAGTTGGCAGCAGCAGCCACATTGTTTTCTGTAACTTCGGTCTTCTAAAAGAATGTGGTTTTGGAAGAGCTTGCTGGACTTTAGTAACTGACTTACTGTACCAGAATATAAAGCTCTGAAATAAATTTAAATTGTTTAATATCATGCTGTCTTCTAGATGCATTGTTGTTTGGACTATGCCAGTGAATAAACTATCCCAGCCCATGATTTTATGCACTTTGTTTTGGAGTTGTAAAACATGCCTGTTTATTTCAATGCTTGCTTTGCAAGTTGGTTATGTTAATCTATGTTATGCTTGTTTGCAGTAAATCCACTTCATACTGAAGGTTTATATGTAAAACACTGTATAAAGACTACTGTTTTTACAAAATAAAGTTATTGTGATGTGAAGAGTAATAATTGTTTCTGCTGTCAGCATGACCAAAACTTTCAGAGTTGAAAGATCACAGCTGTGAAACTGCCCATTCTGTAAAGAAACACACTGGCACAGTAGATGACAAGTGCTTGAAAGCAGTTCCAGGAAATAAGGACATTCTTGGCCACATTTCCTATCACTGTGCAAGAGTGCTACAGTTGGAGAATTGTAGTTGCATTAAAGGTAAGATGGTATTAATGGGGACTGCCAAGTGATGAGGAAAGCAAGTCTCTCAATGTTTCTTACTTGAATTCTATCATTGTATCATAGTACATTAGTAAAATTTAAACATCTAAAGAATATCAATACTTGATAGTCTAGTCAACACCTATGAACCTAACAACCACAAAGGCCTTTTTAAGCCTATCCATGCATCCCAAACCTCTGACAAGTTCTGGTACCCTTGATAAGTGTAAGCAGGGGCTTGGGAGATAAAACACGTAAAGGTTGCCTGTGCCCATTTGAGACATAGGTGCCAAACCAGGGATGAATTTCTTGTTCCCCATCCAATTGTCCAAGTTACACTTGAATTGTTTTAGGGAGGAACTCTGCTTCACATGGATGAGAAGCCTGTTCTAGAGATGGGGTAGTCTCTGGGATACATACCTGTCTGTCCAGCAGGTCTTCTTTATATCACAGGCAAGGTTTAAGTCTTTAGAATGGGTAATTCTGGTGCTATCTATTTTGTGGATATGCAAGAAGGCCATCAGAGTGGGGTCTGACAATGCACTGTATGCCAGGCAGAGTTTTCCCCTCAACAGCCTGTAGGAGACAGATTGCAGAGATAGAGACTTGAGGTGGTCTGCATAGGACATTTCCTTACACCTTGCATTCTTTTAGTGAGGTAACTCTGTGGATGTGCCAATTGTTGGATATGCCTGGTTAGGTACATACCAAAGGGGGCAAAGTACTCAATGACAGGTTTGCTGAATGCCAAATACAATGTAACAATGACTTCCTTGGACCTAGATACTATACCTTTGTTTATAAGTTGCACAGGATAGAATGATTTCCTCACTACTTTACACATTTGATGGTCAAAGGCTAGTTTACTGACTGCATGTGTCCCTAATTCCATGACTACTGGATCAACTGTAAGGTGTGTGGTTGTCAATATGATAGCTACCACAGGGATGACTTCCCAAAGGATACTATTATGCATTTCTTAGCATTTACTTTTAGTCCATGGCTCTGACACCAGATGTTTGTGTCAGCCCTTACAGAGAACATTTGTGTCAGTGTGGGATTTAATGACTGCTCCTAATTTGCAATCATCTGCAAATTTAGTTAGCCAGAGACCATTGAAACTGGCTTTGACTTCAAAGTAAATGCCAAAAAGGAGTGGTCCAAGGACTTGTGACTGGCGTCTTGTAGAGATGGACTCCCCAATTCTATCTTCCTGGGTCCTGTCTGAGCACCACTTGGCTATCCATCTGGTGCCATACGGGTTTGTACTTAACATCCTGAGTTCATCAACATTGCCCAAGTGGGGTATTGTGTCAAATGCCTTGGCCAGATTAAGGTAGGCAGCGTGAACCATTTTGCTCTCATCCATTGCTTTGGTGACCTTCTTAAAGAAGTCCACTAGGTTAAGTCGACATGACGTGCATTTGACGAAACCAAACTGGGTTGGGTCCAATGTCTAGAGGTTTATTATATCATTACTGATTATTTCCATCATAATTCTTTCCTTGGCTTTGCATATAAGACTAGTGAGACTTATGGGTCTGTATGATTGACCTTTGTGCAGAGTCAAGATTGTTGCTGTTCTCCATTCATGAGGCATGAAGCCTGTTTGGAGGTTACAGTTAAATAGCAGTTCCAGACAGCCTGACAGGTCATGTTTAATGCTATTTAGAAGGCATCCTGGGCTAGTGTCTGGGCCGACTAATGCATTATTCTTGGCCTTAGAGAAAGCATTGTCCCACACCTCACATCTCTGTAGATAAAGTGTTAAAGACCCTATCCAAGGCAAAGAACACAGCTTCCATGGGACCAGATAGTACCTCTGGCTGTATTCTGCACCATCTCCTGCAAGAACTTCTTTCGCCATTGAGCACCCTATTCAACCACAGCCTAATTACAGGCTTCATTCCAGCAGAGTAGAGAACTGCCGTTGTCATACCCTTGCACAAAGGTGGTGCCACTACTGATCCAGGAAACTATCGCCCCATTAGCTTGACAAGTCTGATCTGTAGAGCCATGGAGCGTATTATTATGGATCTCATAAAGAAGGACATAGGCAATCTCCAAGCACTTGACCCCACCCAATTCGGATTTGTCAGGGGCAGATCTTGCCCACTGAACCTGGTTGATTTCTTTGAGACCGCCACCAACACCCTGGAAGGCCTTTAACACAATCCCCCACTCAGGCATCATCGAAAAGCTAACACAACTTGGCGTAAATCCCTATCTTGTCAGGTGGGTGGCCAACTGTCTCACCAATAGGACTCACAAGGTCAAACAGGCGCCACCACCTCCGACGTCAGACCTGTCACTAGGAGTGTTTCCCAGGGATCAGTCCTGGGACCCCTACTGTTTGGCATCTACTTCTCAGAAGTCCAGGCAAAGACAAAGGGCCTGTGGCTAACCAAGTTTGTGGATGACTAAGTTAGGTGCTGTCATTGACTCCCAAATGATGGTAACGTACTGCAAGAGAGTCTTACAGCTACAAATAACAGGTGCCAATGTCATGGCCTTTAGTTAAATGCAAAAAAAATGTATTATCATACCATTCAGCAAAAATACAGCCCCTACTGATTACCACATCAAAAGCAACCCCCTAAGCACACAACCTGTGGTGAGAGACCTGTGTACTCAGGTTGATGACAATCTCACATTTGATGATCACGTGGCGGCAGTGGTCAGAAAAGCCTTTCACTTGGTTCATCTCATAAGTAAAGGAATTGCATCCAGAAAAAAAAGGAGGTTATTACCTCTCTGTGGTCCTCTCTCATTAGGCCTATAATTGAGTATAATGCCTCGTTTGGTATGTTTCTCTCCAAATACCTGCACCAACTGGAAAGGCCATAGAAATACCTCACAAAGAGAATCCATGGCCTCCAGTATCTGTCCTATGTGGACAGGCTCAAATCACTATCACTCTACTCTGTATTATACAGATTGCTCAAAGGTGATCTGTGTCTTGTCTACAAGGCAATCTCAGACCCTGCCCTACTAGAGATGCTCCATATCAGTAAGTCTAACTCCTCATGCATTACCCGCTCCATAGGCCTAAATCTAACATGCAACATTAACAAAACCTGCTAGAGAGGTAGGTTCATCTCCGAGAGGCTGCTCCATCTCCGGAATACACTTCCCATACATGTCAGAGTACCTTTGCTGACCCTCTTCAAGCACAACCTTTACGAGTAGATGGAAAACCACAAATTTGTCCCAGGGGCTCCACCTTTGTCTCTCATTGACAGGGGCGACAGGTGCTGACTGAGTATTCTTTTTTGGAGAGATACTCTTGGTTAGGCTTGTAAGGTCCCCAGGGCCATTAGCCTAGTAACCTCCTATGATCCTATGACCTGTTCCCTAGTGATAACAGGGGAGATTTATTTGATGGTATTTCCAGAGAAAGGGTTGAGGGGGAGACAGGGATAAAGTTGGAGCTGAATTTATCGGCCAGTAGGTTTGCTATATCTAGGACACTACCATGGTGGATGCTTATCCATGAAGCATTCTGATTTCGACACCTTAGTAGTTGGTTTTCAGCATGACCATATAGTGATACTGCACACCCTAGCATTTCCAGCAAGAGTGGGAATTATTTCAGCAGTAATAAAATAATCATCTTTGTTTTTCTTCTGTTTCTGACCATGTTTATTTATTCAGAGAATATAAACCCTGATGCACTAACGTGAGGGCTGCACCCTTATTCCTTGCTTCATTTTGTAGTCCTTTTTCACATCTGTTGGGTTTATGAAAGCACCTCAAAAGTGGTTCACTGGTTCAATCATGCACTGAATGACTATGCCATCATTAAGTGAAGCAGCTGCAGTTATTCAAACTGGTAAAGGACCTTACCATTTTTTTACTGTCACACACCAGAATGTGTATGTTTATAACATGACATACAAGATGCATTTCAACTGGGATCTGTGTGACTGTCATACTGTGGAAATGAAGACAATATTGGACAGCTATTTGAAGAAGCAATACCAAGGCCAACTCTGAGTCACAGAATGAGAAAGCCTTAACTAAGGCCTAGATAAACCCAGGACTAACCAATAGCTCTGCCATTAGAGGAACTGGCCTGGGAAAGATGGAGAAAAAGCATCTGATGTTGCTTGCCCATCCACAGGGGCAAGGATGGCAGGTGTCCTTCTACAAGAGAGAAGGACAGATGTAGGGGTGCAAATCTGCCATGAACAGCATCACTCCATAGCCAAGTATAGCATATCTGTTCAATTGTGCAACTAAAGAGAAGACTTGTGCAACAGGCAACATACCATTCCTAATGACAAACAAAAATTCTGGTAAGGAGCAAAGAAAAATCTCATGAGTCCCTGCAAGATGATGGCCCACAATCCCCAAATCTTGTCTCTGCTTGGCATCCTTGAAAATTAGAAAGTGGGAGGTACCAAATGGGTCAATGAGTAATAGAAGAATGTGGTTTTAATGGTCAAGGGAAAATTGAGAAACCAGAAACATACAGAAAAAAAGCAACACAATACTAAATATGCTACTTCTCTACTTGTTTTGTAGATTGCATCAGCAAAGTTTAAGTAGACATTTCCTGTCAAAAAAAGAAGTTATGTACTCGCCATAATGTTCCATGTTTGTTATCCATAATCTCGGCTTCATTCTTGATGGCTGGGTTCAGAACCGAACATCGGTTCTGACTCAGCCACATACTAAAGCTTAAGAGCTTTCACTGGCTTGAGGCTACACCCTATCCCAAGATGCCTAGTGACAGTTACCCAGATCTTGTTTGTAAAAAACAATCACTAGACTATCTAACCCACCATAGTAAAAGCAACAAAAACTCTGCCTATAACTCATGAGGCATGAAGGGAATCAGAGAATTCACAGCCAATTTCAAAAAATTCCTCTTGATCCTCCAGGAAGGGGGAAGGAGGGTGTGATGCAAGAATGAAGATGAGATTATGGACAACAAACATGGAACATTATGGTGAGTACATAACTTCTTTATGTTATGTTGTCCTATCTCGACTTCTTTCTTGATGGTTGGGACAGCGTCCCCAGCACCTTCTTTCTCTGGTGGCTCAAGGGAATAAACTTGTCAGAACAGTGGAACCAAAGGATGCCCTCTGTTCTGGGAGGCCGCATTTACTTTGTAATGAGTGATAAAGGTATGAGGGTTAACCCATGTGTCTGCAGCACAAATTGAATATAAGTGTAGTTTGGCTTAAAAGGCAGTGGAGGTTGACATAGCTCTAGTTGAATGACCTCAAATTTCTCCTGGTAGTTACTTGTGTTGAGAGCTATACATATAAGTGATGGTGTCTGTAAGCCATTTTGATAAGGTGACGTTTGAAACTGAAGTTCCTTTTCTCTTTTCTGAGAAAGAAACAAACAATTGGTCAGATTTTCTAAATTCCTTTGTCCTATGTAAGTAAAAACGTAACTGCCTATGAACATCCAATTGGCGAAGCTTGTTTTCTACCCGGTTGCCATGATTAGGGAAAATACAGGTAGCTCAATAGACTGATTTAAATTGGACTTGGAACATACTTCTGGCAGAAAAGGATTTGTCCTGAGAGAGAGAGAGACGGTCTTTGTGGAAAATCAAATAGGGAGGATGGATAGACAGAGCTTGTAATTCTGAAACCCTCCTAGCAGAAGTAATGGCTGTTAAAAAGATAGTCTTCCAAGTTAAGAACTTTAGTGAAAGGAGAGAGAATTAAAGAAGCCAGTACCAAATTTAGATCCAAAGGAGGTGGTGGTTCTCTTATGGGAGGTCTTAAAAGGAATGTACTTCTCAGAAAGGCTTGGCATAATCTGTGAGACATTATATTGGATCCCATGCCTCCTACATGGTAGTTTGATATGGCAGCTAGTTGTACCCGTATTGTGGCTGCAGCTGCACCTTGATTAAAGGTTTCTGTTAAAAATTCCACAATTGCTGATATAGGAGCTGTAAAGGGGTCTATATGGTTTTTGTTAACCCAACAAGAAAATCCCTTCCATTTGCTCGCATAAAGTTTCCTAGTTGTACTCTTGTGTGACAAAACAAGAATGTGTCACACTGCTGGGGATAGTTCTGGAAGTCTTGCTAAGATGGGAAGTGGAGCAACCATGCTGTCATTTTGTGGCTTTGAATAGAAGGGTGGGAGCGTTCCTGACTAATGATTCACAAGATCTGGCACTGGGTCCAGGATCCAAGGCTCCTCTTGAAGATGGAGCCATAGGAAAGGGAACCATGTTTGACGAGGCCAATAAGGAGCAATGAGAATTAGCCTGTGACTCAGCGATTTGGCTTTCTGGAGAACTTTGGGCATCAATGGAAACGGGAAATGCGTAAAGAAGTCCCGGGTGCCAATCGTGAACAAGTGCATCCCTGGATGACTCCCCCGGAGGGGGGTTGGGCAAAGTAGCTGCTGCATTTAGAGTTGATGCACGTGGCAAAGAGGTCGCAGCAAGGCTGGCCCCATTTGCAAAAAATTTGGTTTGCAATTTCCTGTTTGAGGGACCACTTGTGAGGCATAAGAATTGCCCTGCTTAACCTGTCTGCTATCACGTTGGATTTCCCCGGGATGTACGTTGCAACCAGAAAATGTTGAGAAGATATCACCCATTGCTATACTCTTTGAGCCTCTCGACAGAGGGGGTAGGATCTGGTTCTGCCTTGTTTGTTGATGTACCACACCACAGACATATTGTCTGTTTGAATCGCAATAGTACCTGTTGGAAGACAGCTGTGGAATGCTTGCAATGCCAGAAGCACCACTTATCTCTAGGACAGTGATGTGCAAGTGGTACTCGTGTTCCTGCCAGGACCCTTGGACAGTCTGTCCCAGATAATGCCCCCCCACCCTATCTGGGAAGCATCCGTGGTCACTGTAGCTACTGGTTTAGGAAGAACAAACAGTCTGCCTATCCTTACCTGCATGGACCAAAGCCACCAACGTACGTCCCTCTTGCAGGTGCCTGTAATGAGGATCTTGTGTGACATGGGTAATTCCTGCATGGACCACTGAGCAGAGAGTAGCCACTGTAATGTTATTGCCACTGCCATTGAACCTAGAACCTTGAGGACAAACTTTGCCCGTACTTTCTTCTTCATGAGCAAGATTGACACCTGATGGCATAGTGTTAGTACTCCTTTGTGGGGCAGTTTTGCTACCATGTCTTTTGTGTTTAAATCTGCACCTATAAAGGTAATATGCTGTGAAGGCAACAAGGCAGATTTTTCAAAATTTATGGTAATGCCTAGATCTGAGCATAGATGAATCGTGGTGTCCATGGCCTTGGTCAGTAGATGCTTGGTGGTGATGGTCAGGAGCCAGTCATCTAAGTACGGAGTCATCCGGAATCCTGGACGCCTCAGGTGAGCAGTAACTACTGCCATGCATTTGGTAAACACTCTTGGGGCTGTAGCGAGGCCAAAGGGCAAAGCTCTGAATTGGTAATGACTGGCTCCCAGCCGGGAAGCATAGATATCTCCTGGATCGCCTGTCAATCTTTATATGGTAGCATGCATCCTAAAGATCTATGGAGGACATCCAATTGTCTTGTCCCAGAAAAGGGAGTATAGACTGCAGTGTCACCATCTGGAAGTTTGTTTTTTTAAAGGAGTTGTTCAGTTTGCTGAGATCCAAGACTGGTCTGCAGTCCCCTGTCTTCTTTGGAACTAAAAAGAACCTTGAGTAAATTCCGGACCCGATTTGGTCTGTGGGGACTTCTTGGATGACTCTTTTTTTCTAGCAACCTTTGGATTTCTAGGGTTTCTTGATCCCTTTGACTGGGTGGGATGTCTGGGATTGATCTTGATGGAGGGGGTGGAGAAGAGAAGGGTATGTTGTATCCCCTGGATATAATCGACCGTACCCAGCTGTCTTGAGTGATTTTGAGCCAGACCTTTGGGTACAGAGATAATCTGCCCCTGACTGCCTCCAGAGGTGGACAGGCAGGCCTCCTTTCAGGATCGCTGGAAGGGCCTGCCAGAGAACACATCTCTGTTGCCCTGGTTCTGCGGACCCCCTCTGCTTTGAGCACAGCGTCTTCCATTATTATTTCCCCCTCTGCCCTGGGGGGAAAATTCACCACGTGCATCTGGCGAAGCTCTTTGGGATTTCCGGAACCACATTTTTCCACCCTTCTGGCCTTTGGGATAAGGCCTGGTAGGGACGGAAAAACATACTCCCATGGCAGAGTTTTGCCTTCTTGTTTGCACCTGGTAAGACCGTCTTTAACCTATGGCCCAAACAAAGATGAGCCATCAAAAGCAGCATCCAGGAATGCCTCCTCAGAGCTATTCCTGTGCCTGCTGCCCTACTCGCTCCATTGGCTGTGTGGAGATGAGGCGCATGGAGGAGTTTACTACAGAATTCAGAGTCCAAGCTGTGAGTTTACCTTGTCCGGCACCCCTGCATCTGTAGCACCCTGGAGGGCATCTCCTAGCTCTTTCAGGAGATCCCTCTGAAGTCGGATAAAATGGGATAAATAGTTCAGCAACCTAAGAGTAAAGGCCGCTGAAGAGAACACAAGCTTCCCATATCTGTCCATTGTTCAAGACTCCTTATTTGGCTGACAGACAGATGAAGTTTCAGTTAATTCCTTCTTGGTGGCTGCCGCCACCACCACAGCATCTACTGGGACACCTTTGGTAAAGAATTGCTCATTGTCCGGGGCAGTAATAAACTTGGGCCTCCTCGGAACAGGTTCCATGGATTCTGGAGAGCCCCACACCTTTCGACTGACTACACGAAGGAGTTGGTCAGAAGGTGGAGACACTCAAGAGGTGGAGGGTCGACAGCCAAATGCCTCCAGGTATACAGACTCATCTTCAGAAGGGGAGATGGGCTCCCAGCCACCTCTCTGATTCAGAATCTCAAAGATGTCTGAAAAGGAGACATCCTCAAAGGGTGACCATGGGGACCCTTCTGAGTCCTCTAAGTCCGTATCCAACATGACAGACTCAGGGGTGTCTAGGTGTTTCCTCTTACAGGTCCTCTTCTGAGGGACCTCCTCAAAAGGATACTCTTGGAAGGTTTCAGAAGAGAGTGTCTCACCCATTGGGGCGTCCTGGGGCATCAGCTCTCTACGCTTGGGCTGGAGGGATGGTGTTGAGGTTGAAACTGGCCCTTTCGGTGGAAGAGTAGATAGTGCCAAGGTTGGAGCAGACTCGGGGGATAGCACACTCATCACCTTGAAGCCACCACGATCCTGCCCCGAGGGAGCCACTGGCTCTGAAGAACTGGGAGAGCTCCCCTGCACCAAGGATGATGGCTCCGAGGCTGATGTGGGCGCCAAACTCAACTGCACCGAAGCCTCGATTGGAAGAGTTGGATCTGACAAGGGTCCGATTTGACTCTTCCCCCAGAACCGACGAGGGAGTGTCGGCTCCCAGATCCCTTGGTGGAAGACATCAACGAGATCAGAGTGGAGGTCAGAACCTAGACACCAGGGATGGATTTTGGGTCCGATGTTTCCACCACAAGGACCTCCAGGCACTCTGGCTCCGAACTCGTCTGAGTCAGAGGAGGAATGGAAGGTAAGGTAGATTTGGTAGTCAGCTCCATGTCCTTCTGGGCTGGGCTCGAGATAATTTTTGCTAGGCCCAGTGTCCGAAGCAACCTGCTACCCACCCGCTCCACATCATTGTCTGACAGGCTCCTGGATGATCGAGAGGAATAGGTGGATGATCTGTGGCTACCCACCACTGACTGCAGCAGAGGAGACTGCGGCACCAAATGGACCGGCTCTAAGGACGGTGACCGGCTCCTTTTTTGGCTCAGGTGGAACCGGAGACTTAGCCTTCTTGGAACCAACAGACTTCGGATCAGAAGTAAACTGTTTCTCATCTCTTCGTCATCTCAAAAACTGGAGCCGAAGAAGCTGATGTTTTTGAGGACTTACCAGAAGATTTGGAGGCCTAATTCCCTTCGATAGCCATTTAGAAAGACCCTTTTAATAAGCCCCTGGCTATTAATTTGTTTTTCCGCTTCTGCAGGACCCTTGAACTAAAGCCGTGGAAAATAGAGCAGGAATCCTGCAGGTGAACGGCCCCCAAACAATAAACACAGCTAGTGTGCCCATCTGTTATAGGCATTTTTTGTGTGCAACAATCACACTTTTTTAAACTGGACTTTCTAGTCTCTTTAGTAGGATCTTTAGACATCCTGGTAATTAGTCACAACCAGTACAAAAAAGACACTATAAAGTATAGTCTAACTCAATAAACAAAACATACACCACAAGAGAGAAAGACCTAAGTTTTTTTTTTTTTTTTTAAATAAAGAAAAAGGAGAGGGTTAGAGAAGAGGTCTCCAAGTTAAACGACGGACTCTTCTAAACTGAGGAGACGCCTCCAACTTAAATTGTGAACCCTTCAAAGTTTAAGGAAATAAGAGGAAAAGAGAGCCAACTAACTAAAATGGGCTAAGCAAAAAGGGGCAAAAACAAATCCTCTAATTTAAACGGATTCATTTAAGAAGCTAAATTTCAGCCGGGATAGGTGAAAGGCCTGAAAGAACGATGGCCCACACAGAAGCAGCAAAAACACAGTGAAAGAAACTACAACTATGCTTAAAAAGCACCCAAAAGATTAAGCTATTTAACAAAGTTAAATTATCAAAGATTTAACTACTAAAAATCACAGAAAAAGCAAAGTATGAAAAAAACTTAGCCTAAGCCCATGAAAAAGCAATCCCAAAGCAGCAAGCGGCAAATGAGATCTGGGTAACTGTCGCTAGGCATCTTGGGACAGGGTGTAGCCTCGAGCCAGTGAAAGCTCTCGAGGTTCAGTGTGTGGCCGAGTTGGAATCGATGCTCGGTTCCAAACCCAATCATCAAGAATGAAGGTGAGATAGGACAACATAACATCTATTCTTTTGACCCAGATCTGTGGGTTAGAGGGCTAGATCCTGACTATAATCCTCATGGCCAAAGTTTGAGTAGAGGGACAGGTGCTGGGAGAGATGGGCAGGGCAGAATAGGAAATGAGCAGCCTTCCTACCTCACCACCCAGGGGGAGGGAGATGGTGGTCCCAGCCAGTATACAAGTGGCTGCAAATGGGAGTGGGAAGTATGTGAGCTTGACGATCCCAAGATGTGTCAGTAGCTCTCAAAGAGCCTGTGTGGGATCACAAGCACATCAGTGGGACACAGCACATGTGCGGTGGTGATGCTGTTCTCCATGTTAGATATCAGGTGTACAAAGGTAAGGGCCAAACTAGAAATGCATCCATACCTCACATCCCAGATGAAACAAATTTGTTGGAGAGCATGTATCATGTAGTTTCTGGTACAGGAAAAAGTTATAATGGATGTCACATGGACCAGTCTGCAAGGCAGACATATTTGAATCAGGGGATGATGCTGTGTGCAAGTTGAACTGACAAAAATAACTCTCACGGCTGGTTGGATGACTACCCCTTTGGATGGCTTACCTGTGTAATGCACTGGGTACTTCCTAGTATGGGAGATGCATGGCTGAGACTAAGTGAGGGAGTATTAATGGTCAGAAGGCAGGAGGAAAAAGCACCTGGAAAAAAAAAAGATTGCCATTTCAAACATTCCAGCTGCAGTTAACCTGGAACTGTCAGTGACAATAATGGGATCCATTTGAGACCTGCAGAACTGCATCAAGTAAGGAACATAGCATGCAGATCTGTCATGGACTGGTACATCATCTACTGTCAGGACTGCAGCTTCAGTCCACAGTCACTGTACCAGTGAAAACTTTCCCAGGCTTCAGGATCATAGAAGGTTACCAGTCTATCGACCCTGAGGTCATTTCAAGTCTAGCCGTTTCATCCCAATGTAATACCATAGATACTCTGGTCAATACCCAGATTGTATTTATTGATGACTGCCAATGTCCAAGGGCAGTACCGCAGTGGTCTGAAGTCCCAGAAACATTGGTAGAATTAGTGGAGGCTATGTACAAGGACCCAATGACTCAAGTACGAACAGTGTTCGGCCTCACAGAGGGGTTCCCAGTTGGGGTGGGTGTACACCACGGTTCAGTTCTGAGCCCACTACTGTTCATACTGGTGATGGACTACATTAGCAAACAGGTTGGAGAGGGAAGATCAACAAAATTGCTGTATGCAGACAATGTGGCATTACAAGCAGACTCTGAGCTAGAAAGTACAGTTTTGTACCTACCATAAATGTAGATGTCCGAGTGCTCATACAGCTGCAGTCATTACAGATGGGTTATCCTGTTGTCAGGAGGGTCCTCGGTCGGCCGAATTCCAAAGTCTAGGTCCGGCGTCGGTTGTCGTCGCTTCTTCCCTGACGTCAGTGCGGCAGGGGTATAAAAGAGGCAGCCGACGCCATTTTCTTCAGTTTTTCTTGCCCCAGATGTCAGGTGCCCCCAGAAGGAAGGCAAAACATAATGTTATGCAAATATGCAATATAGATAAATCAAAAAACAGTAGTTGCAAGCAAATACACGATAAAAGAATACCCCAAATAGGTTGCATGATAAAGGTGTTTGTCATAAGGCCTGTCCCAAGAGGGGACGGAGGGGGGGTAACCTGGACTGCAGCTGTATGAGCACTCGAACATCTACATTTATGGTAGGTACAAAACTGTACTATGTTCATCGTGCATACAGCTGCAGTCATTACAGATGGGTAGAATCCCAAAGCTAAGTAAGGGTGGTAGGCACTAAGTGGAACTAGGAGGAGCGAGGATGCCCTGCAGGACTGCTGTGGCAAAGCCCGCTCTAGATTTTGAGTATAGTGGAAGGTGGTAGTGCTTGGAGAAAGTGTGCACTGAACTCCAAGTAGCTGCTTCCAAAATGTCCTTGGTAGGGACCCCCCTGAGGAAAGCTGCAGAGGTAGCTGTGGCCCTGGTGGAGTGGGATCTGATGTATGCAGGCACAGATTTTCCATGAAATGAATAACAAAAGCGTATGCAGTGGGCTATCCATTTTGAAATTGTCTATTTGGAAATAGCCTTTCCTTGAGCACCTGTAGCATAGGACACAAACAGTTGCTCAGATTTCCTGAATGGCTTTGTTCTGTCCAAGTAATAACGAAGTTGTCTGTGAATGTCCAAGGAATGTAGTAGTCTCTCCCCTTTGTTCTGTGGATTTGGATAAAAGGTAGGTAAGTGGAAAGTCTGAATCAAAGCTACACTGGATACTACCTTTGGCATGAAGGTAGGGTTGGTTCGTAAGGAAACTCTGTCCTGATGGAAAATGATGAATGGTTGCACAGCCATGAGGGCCTGCAGTTCCGAAACCCTGCGTGCTGAGGTGATAACCAGAAGGAAGGCTGTTTTCCATGACAAGTATTGTAGCTCTGATGAAGAAGCTGGCTCAAAGGGAGGCAGGGTCAGCTTTTCCAATACGAAGTTGAGGTCCCAAGCTGGAACTGGTGGTTTCCTTGGGGATTTTATATTTTTTGCCCCTCTGAGGAACTGCCTTAATAGAGGATGTGAGAATAAAGGAGGGTCTGTGTTGTATTGTGCAGAAATGGCTGAAGCGTGGATCTTGATGGAGGAGAAGGAAAGGCCACTGTTTAACATCTCAGCTAGGTACTGTAAAATTTGAGGTATATTTATTACCCAAGGATTCTAGCCCTTTTCTTGATTCCAGGAACAAAATCGTTTCCATTTGGTGGAGTAGGCTTTTCTAGTAGAAGGTCTTCTGGCCTCCAAGATGACATCCTGCACCTCCTTGGAGAGGAGAGTCTGTTGGGAAATTAAGGTATTCTCCATGCAGCTAGATTTAGGGTTTTGAGCTGGCTGTGAAGGGTTTTGTAGTTGTGCTGGGACAACAGAAGAGGGACTAGAGGTAGGATCCATGGTGGGGAGTGTGTCAGGCTCTTTAGGAGCGGATACCAGTGTTGTCATGGCCAGTCTGGAGCAATGAGATCATTTGTGGCCTCTCTGCTCTGGCTTTTAACAGAACTTTGGTCAGTAGAGGAAGAGGCGGGAAGGCATAGACTGTCAACGTTGTCCAATTGAAAGAGAGTGCGTTCACTTTCCAAGCCTGTGGATGATAGGTCCTTGAACAAAATTCTTTCAACTGGTAATTTCTGTGGGTAGCAAATAGATCTATGTCTGGCTGTCCCCATGCCTGAGTTACCTTTGAGAAAACTTGAGGATGCAACTTCCATTCGTGTGGACCTGTCATATTTCTGCTTAGGTTGTCTGCCAGTGTGTTTTCCTTCCCTGGCAGGAATTGTGCCTGTAGTTGAATTTGCAATTCCAGTGCTGTGTTCCATAGGGTCATGGCTTACCTGCACAGGGGGTATGAATGAGTTCCCCCTTGTTTGTTTATGTACCACATGACTGTGGTGTTGTCTGTCCTTATCAATAGCTGGCCTGGATGCAGTAGGTCTTTGAAGGTCATAAGAGCATTTTGCACGGCTAGCATCTCCTTTTGGTTGATGTGTAGGTGCTTCTCTTTTTGGGACCATTTTCCCTGAATGCACTGATCTGCCATGTGTGCTCCCCAGGCATAGTCTGAGGCGTTGTGATGATTTGAGTTGCTTGAGGTACACAGAAAGGGAGACCTGTGTTTCTTTGGCATGCTTGAGCCCACCACAAAAATTCCTTTTGAAGGCATGGAATGAGTGGTATAATTGTTTCCAAGCTGTGGCTGTATTGAGACCATACGTTTTTAGGTACCATTGTAGTTTCCTCATATGCAGCTTTGCACATGGGATTAGTAGGATGCAAGATGCCATGAATCCCAGAGCCTGCAGGACTTTCTTTGCAGTTAGTCTGGTGAAAGTTGCCATTTTGCTGAAGTATTGAGACAGTTGCCCTTGTTTGTCTGGCGTGAGGTAGGCCATCTGGGTGGTTGTATTTAAGCTGGCACCCAGGAAAATTATCTCTTGAGAAGGTATTAGTTTTGATTTCTTTTTGTTCACTGTATATCCCAGGAAGTTTAACAGTCTTATTACAAACGCCAGATGCTGCAATAGAATGTCCTTGCTGTCCACTCGGATCAGGCAGTCGTCCAGATATGGGTAGATTTGTATTCCTTGTAGTCTGCAGAAGGCAATTACTGATGCCAGGCATTTCGTAAACACTCTGGGCGCAGTAGATAAGCCAAAGGGCAGTGCAGAGAATTGGTAATGGGTTGAACCTGCAAGAAATCTGAGGTATCTTCTGCAATCTTGTCTGATAGGGACATGCAGGTATGCCTCCTTGAGGTCCAATGTTACCAGCCAAGACTCCTTGCCCAGCATGGGAAGAAGCTGCTGTAATGTGAGCATCTTGAATTTTGGCACCTGTAGATATGTGTTTAGGATGGATAGGTCTAAGATGGGTCTCCAATCTTTGTCTTTCCTTGGTACCAGGAATAGTCTGGAATAAAAACCTTGACCTTGTTCTTTTGCAGGTACCTCTTGAATCGCTTTCATATCCATGAGAGCGGAAATTTGCCTTTGTGCCTCTGCCCTTTGATTTTGTGGCAGGTTTGGCATGCCTCTCATTTTTGGAAGGGTGTGAAAGTGAAACCTGTAGCCTCTGTCTATGATGTCCAGAATCCATTTGTCTTTTGTAACAATATGCCAGTTTTTTGAAAATAATGCCAGTTTTCCACCCAAAGGTGCTGCCATTAAAGCTTTGCTTGGCGGGCATAGGGGGAAGTCATTGTGTCTGTTTTCTAAATGACTGTGATCTATCTTCCCCACCTCTTGGGGTTGGTGCTTGCCACTGTCTTGCTCTGTAAGATCCTTGAGGTTGTCCTCTACCCCTTGGGCATCTGTATCTGCCCCTTTGAGGTCTGTCCGTGGCTGGAAAGGACCAATTTTTTGAAGGCCAGTTTCTGCTGAAGCGTGGAGGTTGTACCTACAGGAAATCTTTCACTGTTTGCATAGATTTCGCTTTTTCCTCCATTTTCTTTAGTGCCTCCTCAGCTTTAATACCAAACAATACATCTTTTTGAAGTGGTGCATCTAATAACTTTGCTTTGACATGATCTGGTAAGGTTTGCTCTTTGAGCCAAACATGTCTACGTATAACAGACCCCGTGACAGCAGCTCTACATGAGGCCTCTAAAGCATCAAAACCACACTGCAAGGTATGTTTACCCACTTGCTCTGCACCATGCAACAAATCCTGCAACTCTTTCAAATCTGGTTGTTCTGTTTGTGTCATTTTGCTTTTCAACTGAGATAACAAAAACTGTTGGTACTTTAACATATGGAATTGACAGTTTAATGCCCTCATGGTTAAAGTGGCAGATGTATACACCTTTGTCCTCCACCTTTCTAATGCTCTGGAATCTCTCTCTGAAGGTAAAGGGTTTTTAGCAGTAGAGGCCTTTATTCCCTTGGGACCCTGTGAAATAGTTTCTGGGTCAGCAGTATGGCTTTTATAAAGGAACCGGTGATAATCAGGGACCCGGTAATACCTGTCTGGTTTAACAGGGGCTGGAGGTAAAGAATCTGGATTAAGGCTGGCTTCTGCGTACACATCATCCAAAATGTCTAAAACAGAAGGGATAGCCAGGGGCCTATGCTGGGGGAGCAGTAGAAATTCCCTGAGCCTTTTTTTGGAATCTGCGTAATCTTGGCCTTCCCAGTGAAAGTGTTCCCTCAATGTATGCAGGGTTTCCTCAAAAGAATAGTCCTCAGGGGGGGAGACCGAGGGAATAGACTCCTCAGCATCAGCGTCTTCGAAAGGGGAATAGGCACAATCCTGGTCCACAGAATGTTCTGAGGTAATAGAAGCCTGGTCTGAGGAAGGGTAGTCTTCCTCCAATCTGGGTCTTTTGTCAGAGGGGGGTTGAGAACCCCTGATGAGAGTTATCAAATCCTCAGCCATTTTTAGCATCTGCTTTTTAGGCATGGGGCCTTGAGAGGAGGTCTGAGGACCCTGTTTTTTTAGTTTTCATGGCTGCTTTAGATTTAGTGAAGGATTTAATAGAGAAGGTGGAAGGCCTGAAGACGCCTTCAGAAATGGCAGGCCTGACTAAATTTTGAGTTTCCCCGCCAAGAGTGGCGTCGGTATCTGCAGTAGGAATGGAGACTGAGGAGCCTGCGAACTCGGGTACTGAAGTCAACGGTAAAATAGTTTCATCGGTATTCTTCAGGGGCTGCGTAGGCGCCTCGCTGAGAACCGGTAGTTGGCCTAAGCGTGGTCTCAGTACTCGGTGCGGACCTCGGATGACGGTCCTTATCTTTGCGTCTTTTGCTTAAAACTGGTGTCGGTGTATCCGATGACATGATATAATTACATTTTTTGCCAAAATAATGAAGGGCGAACTCCGCCCGGCGCTTAATAGTGCGCTTGTTGAACCTAGCACAAAAACGGCAGGCCGAGACGTCGTGGTCTGGGCCTAAGCAAGGTATACAGAAAGAGTGGAAATCCTTATGCGGTATTTGCTTCCCACAAGAAATGCAATTATTAACTTTGTCTGACATCGGTCTGAGGCAAGAAAAGTTTCCCCAACAGGGTACTTAGCTTTAAAGAAGACTTCGGCTGAAATACTTTCGTAAATCTCAGGAGCTGGCCAACCGGCACTTGCGAACTGCTTCTGCTTCGGGCACCGCGCGGCAAGAAAGACTGAAGAAAATGGCGTCGGCTGCCTCTTTTATACCCCTGCCGCACTGACGTCAGGGAAGAAGCGACGACAACTGACGCCGGACCTAGACTTTGGAATTCGGCCGACCGAGGACCCGCCTGACGGCAGGATAACCCATCTGTAATGACTGCAGCTGTATGCACGATGAACATCTTCAGCAAAGGATAGGAGAATGGAATGCAAAACTGAAGGCACATGGGATGAAATTAAGCACAGGTAAGATGGTGGTAATGGCAGCAAATTGGGGAAATCAGAAGAACCTGAGAATAGAGATAGAAGGGAAGATAGTGGAACAAGTAAACAGCTTCAAGTATCTGGGAGGGGTAGTTGAGGAAAAGGGAAGTCTGAATGAAGAGATCAAAGCTAGAATCAGAGGGGCCGCAGCCAACTGGCATAGAGTGTCATGTGTAGACTATGACAGAAGAATGCCAAAGAAGCTGAAAAGTAAGTTGTACAAGACAGTAACCGTATAGTACAGAGACCTGGGAAGTAAAGGCAAAACAGTTGAAGAAGCTAGAGGTGATGGAAACAAAGTGCCTGAGAAAGGTGGTATAGGATGCACACTGTCGGAAAGATGAAGAAATGAGGACATAAGAGCAAAAGCCAGAGTAGCTCCAATTGCAGAAAAAAATCAAAGAGAACAGATTACTGTGGTTTGGAAATGTGCAAGAAAGCAGAAGACAATCTGATGAGGAAGATTTGGGACAGGCAGGAAGAAGGTAACAGGAAGCGAGGACATCCAGCAAAGAGGTGGATGAATTGTGTGAAAGAAGATCTGCGACAGTCAGGCATGAGTGTTGAAGAAGGCAAGAGTGTGGTACTGAATCGAAAAAGTTAGCAACAGTTAACACAATACCCCGACCGCATGTAGGAAAAAATGGGAAAAAGAGGGCTGATGATGATGATTGATAATGCCTATGTCCAGGAGGGTTCTGGATGCTATCCCTGGTAAGAATTTACGGTGTTGAATCCACTCGTTCAGGTTCCCTTTGAACAGTGTCATAGAGGTGCTGTGCTTCACACGAATTGGTAGCCTATTTCAAAGATGCGGCAGTCACTGGGAAACAAATCTGTCCCTCCAGCATGTCCTATTCAAGTCACAGGCCATATTTAGGTCCCTGGAATGGGCAGCTATAGTTCCATTTGATTTACGGATGTGCAGCAAATTCATTAGGTTTGGTTCAGAGATTGCTCTGTAAGCCAGGAATAAGTCTCTCTCCTAAGTCTATACAATACTGAGAATAGTGACTGTGACTTGGTCGGTCTGCGTAAGTCACTTTCTGGAGTCCTTTCATATTAGAAACCTCTGAGGTCTCTCCAATTATTGCAGGTGCTTTGTACAGTGCATGCCGAAAGGGGCATTATACTCAGCTTCTCTTTTTATCCATAATTCTTTGCTCTTCACAGCAGAATTGGTAGCAAACAGCCCCAGGCTTTGTTGTTTCAGTTGTTAGTTCTTTAGAGTGTCTTGTCTTTTTTTTTCAGACATCTCCCTAAGTAGATTTAGAGATTTCTTCACCCTAGGATGATTTATTTTCTTCCTGGTGAGAATTTTCCAATTTCTTCCTTATTTAATACTGCTACTGGAATCATTTTAGTCTGACAGTGTGGAAAAGTTAGGTGCAGTCTTGTTTTGGCTTAACTATTGAGACTGAATGAGGGAGGCTTGATAGTCAGAAGGCAGGAGGCAAAAAGCACCTGGGAAAAAGACTGCCCTTTCAAATACTACAGCTACAGATAACTTTTAGTTATCAGTGATAGTTATGCATCCATTTGTGAACTGCAGAACTACATCACATAAAGAACAGAACATGCAGATCTGTCATGGGCTGGTACATAATCTTCTACTATCATGACTACAGCCTCAGTCCACAGTCATCTCTGTACCAATGAAAAATTTCCCAGGCTTCAGCTTCTCTTATTATGCATACTTCTTTGGTCTCCACCTTTTTCTTCACATCGGCATTGATACCAAACCACCACAGGCTTTGTTTCAGTTTGTCAATTCTTTGGAGTGTCTGTCCTTTTTTCAGACAGCCTGCTATGTAGATTTAAATATTTCTAAACCCTGGGATGATTTATTTTCCTCCTGGTGAGAATTTTCAATTTTTTTCTGATTTAATAGTGCTACTGGTACCATTTTAGTGCGATTGTGTGGAAAAGGCTAGGTATACTCTTGTTTTGGATTTTACTGGTAATTTTTTCCTGTGATTTGACTGGGTCTTGCTTTTTGGTTATGGAGAAAGCTGGTTTCAAAAAGTGCACTGCATCTAGCCATAAACAGCTACCCTAAGACCACTATGTTAAGTGTGTGATTTGTTTTGGACATTTCCACCTGAAAGAAAACTGCAGTATACAAGAAAAGTTCAAAATGAGACCTTTAAGGGGGCACAGAAACAAATTAATATTAAAGGTTTAATTTTGTCTCATGGTAGCCACTTTCCTTCTACCTTCAAAGCCCCCTCACAAAGAGGGAGGAAAACCCACAAAAATGACAAGGACAAACATAAGACAGGCAGAGTATGACAGGTCTAAAGAGTTTTCTTCTCCCCTTCCTCTGGTGAAGGTTCATCATAGGGAGGAGCAGCATTCAGGTGTCAAGTCAGTTATGTTGAAGTTAGCTGTTAATAAACCTACACCCACAGGACTAAAGCTATGATCTCATCAATAGGAATGCAAATCAGCATTTGTTTTCTAAGTTTGTCCATAAGGTCTGTCTTCTATTTCAAGTCATGTGTGGACCAACTATGATAAGCACTCCTGGCCATAATGCAGTAGGAAATGGACAGTCTTCTCCCATCCTGCTCTCATACCAGGCCAGATTAAGACAGCTTCTTGCCAAGATCTCCTTCTGCCTTCTATTCACCCGAAGCTATGGTGTTGAATAGATCTAGGTTCCCCAAGTAGCTACAAGTACTGACATGGGCCTATTTGGTGTTTCCCAGGTCAGCAATGTCATCAGCATTGATGATCTGATGTCACTTTCTTTGGTCTGAGAACTCAGGCCAAAGAACTCAGTTTGCGGGTCAGCTTCAAGCTATTTGGTGCGAGTCCTTGAGCCCAAGAAAGACCTTCCACATCAACACCAACTTCAACTTGCAACATCAAGTGTCAGTGTCAAGGTCTTTGGTGCAAAGATCAATGTCAGTCTTATGCCCTCACTGTTACAGACCAACTCTGCCTCTTTGGTGCTAGGTACTTCAGTGTTCTGGTACTGGTGCCAAGATTGGTTCTGGTACTGAGTCACTGACTCTATTCTGAGAGGCCTATCTGAAGTACACTCCCATTAAAATCATCCATAATGTCAGTGCAGTCAAAACTGCAGCATGCTACATGGCAGTCAACCTTAGAAGTCTTTGACTGGGTCTGAATAACAGCATCCATAAGTCAGGAATAATGGAGAGCTTCAAACATTTTCACCACCTGAGCTACAAGAAAAGAGTGGAACTTGCACAGGTGAGTTGATGGCACCAAAGCACCATGAGGTGAAGGAGTATTTTTTCTTAACACATATGGTGTAAGCTTTAGCCTCTTGGCTGGTTATCAGGGTGGCAAAAGGTTGTGGCCAGTGGGAACTATGTTGGACTGAAGAGATTAAACAGGAGACATCTTAAGGATAGATAGTCAAGGACCAGTCCAATCAGTTCCTTGGCATACAGTGATGGAACCCTAACTACAACCCACAAGATTTGTGTTTGATTAGCATCCCCAGTATTGAGGAACAAGGCAGACATAACAGAAGAGTGAAGGGGTGGAGCCCACTCTCCTCTCGTAAAGACTGAAGGGGTGTGCATGCTTTGGGGCACGATAATTCCTAGTGGAGACGAGGGAAGACTGCTTGTGGTGCCTTATGGCAAGGGGGTGGGGTTGTTTGCTTGGAGTACCCTCACAAAAGTGGGGGAGCCATTCAATGTGGTCAACACATTGCACAGCCATTTGGGGTAGCCTTGCTTTCATGTTGGTTGGATTGTTGGGCCAGAAACAAGAAAATCTCAAATCACTCCACAGGCTGTCTACAGGATGCTCCCTCTTAGCCAACGCTTGGCCCAGTGATAGGAATGAATGGGCCACTGACCGGAAAAGGGATGGATGATTGGTAGACAGCAGGGCAAAAGGAAAAAAAATATATGTAAGGAATACCCTCTTCCTCTTTCCCTATAACTATATTGTTGGTAGCACTACAAGTAAATAATACTCCACTTCAAACTCTTTCCTTGCTCTCATGTCCATAGCAGCAGTAAAGTGTGAAGAATGTCATGAAAACACATCTCATTTCCCCTCATTTCTTAAGTCCCTTGCAACAGTATCCAAGAATATCCTTTACTAGTACTTGTCAGTGGGATCAGATCCATGGTTCATTCTAAAAGCCTTTTCAGTAATATGTTAAACCACCTGTTTAGGCTATACATACCATAGCATATCAAGAACAGAGACAAATCTGCAGTTCAAACTATTGTGTGAATAGTGGAAGGCTTTACACTCCATAACTGTGACGTATGACCTATATATTCGGTAAACAACTAGGTTGTGTTGTCATGCCACAGTTTTTGTGGCAACAAAATTTATGCCACTTCACCTCTCACCTACCTTACTCTGTCTGCAAAGATGTACTCCAGACTGCACCTGCAATTATGCAGGTTTTAGTGGTTGGATGCAAAAAATATTTTGCACACATATCTAACCCTTCCACAAAGTGGAACTTCAAGAACCACTCAAATCATTAGCCAGTATATAATTTGCACAAACATAAGCTTCATGATGCAGCTGGTTGCACAGAATGGGGCAGGGCTTCTGATTCTGTGGTTCAGGAAATACCAGGACTCTGAATTGCCATCAGCATTTTAACATACTATTCAGTGCACACAACCATTTAGTAGCAAGTTCACCAACCCCACCCCACTGTAAATTTAAGTCTTTAGGGGACACCCAAGTTATTTTATATACAAGGATAAGGCAAGCACTATGACCCAAGTGAAAAGTTTGAGTAGAGGGTTCAACATTGAAGAGTCAGGCTGGGGAGGGTTGGAGTGAGGGGCTGGTGCCAGTGCTTTCATCAATGGGGGCAGGGCAGAGGTGTCTTCCACCTGGCTGATCACCACCATGTATAATGGAGGCTTTCACAGTAGTGAAATAGCCAGGATCAGGGATGTGAGCATGGTGATTTTAAGGTGATGTCAGTAGCTCTCAGACTGTGTGTGCGAGAAGCACAGACACATACAGAGACAAAACAACAGCTTTGGATGTCTTGCAAAGTAATGCAGCTGCTCAAGTCAGTTACTGGGTGTGGGGCTACAGTATGAAATCCCCTCAGTCCTGAGATGCTGATAAGGACACAAAACACTTAATGGCTGCCTGGATGATAGCCCCTCCTGCTGGTTCTTGCCTCTGTGCTGAGAATACCCAATATGGGGAAATAAATGGGCAGAAAAATGTTGTTACCAATGGGCACGTAGGGGAAAAAGGAAATATTAAAATTTAGGCAGGGCATTTATCTGTCACATACACAATTTAAACTGGAGGTAACACTACCCACCAATAATTCCTCAGATAGCATTAGCATAAATATTTCCCAAAATTATGAAAAAATATGAGATGGAAATTTATTTTATCATAAAAAAAAAAATTGTGAATGGAAATGATAGTCAAATGACTAACAGGTTTAAAAAAAATGTAAGAACTGAAGAAGGTGATGATTAATGCTACTTTTAGATGTGGCATACATCAGCTTACTCAGAGCAGCAACACTGAGAGACGGGTGTTATATGTCATGCAGGGGGACTTCAACTACTTGGAAAAAAAAAACAGGCTGAACAATGACTGACATATGTAAATGCAAGTCCAGCTGGTATAATACTGCTGCAAGACCTCTCCACAAAGCAAGATAAAGCAGTTGTATCAATCCCGCTTGCATGCCTAACTTTATTATCTTCACCAAATGAATTTCAAGGACATACCTGCATTTGCTTTTATGGCAGAGTGACTATACGTTTTTTTTTTCTTATGCACAATTCAGTACTTTGCCTTCTAATGAAATAATGTTAACATTAAATACATTGCCTTTGTTGATTCTGAATTTTGGCTAGTGTTCAAATACATTCCCTTTGTGTGGCCTGTATCTACAAATAGAAGCACTGTTATAATGGCATTTACTGCTGTAATGCATGACTATACTAAAGCAGTCTATGGTATTACTGCTTCTAGATACTCTACTCGGTGCCAGGCAAATGCATTTTTTCCTGTCAGCATTAATGACGTCTTCCCATACTTTACACATGCCTTACAGATTTTAAGTCTCTATGGGAAAGAATATTACACATCTGAAACATACTTTCACTTGTTTCAGAGACATGTGATTCCCAAGGTCTATTTATAGCCTCAGTTAATAATGTACTTATGTGAAATACAACTGATGCAAGCCCTTGTTTCCATTTTATAGATGAAGATACTGGCCAGAAACATCTAATCAAATGTCACTGTGTATATAAATAACCAGAAATCTGATGATCTACACATTATTTAATGTGAAATATGAATGACAAGAAGTCATCACATCTGAACTATGCAAATTAATATGAAAGCTAACAGAAAACACAAAACAGTTATTTTGGTTGTTTATTTGATACAGTACAGCTGCTCTCCCCATTAAATTAAGTCTAGATTAAACATAATGAGGCCTTCTTGCTTTTGTACAATTTACATACAGTGCTTACTGTCTGACCTCTGAGAACTGTAGTTCTGCTAGTCATAGCATCAGCACAGACTTGGCAAGAAAAGAATAATGCATACAAAAATGCATGCTAAGAGTACAAAATGTTATATAGGCATGTTAAGTGCTACTTTACAAAATTATGGTGGTAAACATAAGCATTGCTGCTGGTACAGGATAGGACCTCTGGTTAACTAATATTTTAAAATAAGTCTACACTGCTTGTTGATACAGATGTTAAACTGCAACACCCTTTAACATTTCTATATTGTAGCAGCTCAAATAATTAAACACTATTACCCATTTTATTTTACAGGTATATAAAATCCTACTGTTATAAAGCTTTAAAATACATGCTATAAAGTGTTTTTTAAAACATATACTGAACTTATAAATATTCAGTAGCTTGTAATATAAGCTACAATTCACTTATTTCAAAATTATCCTTTCTCAAATCATAATCCTATTCAGGGTCACATGTCAGCAGGAGCCTCGCAACTTACAAAATGTTTATGGGGTACAACATTAAGGTATTGATATGAACATTCACCATATTCCCCACCTCTAACAAGGAGTACCAAAACAGGGTCTAAACATTAAGCTAACCTTCGTGTCATAAGCTAAACTTGGCTGACCATCCAAGTGTCCACAACTGTGGGAGCCATGCCCCACTTTGGCTTCACTAGTCTCTTGTCCCTGTATAATTAAGCATGTTAACCATAGGGGTCTCTAGTTCCTCTCCCAGTCACAGCAGAAGCCTTCAATGAAATTAAGTATGCACTTCAATAACATTTACTATACTCTGCTACAGACCCTGATTTCTAATTACATACATCTAGAGCAGTTCTGATAAAGGGTATGGAAATAAGACTAAGGACTTGGAGTGTGGTAGCAAAGTTGCTCAGTAAGCAGAGTTAACAGATGGCTTGTGCCTAATATTTGCAGCCAAAAAGCATTTCTGACACAGATGGCTGCAATGTTGTAACAAAAAGGATTATCAGTGCACTTCAACTACAAGATGACCCATATAACAAGACAAGAACACAACAGCGTCAAATGTTCTTATTAAGGTACTTAGACTTAATGAGAGTTCTTTCACTCACAGGCAGAAAATAAAGAAAACGCCTATAACTGCACTGCACTTGACATTTAGCAACTTTTTTTCTACTACTCAGATGTATGCATTCTGTAATCTCAGAGTCAAAGAGATACAGAAAAAAAACGCTAAAACAAGCTTGTGGCATTTTTTTGTCAAATGACACTCCTTCAGAAAATGAAAATGCATACAAAGCATTAAGAGAACAGTAAACTATAAAATGCCCATAAATGTTCCTAACATCACAGTTTTTCAACTGCTTTAATGTCCACTGACAGTTCAATTTGCTATATCACAAAAACAATGAAATGTGCTCTACATGATGATAGTATTATTCATCCTTCTCATGTTCTTTGGTCTTCATGAAGAACTCTGGCCAGCTAACACACCTGTAAGCGAAAAGTTGAGGCATAATTCCAAAGAGTATGTTTATTACTAGAAAAGCATTCCTTGCTTCTTCTGGTACTCTGTAGATATAAGGGGTTCTGGCATGAAGAGAGGCCCCAATGTAGGCAAACTGGGCCTAAGAATAAAAAGAAAGTAACATGATGAGGAACTGCCACATGCATTTCTAAAGAAAGCTTCCCTAACTAGTGCTACAGAAAGATACATTCACATTACATGCAGCCGACAGCAGAAATGGAAGCTACTGTATGTAGACTGCCCTTTAAGTATATACACCATGAGGCCTTTCTTCCTCCTTTTCCCTTCTCTGTCCCATGCACCACTGAAATTTTCTGTGGACTCCTTTTCCACATATTCTGCACTGACACAGATACTTGTGTAACTGCATGTGACCATTGCCTCCTTTATATTACCTTTCACTTGTATAGCCTAACTGGGTTACAAGATTGCACCATAACAAAGAGCGAAGTACACAAGGTCACAGCGAGCCTATAGATACTACCTGTGAAGAAGTTAGTACAATGCATACAACAACACATGAACAGCACATAACTTTAATAACAAGAACATAATTCATCTGTACGGTGGTTCAAATAAATATCAGAAGACAAGGAGAATACAGGAAATGCAACTGCATCTGATAGCAGACTTACCCCAATAACTACCTGATAAGATGCGTGTGTCACTATTACAATCAGAGAGAGGAGCAGGGTTAAGCATCCCTGTCAGAGGAAAAGACTCTCTGCACACACACATTCAGACAAGAAGGAATGTATTATGACACCCCATTCAAAAGCATCTCATTCAAGAATAACAAGACACATTTTTGTGGAATTGCAATTTCTGGGAACCAAGTCATGCACCAGTGAACTGAAATCCTCCAAAGCAAACTTGGAGTCCAAACTGGCCACATCTACAAAAGACAATCATAAGGCTTTCTTCAGGGTTGAGAGGGTGGTCTAATGGTTAAGGTGTTTGCCTTGCAAGCAAAAGGTGCAGGGTTTGAGTCTCACAAGGGATAAATGGCTAGGCTTAAAATGGCTCGCAAGGGCAGTTAGCTTAGTACTAATCTATGAACCTATGAACATATGTCCACAATCTCAAGGGAAGCACCAAGATGTGCTCAGAACTGGTGGTCAAGGACACCACATACACAAACCCTGTAGATATAGCCAAACTGCTGGCAGACAGGTTCAGTGAAAACTTCACTCCTCTGCCCCCCCCCCCCCATCAGTAAAACAGGACATCCCCAGTACCTGCTCCCCTCCCTTATCTCTAGGGAGCAAGTCATCACTGCCTTCTCAAAGGCAAAAAATACAGTCTCCATGGGACCTGATAACATCCCTGGCTGCATCCTACATGAACTCAAGCAGGAACTTGCAGCACAATTAGGCACCCTATTCAACCAAAGCCTGAGTACCGGCTTCATCCCAGCCAAGTGGAGGACAGCTACTATCATTTCTTTGCACAAAGCCGAAGCATCCACCAATCCAGGAAATTATAGACCCATCAGCTTAACTAGCCTGATTTGCAAGGCCATGGAGTGGATTATCATGGACCTCATTAACAAGGACATTGGCAACCTCTAGACACTTGATCCCACACAGTTGGTTTTGTCAAGGGGAGGTCATGGCTGTTAAATTTGGTCAACTTTTTTGAGACAGTCACCAAAGCCATAGACGAAGGGAAGATGGTGCACACAGTCTACCTTGACCTTGCCAAGGCCTTCAATACTATTCCCGACTCAGGTACAATAGATAAACTCTTTCAAATAGGCATTAGTCCATATGTTACCAGATAGTTAAGCAAACTGCCTCACTGATAGAACCCACCTAGTCAAAATAGGGGAAGCCACCTTAAACAGTAGACCCGTAACAAGCAGTGTAACCCAGGGATTGGTCTTGGGGCCTCTGCTGTTTGAGATATACTTCTCAGAGGTGCAAGCCAAATCTAGTGGGCTATGGCTGACCAAGTCTGCAGATGACTGCAAGCTGGGTGCTGTCAACAGTTCCCCTAGTGATGTGGACATCCTCCAAGAGGGTCTCACCCGAACAAATAACTGGTGCCAGAAACATGGCCTCAAACTGAATGCCAAAAAAAGTCATCATCCCTTTTGGGGAGAATAACAACACCCCAAATTATCACATTGATAATAAGGAACTAAAGCATGCGATCAGTCGTGAGGGACTTGGGCACCCATGTTGATAGCAAACTGACTTTTGACCACCATATTGCCTCCATTGTATGGAAAGCTTTCTACATGGCCGAACCTCATTAGTAATGGTATCTCATCCAGGGACAAGGTGGTCATAACATCCCTGTATTCTTCCCCTTATAAGACCCATTATTGAGTACAATGCCCATTTCGGCATGTACCTCACAAAGCACATGCAGCAGCTGGAGAGATCAGAGTTTCCTTACCGGGAGAATCCAGGAACTCAAAAATTTACCCTACACAGATTGGCTAAAAGCCCTGTCCCGCTACTCTGTCTCCTACAGACTTCTCAGAGGTGATCTCTGTCTGGCATACAAAGCAATATCAAATGCCGCCCTGATGGGACTGCTGCATATCCGCAAGTCAAGCTCCACTCGAGTAACCCACACCCGTGACCTCAACCTAGTCTGTGACATCAATAGGACTTGTTGGTAAGAGATTTGTGTCCCAGAGACTCCCCCTTTTGTGGAATAAACCCCCTCTCCATGTAAAGCAGAGTACCTCATTAAACCTTTTTAAGCGCAACCTGGATAACTTGATAGGGAACAGAAAATACATCCCTGGGATTCCACCTGTGTCCCTGCTTGACAGTGGCATAGGGTGCTGACTTGTTGGAACATGGGCTAAATTCTTGGCTAGGCTTGTAAGGGTCCCAGGGCCAATAGCCTAGTAACTTCCTATGATCCTATGTACATTTTTGAGGAGGACATTAAAATAGTCAAACTTCACTAAGAATACTGAACTCAACTAAAGTTTTTCAGTCCGTTAATGAACAAATTATACTCAAAAAGTGTATTTATCGCATTACACAAATTATAGAACACTATCTATTGCCACAATAGAGAATGTAGAATACCTTAAGCAGTTAGAAATGTTAACCATTTAACCAAACCAAATACCTTTCCTGCAGATGAGTTCAATTATCAACACGTGCAATAGCAAGCATATACTACAAACATGCTAAGAGATTACTGGACTTTGTAAATGCTAATAAACTTGACTAAAATGTCACACTGCTAACCAAAGGTGTTAACCTTCTACATATTTTTTTAAACACCTTTACTGAATTATCATTTAAGACATAAGCAAACATACATTTATATCCAAGAAAACAGTGTTAACATGTACACATTCATACAATTATCATCAATCCAACATTATATAAAGTGATGAATTCTTGCTTTCCCTTAAACCTCACTCCTCCTCCAAAACATTATTCTGCATGTGGTGTTAACCACAATTTCCATTTTTCATGTAATTTGCTCCTTTCATAAAGATCCCACTTCCAGTTCTTCTATCTCTGTTACAATATTCACTTCTTCAAACCCAGTTGGTTTAGACTTGGATTTCCATTTTCTAGTATTTTTTTTTTTGCTGCCACCAGAATTAAACTTAACAAGGCCTTATGTCTAGGCAATTCAGGTCTTATATCCAGGCTCAAAAAATATTTTCCTTAGTTATACCCACTTGTTCACCCAATATTTCTGACAGAGTACTCTGCAAGGAATTTTTAAACTCTGATAACTCATTACACTGCCAAAATATAAGTTCCCAGTTACCACTTTCTTCCCCATCACACCTCCAACATCTGACATCTGACATCTGTCTGAGGAAAAATTCTTTGTTTAGTCTGCTTGGGGTACAAAAACATCTATGAAAAGACTTCCAAGCAAAGATCCTAAACTTTCTGGACTTGGATGCATATTTGGGTGCCATATATATGTCCTCCCATTTTTTCTTTGTGACTTGCTTATCCATTCTTTCTTCCCAGTCTTTACTAACCTCCTCTGATTGATTCCTAAAGTTATCATGCAATATTTTATATGCCCTTCTAATTATCTCTTTTTTAACAGCAGCTTCTCTTCTAGATTCAAATGAAAACTCTACCAGAGCAGGACTTTCACTTAGGATTCCCCATCCCTTTCTCTTTCCTTATACCCTGATATGAATATCTGATAAGGAAAGCAGTCTCTAGCCTGCAGTCCACGTCTTCTTGGCCTCTTCCCACTCGATTACGCTTCTGTTTCTGTTATTTGCTCCCAATAGACTGGTTCCTTTGCCAATTTTCTCCAGTAAATGCTAGCCCGCTCTTGTCAATTCTCTGTACCCTAACTACAGTTATTCCTATCAGGTGAATCTCCTTTCTCCGTTCACGTATTGACAAGACAATTTTTTTTAATTTCTCCAAATCTTTTGGGTTTCTAATACCATGACGGGAATGGACCCCATTCCTAAGTCAAAGTATGATTAAAGGTCATGAAATTAGTATTGTTTCAATCTTTGATGTCAGCCAGAAGTGCTCTTCACAGCACCCGTAATGTGCCCAGTAATGATTCTTTCTGCAATTCGTACAGAGTTACATGTATTGGTAACATATCTAAATATGACTGGAGATTCTTTTTTATAAGACCCATTGCTCCTACTACTACTCCTCCTTTGATAATCACATCGCCACAGTGGTCAGGAAATCCTTCTACGTGGCACACCTCATCACAAAAGGTTTCTCATCCAGAAAAAAGAGGTCATTGTTCCCCTCTACTCATCACTCATTAGACCCATTATAGAGTACAATGCCCCTTTTGGTATATACCTCACAAGACATCTACAACAACTGGAAAGGCTGCAAAAATACCTCACAAAGAGGATTACTGGCCTCAAACAGATGCCTTACGCAGACCGTCTCAAAAAACTCCAGCTTTACTCTGTCACATATCGCCTACTCAGAGGCGATCTCTGCCTAACAGACAAAGCTATGTCAAACCCAGAGCTGTTGGACATGCTCCACTTAAAGAAATCCCAATCCCTCCGAGCTACATGCTCTAGAGACCTAAACCTTGTCACCACAATAAACAGAACATGCTGGAGGGATAGATTCCTGACACAGAGACTTCCCATACTCTGGAACAGACTACCTATCTTTGTCAAACAGAGCTCCTCATTAACACTATTCAAGAAAAATCTTGATGACTGGATGGATAATAGGAAATTCACCCCGGGGATCACTTCTGTGGTTCTGCATGACAGGGGCACAGGAAAATAATTTTCTTGGGTGGCGAAAGCCAGGGTACCTTTTTAGCTAGGCTTGTATAGACCCTAAGGCCAATAGCCTAGTACCTACCTATGAAGTATTGGAACTGTCTAGGTATCTTTCACATTGTTCTCATTTCTGCCTACAAATCGGGATATTTTATGACTTTGTCTCTCTCTATATGGAAAATACTGTAGTCACTGGGTGTAGTGACTTCAGTGATCAATTCTACTTTTGTCTTCTTTTCATGGACCACTATAACTGGTTTTCTTGCATCTATCTTTTGAACTGTTGGTAATGGGTGATCCCATGTGATGCAGACTTCATAATTTTCTATGATGCTTTGTGGCTCATGTTTCCAGTGATTTCAGCTACTTTAATATCATAATGTTTGCGCAATCCCCAGTGCAAGTCTTGCCACATTATTATGCTTTTCAGTATACAGTCCTCCTGATATGAGTATGTCACAACCAGCAACAAGGTGTACAATTGTTTCCAATTCTGTTTTACAAAACCTACTGTTGGTTTCTCCCACATGTTTAATGGACTTTGTAAACCAACGTGTATGTAGGCCACTATCCTGGGCCACCAATATTAACCTTTCATCTTTTGGTTTGATTTTGCATCTTCTTAACCATTCCTGCTTTCGATCTTGATCAACATGAGTTTTTTTCCTGGACTTTTCTACACTTAGAACTATATTCATGCATTTTCCATATTTCTTGCCTTCTCATCTGATCCTTCACCTTAAATTCTTTCTGCTTTTGGCACATTCAGTTACTGCCTAATTTTTATCTATTTCTTGTTTGATTTTCATTCCCGCTTGACGCCAATATGCTTCTGCTAGACTTAAAAGGGAAGTCATCTTAGCTTTATTCTCCTGTTTCAAAACGTTCACTACATTTGGGTCTTGTCAGGTCAGCAGCTATGTATGCAGTCCCACAATTTTGCAGATCTGTAGAGGTAATCAATTTCAAGGAAGCTCACATCTCTTTCGGAAAGGGGAATATGTAATCTTGGTATGCACTGATTTTTATAAATCATTTGATGAGCATGAAGCATCCTTGTTTTCCGGTCTAATCTATCCAACACATTTTGGGGCCAGTCAAACACTCCAAAACTGTAAGTTAGGACAGGAAGAGGAAATTGGTTTATAGCTTGAACTTTGTTCCTAGATGCCAATGCAATTTTAAGGATTAATTTAAGTATTCTAAAATGTTCCTTACTAAGTTTTATTCACATTTGTTCATGTTTTACTACTGATCCTATATCAATTCCCAAATATTTATACACTCCCTGTTGCTCAAGTTCTTTTATATCACATTCCAGTCCCAAATGGATGTTTTCTTGGTGCTGCAGCTTTCCTGTTTTAAAGGTTGCTTTTGTACATTTATCAAGACCAGATGACATTCTTATACCTGAAAGTTCTGACTACTTGCAGTTGTGCTTTCAGTTCCTCATCTAATGCTCTATGCAGTTTTAAATCGCCGACAAAGGGAAGATGAGAAGTCTTTGCATTTTGTTGCTTTCTGGGAGCCAAATTACAGCCATGACCTAATCTGTTAAACAGACAGCTTAATGGGTTAGGGGCAAGGCAAAAGAACAATGGTGACAGAGAGTCACCTGGAATAACCCCCTTTGGATTTTTATCCCTGGAATAATAATGTGTCCTTTATCATGGCTTAACTGCAAAGTGATTTGCCATTATTTCATGGTCGCAGTGATGTAATTTATCAGTGTAGGGTGTTATCTTATACATTTTTATGCAGTATTTTATCCACGAATGTGGGATACTGTCAAATGCTTTTCCGTAGTCAATCCATGCCATACTTAAGATTCTTGCCTTTTTTAGTTTTCCACTATGACTTTATTTAACAAATGATCCTTTGTTCCATATGACTTTTTTATTGCGTTTTTTTGTTCTATTGCCATAACTGAGTTTTCTTCTAAATGACTATAAACTCTGTTGGCATCAATTCCAATTTTTAGGGTAGCTAGCAGATTCACTCTTAAGTAGGAGCATTGTTTTTCCTGTTGTTAGCCAAGTTGGTGCCTGTTCAGGGTGCACACATAAATCTTTCTTATTCATGGCTAAATCTTCATGCAAAGACATTGATGCTTTTAACCAGAAGTTAGGTACTGCAACTGAGCCTGGGGTTTTCCAATTAGAGGCTTTTCTTAACTTTGCTTCAATCTCTCTGGCTGTTACTTAATCCTATTTCATATCTTCTACCTTTGAACTTCTTATTCTTTCTTTTACTTTTATCCATTTAGCATCTTTGTTATGTTCTACAGGATCTTCATAAATACTTCTCCAAAATGTATCTATTTTTTCTCTTTTGGGTGTCTTTCAATTCCTTTTACCTTGTTTCCCAATTCACTTTAAAATGTTTTTGGAGTATCAATAAATTGCTTATTTATTACTTTTCCTTATACTTATCTGTGCATCTTCTAAGTTTTTCTGACTGTGCTGAGATTTTTAGTTTATTACTTGCGATAGTGGGTGATAAATCCTGATCCATTATAATACTGTGCATTACTTTCATCACGGCCATCATTCTGAGTATTTATGTTGATCTGTTTCCTCTTCTATACTCTTCTAACAGTGACACTTCTTGTCTTAATTGCTTTATAATTTTCTCTGTTTGATACTTCCATGATGGTATTCAATTTCTCCCCTTCCCTTCCTTATACTTTACTATATGACATGCAATTTATATCATAAAGTGTTTTATACAAATACTGTTAAGAACCAAAATTGTTTTACTTAGTTACCTTTTCCCCTTCTTCTCTCTCTTTTTACACATTTTAGTGTCTTTCTAAACAATGATGTGAAGTGGGGCTTATGCCGCTCAGTTCCCCAACAAGCTTAACAAAGTCAGCAAAAATCCAATCTTTCTCAAGCCACTTTTTCTTGTGAAGCCATATTTCACAAATGTGACTGAGGCTTTATAGTCTCACATGTATTCACTAATTTCAGTGTTGCTGGTCTTCTTCCTGTTCATCTCCATCTCCTAACCACAAACTCTGGTTCATGTCCAAGGTACCCCTGATAGTTCTAGTAAACTTCTGTGCTTTTTTTTCCCTGTCTCTCATGCATTTTCCTTTGGAACACTGGAAAAGGTTTCAATGGGAAGTCTGTCTATGAGCCTTACATCCAAAGAATGAGAAGCAAGAGTTCCCTTCTGTGTGACATCTAACCCCCTGTTGGACAAACTTTTGTATTTCCCCCTGTTCTGCATCAAAAAAATGTCTGATCCCCAGGAAAAAAAAATTCTGGATACAGCAGCTTGAATCTCACCCCTGCCTCTCAACATTCCCTGACTGCTGAGATAAATTTGCTTCTCTTCTGTATGGTGTACAGTAAGTAATCATTTTCCACAAATACTCTACCAGTTTTGTCAGAATCAACTCTTTTTGCTGGTATGATTACATCTTTTCTAATACAGGTCTTAACTGCTTTCTCATGCCCAGATTAGGATTATACACATGACGTGCCCTTTCAATTAACAAATCCTGTTGTAGAATACCATCCCAGTTATTTATTTGTGTTTTCATAAAATGAATACACTCTCTCCTTCCAGGTTCTCTGGTACAGCACAAAATCTCAAGGTTTTCCCTATATATGCTCTGTCCTCTAACACTACCATTTTTTGAAACAGCTCTTCTTCAGCAGTTTCATACTCAGCCAGTCTTTTCTTCAGTTCAAACTTTGATTTTTGCAGTTTTATCAGTTTCTCTTCCATTTTTCCAGCCTTTTGTTATATGAGTTGGTATACTCCTTTAGTGTTTATTTTATCAACTCTGAGCACATCTAACGTATTTTTCCTCTAAATTACTCGAAGCCATCTCTTGTACCAAAGTTGGAGCTTGGACTGCTGCAGGATTATTCTCAGACAGTGTTTTCATCTTTTCTGATCGATTTTCTGTGAGGTTTTCAAAATTTTTTTCTTTGCTGGCTTCCAGGCAGTGCACTTGATATTCATTAACTGAATTTTACTAAAACTGACAATATCAATGGCTGTTTCTCACTTTCTAATTTCACACCGGGAGAGCTGAAGTTATGCTGGTGATCAGTCTGCAGCCATCTTCTACATCTTTTTCTACAAAAATTCCCCTCAACTGCATCATTCCAGTTGTTATATCCTCTCAAGTCAAATTTGACCACTCACTGTAATGATCTTCCTGAAAACCTGCTTCTCTACCTCCTAATAACTCCTCTGTATTCAGAGATTTCTGCAAATCCATTTAAAATTATATACCAATCTTACTGATAATCACAAATGTTACAAAATTTTTATTTTATTTATTTATTTTACATTTGTTGACCAGGTTTGTCTGACTGAACTGACAGCCCTTTTTCAGGGGAGGCCCTGGGAGAAAAGCTCCACAAATTTACGATAAAAATTATTGGTATTATAAACAAAAACATTGACATTTTCAAGTTTGGAACAGCAAAATACACAAATTATTTACAGAGTTTAAGCTGACATTTAACTTGAGATATATGCTGAAACAGTATGCTAAGTTTTTAAGTAAATCAAGGTAGTTATAGTTGAAGATCATCCAGGTAGTATATTCAAAGAAATATATATTGTTTTAAGACTGAGAGATCTCCAGAAGTCCTTGTATTTGAGGCTGCTACCTACTCCTCTGAAAGGTACTTCCTCTTGGATGTATACATTAAGGCACTTGTATCAGTCTGACATAAGCATGGCACGTATGAAACTAAACGCATATGGATGCACATAAGTCACTACAAACATACTTTTATGATAGTTGAGACAAAAGGACTTATTTGTTTTACAAAATAAATGGAAGTGTTTGTTTGCTGTGACCTACGTGCATCTATGCATCGTTGTATTCATTGGTTTGTTTTTTCAGGCAGTTTTATCCATATGGTGGGGTACTCGTATCAATAAACTCTATAAGACAAAGAAAGAGCTCCTCCCAGGCATATGTGATTTTATGCCCATTTCATCATTAAAAAAGGGACTGAAACCTGGTAAGTCACTAAAACTAAGCATCAGAAAATGCACGGCCAACACTGAGATTAAGGTTAAAAACAAATTCAAAAGTCAAACTATAAGGCCTTTTTTTAGCTACATTAGGAAGTTCAGAAGCTAAGCAGTAACTAACAATTCTATACTGAACATATCTGTCTCTAATGTTACCTCCTTCTCTCCCCTCAAAGAAACAGCTAATATTCTTGCAGACAAATTCTCTCCCAACTTCATCCAGATATCCTCCTCTCTATCTCCCCATTCCCCCCCCTCACACCTCCCCTCCTGAAACCACTATGGACAAATTTTTGTCCCTTTCTGAAATTGAAAATATCAGTTGCACAGGCCTTGACCTCTGATGTCTGCTGAGAAGCTTTAAATCCTACCTAGCAAACCCTCCATCAGCTGTTAATTCTGATTCTCTCCACTGGTTACAGCCTAGAGGTGTAGAGAACAGTTGTTGTGGTACCCTTACATAAAGGTGGTTCTTCTACTGACCCTAGGAATTATGTCTCTCTCTAGTATTTGCGAGGCTATGAAACATATTATAGCTGGACTAATAAACAACAATACAGGTGAAATTATATCAGGAGATGCACACCAGTTTTGACTCATAAAACACAGATCATACCCGATCAATTTGATTGAGTTCTTTGAAAGGGTTATAAGAGACCACGAGCAAAACAAAAATACAGCCCGTGTTGCTTACCTGGGCATTGCCAAACCCTTTGACACTATTGTCCATGCTAGCATTATTGATAAACTCTCCAAAATTGCCATCAACTCATATGTGGATTGATGGACAAGGTAGTTGGCCATCTAACAGAACACATATTGGCCTGAGGTATTTGCTCTAGTAAGAAAAATGTCACCAGTACAGTCCCACAAGGTAATGTCCTGGATCCCATCCTCTTTGGTATCTACCTCTCTGACATGAATGCTGATCAAGGGACTATGATTCAAGACGTTTTCTGATGATGACATACTAGGGGTGGAGTTACTGGATTTCATTCTGATATTCAAATTTTTCAGCAAGGCAACTGCTTGATGTATCAATCATATGCTTATCTTTAATACCAACAAATGCAGCAATTTTAAATTTGGTAAATCTAGCATTACTACTGCAAACCATAAATTTTAAACTTTCGCTTAAATCCAATGCAGTAATCAGGCAGCTGTGTAAAGTACAGTTGTGTAAGAATTTAACCCAACAGCAGATGTCCTAATCACATGTTGCAGTATTCCTTACTATAGGGATATCCTACCTAGGGTAGCCATGATTCTGGTTAGCAACCACCTGCATGTCCTCTGATATGTGCCATATATCAGGCAGATATCCTATGTCTGAAGCATAAGATGCATAAGGTACATAAGGGATAGATATATGATCACAAAGCCCTCAGAACTGAACTGGCTCACAAAAACAGGAGCAGCAGAAAAAGAACTAAAAAAGTATGGTGCATGTACACCCAGAAAAAAAGAAGTCCTCTCAACCAGTGGAATAAAAGAGAAAAAAAACAGGGGGAAGGATGAAGGGATGGGATTCTGCAAAAGTGATACGTAGAATGTTTACTGTTATGATAAGTTCTTGCACAACTTGCACTATGTCCTTCCTTCATCACTGTTGCAATATTCCTGACCACAGAAAGAGAACTACAGCAACTGTAAAGAACGGGAGGAAGGAAGAGAAACTGAGGAAACCTCCAAAAGACCATGTAGGATGGGCCTAGCAAATCCTGCTCTGGTGATAGAAAACCTATCCAACTTGTAGTGCTTAGTAAAAGTGGAAGACTGGCAGAGATGGCTGACATCCCTGGTTTGGCACCTATGTCTCTAATGCAGACAGGTAACCTGTAAATGGTTCATCTCCCAGGCTCAAGCTTACACTTATCTAGGGTATCAGAACTTGTCAGAGATTTGGGATGCATGGCTAGGCTTAAAAAGGCCCTTATGGCGTTAGCCTAGTAAACACCTCCTCTTCTTCTTTTTGGTTACTCCAACTAGGGGTCGCCACAGCGGATAATCTGTTTCCATTTCTTCCTGTTCTCTGCATCTTGATCTGTCACACCAACCACCTGCATGTCCTCTCTCACCACATCCATAAACCTTATATTAGGCCTTCATCTTTTCCTGTTACCTGGCAGCTTCATCCTTAGCATCTTTTTCCCAATATACTCTGCATCCCTCCTCAGCACATGTCCAAACCAATGTAATCTTGCCTCTCTGGCTTTGTCTCCAAACCTTCCAACCTGGGCTGACCCTCTAATATACTTATTCCTAATCCTGTCCACCCTCGTCACAACCAGTGCAAATCTTAACATCTTTAATTCTGCCACGTCCAGCTCTGACTCTTGCCTTTTTGTCAATGCCACTGTCTCCAACCCATATAACATAGCTGGTCTCACTACCCACTTGTAGACCTTCCCTTTCACTCTAACTGGTACTCGTCTGTCACAAATCACTCCTGACACTCTTCTCCACCCACTCCATCCTGCCTGTACTCTCTTGTTCACCTCTCTTCCACACTCACCAATACTCTGAACTGTTGATCCCAAGTATTTAAACTCATTCACCTTCGCCACCTCTACTCCCTGCATCCTCACCATTCCTCTATTCTCCCTCTCATTCACACACATATATTCCGTCTTAGTCCTGCTGACCTTTATTCCTCTTCTCTCTAGAGCATATCTCCACCTCTCCAGGGTCTCCTCCACCTGTTCCTTACTCTCACTACAGATCACAATGTCATCTGCAAACATCATAGTCCACGGGGACTCCTGTCTGATCTCGTCTGTCAACCTGTCCATCACCATTGCAAATAAGAAAGGGCTCAGAGCTGATCCTTGATGTAATCCCACCTCTACCTTAAACGTATCTGTCACTCCTACCGCAGACCTCACTGCTGTCACACTACCCTCGTACATATCCTGTACCACTCTTACATACTTCTCTGACACTCCCGACTTCCTCTTACAATACCACAACTCCTCTCTAGGCACCCTGTCATATGCTTTCTCTAAGTCCACAAAGACACAATGCAACTCCTTCTGACCTTCTTTGTACTTCTCCATCAACACTCTCAGAGCAAACATCGCATCTGCAGTGCTCTTTCCTGGCATGAAACCATACTGCTGATCACTAATCATCACCTCCCTTCTTAACCTAGCTTCCACTACTCTTTCCCATAACTTCATGCTGTGACTGATCAATTGAATCCCTCTGTAGTTACTACAGCTCTGCACATCACCCTTATTCTTAAAAATCGGTACCAAAACACTTTTTCTCCATTCCTCAGGCATCCTCTCACTTTCCAAGATTTCATTAAACAATCTGGTTAGAAACTCCACTGCCATTTCACCTAAACACCTCCATGCTTCCACAGGTATGTCATTAGGACCAACAGCCTTTCCATTCTTTATCCTCTTCATAGCTATCCTTACTTCCTCCTTTCTAATCCACTGCACTTTATGATTCACTATCTGCACATCATCCAACCTTCTCTCCCTCTCATTCTCTTCATTCATTAGCCCCTCAAAGTACTCCTTTCATCTGCTCAACACACTCTCCTCGCTTGTGAGTACGTGTCCCTCATTGTCCTTTATCACCCTTACCTGCTGCACATCTTTACTAGCTTGGTCCCTCTGTCTAGCCAATCAGTACAGGTCCTTTTCTCCCTTCTTAGTGTCCAACCTTTCACACAACTCTTCATATGCCTTATCTTTACCTTTTGCCACCTCTCTCTTTGCTATGCACCTCATCTCCTTATACTCTTGTCTACTTTCTTCATCTCTCTGACAATCCCACTTCTTGTTCGCCAACCTCTTTCTCTGTATACTCTTCTGTACTTCCTCATTCCACCATCAGGTCTCCTTGTCCTCCTTCCTCTTTCCAGATGTCACACCAAGCACCTTTCTAGCCATCTCCCTTACTAGCTCTGCTGTAGTTACCCAGCTATTCAGTAACTCTTCACTGCCACCCAGTGCCTGTCTTAACTCATCCCTGAACTCCAACTCACAATTACCCTTTTTCAATTTCCACCTATGAACCTATAAATGAAGAATATGCCAGACCAGAACAAAGCAATTCACACAGACAGGAAAGAACAGTAGGAGTTCCCACAGAAAAAGGGTCACATTCATTCTCGTGACACTAAGAAAATACCTTTCACTCAGCTACATAAGAGTTTCTAGTAGTGGGTTTTCTAGCCTCCTGTAAAACTGAAAGCATATTCTCAGAAAAATGCCAGAAAGGAATCAAAACCATATCACCCAAATAGACAAATGTAGTGTGGGAAGATAAGGGGAAATAGAGAGCCCTTGTGTCCTGTATGAGAAGTCCATTCTGTCAGGTAACCTGATTGCCCAAGGACAGGTGAGAATTGAAAACCAAGGCTTGGCACTCTGAAAGAGAACTTGCTGAGATACACCTGATGAGTACTAACTGATGAACGATGTTAAGGAAAATCTCTGTGCAATAACCACTCGTGAGAACCAGAAAAGGAAGATCTAGATTTAGAGATATCTTGCAGATTCACGATGGAGATTATTTCTTTAGGCAAGGCAAGAGGAGAAATTCAGAAGTCCAGAGGATGACAATGTTGAAGCCAAATTGCCTTCAGATACCAATGGAATTTCCTCATACAGAGTCTGCAAATAGAATCACAGGGATAGTATATACCATGAACCTCAGGACTTAGGAACTCTCTTGCTGCAATCTCTTGCAGCGGAAAAAGGTATCGAGGAAGTTGGCAAAGAGAGGACCGGGGGAGGAAGAAAAACTGTCATGGTAAGAGTTTGAATTCTGCAACTCAAAAAAAAAAAAATGTGGCAGAACTGACTTTTTTTTTTTAGATTTAAAGTGAAGCCTACACTGCAAAGGAGGAGCATTGTGAACCCCTACACCTGCAGGAGTGCCTGCTGAGAAGGAGCTTGAATAAGAAGGCTGGCCAGATAAGGAAAAATCTGTACACCATGAAGTCTGCGAACAGCTATGACAGGGCTAAACATTTAGTAAATACCCTCAGGCCTGCAGAAAGATCAAATGGCAAAGCAGAAAACTGATGATGTGAGGAAGATACAGAACAGGAAGCATTTCCTGAAAACATGAAGAACAGGAATATGGAGATATGCATCATTCAAGTCTAGAGAAACCAGAAAGGCTTACTGACAAAAGATTTAACATTTTGAAAGGGGAAACTTTCAAAAAAAGTGTTGACAGAGAAGAGATCTAATACAGGCCTCCAAGAACTCTCCTTCCAAGGAACTAGAAAACATCCTGGAATAGAAACCCTTGCCCTTCTGTCATGGAGGAACTAGCTGAATAGTGCCCTGTGACAGAAGACCTTGAATCAGTGGAGGAAAATGTGGCAACCTGCAAGGAGGAGGCTGAGGAATATCTAAAAAGGGAGGAGGGGACTTTCACACCATTCTGTAGCGCTTGTGAATTATACACAGAACTCGCTACAGTCTGTAGTAATTCTCTGCCAATAGGAAAAGGACAGAGACAGTCTGTGACACAGAGGAATCTGACTGAGAGGAAGAGGGAGGCAGTTATGTCGAGGAAGTTTCATCAGGAAAGGAAGACATTTACCCCTTAGAGTCATCATGACTGGATTTCTCATGAAACGTCCTTTTAGAAGACCTGTTTCAATGTCTATGTACAAAAGGACATGCTTTGGAAGGATAGTTTCTCTGGTACTTAGGAACAGAGGAAAGGAAGATGAGTTAAAACGTTTGCAAATAACAGACAGATCTGAAAAGGAATGCTTATAAAAAAAATTCTGAGCATCAGGAACCTTATAAAACCTGTTTTTTAGAATCCGTCTGAAGAAGACCATAATACCTCTTCTTCACATCACTCAAATGAGAGATTCACACTAAAACTGTTGCATCATTTAAGGATAGTATTCCCAACCAAAGCTAAGTTCCTCTATTGGGGACTCAGATGAAAGAGTCCTCCTTACCAGAACACACTGCAAGACACAAACGAATCTGGGAAAAATAAGCTAAAGACTACCCCTACCCCCTGAAATCTACATCTTCATCAGAAGTTGTCATCTACCTTGACCTTTTTAAAGGAGCAGAAGAAGGAAGACCTATAGGAGAAGGGTCTGACAACCCATGATAAGGCTTCAAAGCCATCAGGTCTTCAAAAAGACTTTGGGTAAAGTCTTGACATTCTTTCTGGTGGTACTTAGCAATAGGAGCAATATGTCTGGTTCTCTGCTTCTTTTTTACAGAGACGTCTGTCCATACAAACCACAGATGTTCTGATCCATGACATACCTTTATTAAAGAAAGTGGGACGTCTTTCTGATCCAGAATCTGCAGAATCTTACAGGCCCTACCAAAATCATCAGCTGAGGTTCCCCCTTCTCATCCTTGATGAACATCGGCTCTGCCCCACTGGACATGAGAGTCCGAATGGAGAGATGGTAAAATCAGCAAAGGGAGAGAGTTATTGCTGGAAATGAATTCATCCTCAAGTCTTGGTGAGTACCTTCACAAGGCAGACCCTGTTTTTCACAAAATCTCACCAAGATGACACTGATATATAGACTGTATTTTAGATAGTATATAACATGGACAGAAGTAGGTCTAAAATAAAAAAGATAGTTGGATGCACAAGACCCAGGATAAAAAAGTGCCCAATCCTGGTAGACACACTGGTGCCAGGACTGGAATAAATGACAGTGCAGAATCCCCAAAATACAGAAACATTCCTACAAAGGGGCTAGGCCAGGCCCATGGGAAGGATGGCACCCCTGTTGTAGAAGGAAGTAGCAGTCCACAAAAATCACAAAAACTGACAGGCCAAAGAAGAGCCATAAAAACGACAGAGTGGACTATTGAGGATAAGAAAGAGATTATGTAGTGTTACTATTATGCAAAAAACCCCAGAAGTCCTAGACACAAAATATACAAAAAGATTAAGAGAAAAATTAGAGGAAAGAAAAATACTTCCACAAGAAAATGTGTTAGAAGCCTCAAATAAAAATTTGTGTTCATTCATACAACAGATTTGTGAAAAACATTATATAGACCAGGAAACTTTGATCTGTTTGGAAAAAGAAGCATCTGAGGAAGTGTGAAAATATAAACAAAACCTACAGATTTTTGAAAAGTGTAAAAAAGAAATATGGACATGGGAAAGAGAGAGAGATTTGATATGGTGCAATATTTGTGCAAAGTCTAAGGACAAATGAATCAATACAAAAAAGCAACTCCAAAGATATTTGAAGAGAAATACAGGCAAAGGCATCCAGATATGGAAAATTTCACAAAAAATATTAATATCACAATGAGGAAATGTAGAAAAGAAGATTAGTAAAGTAAAAGTTAAAAAAAATACAAGCTCAAGTTATGGAATGCCGGAGAAGTGAAGGATTTGGTGTAGAAGGTCTAACACAAGTTGCATCACAGCATGATGGAACAAGTCCCCAAAGTAAAAAGAAACAGGAAGATCAGGAGACATCTGAAGAAGAAATATGGACATGGGAAAGAAATAAGAAGTTATGTACTCACCATAACGTTCCATCTGAGTAGGTATCTTCATTTGTCTGCAACCTTTGGGATACGGATCCGATCTCGGATCCGAGCCGGCAACTTCTATCATAGCATAGATCCGAGCTCCTAGCTCCTCCCCTTATCCATAATGCCCTGCCTACCCTGACTGACCTCAGATCAAGTTTGCCCCATAGCACAGCTGATAAAAGTGTCCCAAAGGGAACCAATGCTAATAACCACAAGAATGATCATTTTGGTCAGGGGGAAGGAGGGGGGGATGGTTGCAGACAAATGAAGTTACCTACTCAGATGGAACGTTATGGTGAGTACATAACTTCTTAATCTGAAGTAGGGACTTCATTTGTCAGCAACCTTTGGGACAGAGTCCCCAGCTACCTGAATCTTGGGTGGCCTTCATGGAAGGATATTCCGGAGCACCGCAGAGCCAAAGGACGCCCTACCTCGGGAGACAACATCAATTTTATAGTGGCTGATAAAGGTGTGAGATGAAGCCCAAGTGGCTGCGGAACAAATGTCATCCAGTGGAACCCTAGCTTGAAAGGCCGCAGATGTGGCAACGGCCCTAGTAGAATGAGCATGGACTCCTTGAGGTGCAGGCCTTCCCGAGCTTTGATATGCTAAGAGAATACAACTCGAGATCCATCGAGAGAGAAACTTTAGAAACTGGCTTTCCGAAATTACTTTTGGCAAAGGAGATAAACAACTGATCGGATTGCCTATGATCAGCAGTTCTATGAATATAAAAATGTAGTTGTCTGTGTATGTCTAAGGAATGCAGCTTGTACTCTCCTTTGTTTTGAAAGTTGGGGAAAAACACTGGAAGACTGATAGATTGATTGATGTTCGCTTCTGAAGATACCTTAGGTAGGAAGGACGGATTGATCCTGAGGTAAACCCTATCCGGGTGAAAGACCAAATATGGTGGTTTGACACAAAGAGCTTGCAATTCCGATACTCTTTTGGCTGAAGTTATGGCCACCAAAAAGACTGTCTTCCAAGAGAGAAATATGAGATCAACCGTGGCCGCCGGTTCGAAAGGGGGACCAGTCAAGGCCTGTAAGACTAAGGATAAATCCCATGGAGGTACCACCTCTTTGACTGGAGGCCTAAGGAGGAAGGTACCCTTGAGGAAGGTCTTACACAGTTTGGAAGTGATAAGAGGGCCAGACTCTTGCCCCACGTGATAGTATGAGATTGCTGCAAGTTGTACCTTGACTGTGGAAGAACTAGCCCCCTGGTGAAAGAGAGAAGTTAGAAAATCTAGAACCAATGCTATCGGAGCTGTAAAAGGGTCTAAACGACGGTGTTCTGCCCAAATGGTGAAGCGTTTCCACTTACTCCGATAAACCCTCCTGGTGGAAGGCTTGTGAGCTGCTACAAGAATGGCTTTGACAGGTGATGAGATCCCGGGAGTCCTTATGAGGAGTGGAACTGGAGCAACCAAGCCGTCAGCTTGAGGTTGACCAGGTTCGGAGTCGGAAGATCGAGAGGGTGAGAAATGAGATCCGGGACGGGATCCAGAATCCATGGTGGATACACTAGGTGAGACCATAGGTAAGGAACCACATCTGACGAGGCCAGAATGGGGCAATGAGGATCATCTTGCTCCCCAACTGCCTGGCTTTCTGCAATAATTTCAACATCAGGGGAAGAGGAGGGTAAGCATAAAGCAGACCGGGAGGCCAAGCATGAACTAGAGAGTCTCTCGGGGACTCCCCCGGAGGGGGGATCAGAGCGAATTAATCGCTGCATTTGGTGTTTGAAGGAGAGGCAAAAAGATCGCAACAAGGTTGCCCCCATCGGGCAAATACTTGCTCTGCAATTCGAGGGTTGAGAGACCATTCGTAAGGAGTCAGGATAGTACGACTGAGCCTGTCCGCTAGAATGTTGGACCGTCCCGGAATGTGCGTTGCTATGAGAAAGCGGTTGGTGGAAATCGCCCATTCCCACACTCTCATGGCCTCGCAGCAAAGGGGGTAAGACCTGGCTCCCCCCTGTTTGTTGATGTACCGGACGACTGACATGTTGCTTGTCTGTACTGCAATCATCCCTACCGGAAGAGAGTTGTGTAGTGCCTGCAACGTCAAAAGCACCGCCCTCATCTCTAGGACGTTAATATGCAAAGAGGTCTCTACGTCGTTCCACGTGCCTTGGACTGTCCTGCCTGAAAAATGCCCCCCACCCCAGGCGAGAAGCGTCCGTGGTCACTGTGTCAACTGGCGGTGGTAGTGAGAAGGGACGTCCCGTGTGGAGATTGGGAGACTGGAGCCACCACACGAGCGACCTTCTGCAAACCTTGCTTAAGGAAATGGGATGAGACAGGGGGTTGCGAGACAGGGACCATTGTACCTGGAGGGTCCACTGCAGGACCCTCATGTTCAACCGGGCCAATGGCAGCAGAGATCCTAAAGAGAGCCGCCATAGATCCTAAAGCCCTCAGGACCAATTCCGCCGAAGGAGTTTGCAGTTGAAGGATGGCCTGCACGTGCAACATCAGGTTCCGAAGCCGATCTGGAGTCAAGAACGCAAGCATCTGTCTGGAATCCAGTCTCGCCCCTATAAAATCCAACACCTGTGTAGGGATCAGAGAGGATTTGGTCATGTTGATGGTTAATCCTAATAGTGGAGCCAGACTGAGGAAATAATCCCTGCATGAACAAAGTAGATGCCTTGTTGGGGCCGTAAGGAGCCAGTCGTCCAGGTATGGAAAGACCTGAATTCCCTGGAGTCTCAGGTGGGCGGCTGTTATCGCTAGGACTTTGGTGAACACCCTGGGGGCTGAGGTGAGGCCGAAGGGAAGGGCCCTGAATTGAAAGTGACTGGCTCCCAGCCGGAAGCGGAGAAACCTCCTGGAACGCCTGTCCACTAGAATGTGATAGTACGCATCCTTGAGGTCTATGGAGCACATCCAGTCATCCTCCCGCAATAAGGGGAGGACAGATTGCAACGTGACCATTCGGAACTTTTCTTTGGGTACCGTCAGGTTTAGGAGAGAGAGGTCGAGGATGGACCTCAAGTCCCCCGTCTTTTTTGGCACCAGAAAGAACCTGGAGTAAAACCCTGATCCGATTTGATCTGGGGGGAGGGGCTGGATGGCTCTTTTTTTGCAGAAGCTGCTGAATTTCTGAGCAGCCGCCTCCCTCTGACTGGGTGGTACGTCGGGGAGGCCTCTGATTTAGGGGGTTACGATAAAGAGAATTTGGTAACCTCTGGATATAATATGAAGCACCCAGCGATCCGTTGTTATGGACTCCCACATTGCTAGGTGCCTCGAAAAACGCCCCCCGACTGCCTCCAGAGTGGAGCAGCCGGGTAACCCCTCAGGGGTTCTGCGTGGGCCTCTCAGAGAACGGTTCTCTGGACCCAAAATTCCTGGGACCCCCCTCTGCCTCTGGGGTGGCGTCATCCCTGTCCTCCTCTGCCACGAGAGGACTGGTTGTCCTGAGCAGACTGGGATTGATGCGATTTTCGGAACCACATCTTCTTCTGACCCTTTTGGTTCGTGGAAAAAGACCTATGGGGCACAGAGAAGTGGACTCCGACGGCAGACAAAGTCTTCCCGTCTTTCTCGCTCTGGACAAGAGTGTCGCGAAACGTTTTGCCGAACAGTGCAGAACCATCAAAAGGGGCATTCGCGAATGACGCCTTAAAGGGTTCCGAGAAGTCACAGTGACGGAGCCAGGCCTGTCTCCTCATGACAAGCCCGACTCCGCCTGCTCTAGCAACAGCTGCATAGAGGTGTTAGAAATAGAGCGGAGGGTGGCCATTCGGGAGGAGTACAGATCCTTGTCTCCCTCCGACATGGACCCTGGGGGGGAAGCAACGTATTCCTTAATTAGATCCCGCTGCATCCGAATAACGTGTGCCATGTAGTTCAAGGCCCTCAGAAAGAATGTCTCTGAACTGAAGGCCCACTTCCCAAGATGGTCCATCGCGCGAGACTCTTTGCTCGGAGGATGAACCGTGGGGCTCTCCTGAGCCAACTCTTTCTTGGTGGCTGCAGCCACCAACATGGCATCCACAGGGGGACCTCTGCTCCAGTGTGATCTCTCTGCAGGGGGGCTCAAAATTTTGTCCAGGTGCTTGGGGATTGGCTCTACGGTGTCCGGTTCCTTCCAAGCCCTAGTGGATATGAGATCCACCAAGGGGTCAGGTGGAGGGGCACCCAAGAGGTAGATGGTCCTGCCTCAAACGCCTCAAGGAATATGGACTCATCAGAGGAAGCCTTGGGGGCAGACCACCCACCCCTGATTTTGAGCATTTCCATGATGTCGGAGACATCCTCGGGGGGTGACCTAGGGGAGCCTTCCCCTTCATCTAAGTCCGTATCTTCGGTGAGACTCTCAGGGGAGTCTATGTGCCTCCTCTTGCACTTTGCCTTGTGAGGAATCTCCTCGGGGGGGCTGTCCGAGGAGTCCTCACGGACTATATCTTGTTCCACTGGAACTCCTAGAGGCGCTGAGGTAGGCTGCCCCGAGGGCCGGATGAGGGGAGCCAGGACCAGATGAGAAGGAGTGCGGGAGGGAGCCGAAGAGTGCCGCCTCGATGACCTCGACGGGGACCGGGTCACCTCCTCCTCGGGTCCCAGGGAGAAACAAGGGAATCAAATCCGAGGAGGAGGAGACCAAGAAGACCTGGACGGAGAAGCCCTCTTGGCGGGTGGGGCCGATGAAGAGTCCTCGGCCCGCCGCTTAAGGTGCTTCTCCCTCCGCTTCTCTTTCCTGGACTCCCTATCCTCCGGGGCCGAAGCGGGAGGTTGAGTCCCGGTCGGAGGAAGGGAGGCAGGAGTGACCGCTACCGGGGGGTAGCGGTCACCGAAGTACCGGAGGCCAAAGCAGAGTCTGGGGGTAAAAGGCCCGCCAGAACCAGCTTCGATCTCCGATCCTTAAGTGCCCCAAGGCACCTAACGCACCGAGTGTGGCCATCAGCCGGTGAAAGCTTGTGACCACACTCGGTGCATTTTGAAAAAAATGGCTTTAGGGGCCTCCGACATAACTAAAGTAAAGCACACTCACTAGGCCCCTACACTCAAGTCACACATACACACTATGACCAGCGGGGGAGGGAGGAAAAATTTAAATTAAAATTTAAGCTGAGAAAGCTAAAAATAGTAAGTTTTAGCGTTAAGGGTAAACCTACCATGCACACACAAACACTCAATTAGAAAAGAAGAAAGAAAACTTTTTTCTCACAAAAAACGCCAAGAGCTCTGGAATCTAGCTGTTGCTTGAAGAGTGGCAAACTAGATCTGGGGTCAGTCAGGGTAGGCAGGGGATTATGGGTAAGGGGAGAAGCTAGGAGCTTGGATCTATGCTAGGATAGAAGTTGCCGGCTCGGATCCGAGATCGGATCCATATCCCAAAGGTTGCTGACAAATGAAGTCCCTACTTCAGATAAGATATTTAACATAGTGTAATATTTGTGAAAAAGAGAAAGCAAATTTAATTAATACAAAAAGAGCAGCACCAAAGATAACTGAAGAGAAATACAGGCAAAGGAGCCTGGACATGGAAAGCTTTACAATACAAAAATAAGAAGACAGAGGAAAAGATTAACAATGGAGAAGTTAAAGAAATAGAAACTGAGATTATGGAGTACCTGTGAAGTGAATGATTCAGTGTAGAAAATCTAATTCAAAAGCACATCAGGATAGAGCAAAAAACATCCAAATTAAGGAGAAACCAGTGGAACAGGAAACAAACGGGCAGTTGCCATATGAAGATATTTTGGAACCTTCCACAGGAAGCCAGTATAAACGTTCACGTGAAGCTGGACAGCAAGGGAAGGAAAACTAAATTGTTGAAACTCTGATGCAGTTGATATTGAGGAGTGATAGGCCAGTGAGTTCCCATATGACAGAGCAACGGATGACAGGATGAAATGGAAGAGAATGTGCCACAGGAAGATGCTAAAGAACTTTCTATAGAATGCTCGCAGGAAATGGAGAACAAAAAATGTGCTCTTAGTTTAGAAGAAAATGAGCTAAGAGAAGAGTTGCTTGATTTAATAGATACAGACATACTAAGAACAATGAAAGAAACTGCAGAAGGTCAATAAAACCCAAAAAGTCAGAAGTTTAATAAAACAAATGAATACAGTAATTAGGACTGTCCATAGAGATCCGTGTGATATAACAGAGGTAAACAGGATATATTACTGTGCATCTAAATTAATAACAGATAAAATTCTACCACAAGAACACAGGGTAGTCAGGGAAAGGAAGAGGAGAAATTGAATACCATCATGGAAGTACCGAATAGAGAAAACTATAAAACAATTAAGACAAGAAGTGTCACTGTTCGAAGAGTACTGAAGAGGGAACAGATCAACAAAAATACTCAGAAAGATAGACGTGATAAAAGCAATGTGCAGTATTATAATGGATCAGGATTTATTATACACTATTCCAAATAATAAACAAAAATCTAGCACAGGCAGAAAAGCTTAGAAGATACACAGATAAATATAAAAGGAAAAGTACAAAATAAGCAATTTATTGATAACCCTAAAAAGTTCCACACAGAATTGGAAAACAAGGAAAAAGGAATTGAAAGGACACCCAAAAAAGAGGAAATAAAAACGTTTTGGAGAAATATCTATGAAAATTCTGTGGAACATAAAGATGCTAAATGGACAGAAGTAAAAGAAAGAAAGAATAAGAAGTTCAAAGGTACTGGAAATGAAATGGGATGAAGTAACGACTAGAGAGACTGAAATAAAGTTAAGAAAAAGCCTATAATTGGAAACCCTAGGCCCAGCTGCAGAACCTAACTTCTGGCTAAAAGCATTAACATCTTTGCATATAGATTTAACCATCAATAAGAACTATTTATACACGCACCCGGAAAAGACACCAACCTCGTTAACAACAGGAAACTCAATGATCCTATTTGAGAGTGAACCTGCATGTTATCCTAAAAATTATAGACCAATAACTTGCCTTATAAAGACGTACAAACTACACACTGGAATTGAAGCAGACAGAGTATGTAGTCATTTAGAAGAAAATTCAATCATGGCAATAAAACAAAAAGGTAATAAAAGCAAGTCATATAGAACAAAGGATTGTCTGTTGTTAAATAAGGCCATAATGGAGAACTGTAAAAAGGGGAAGAATATAAGTATGGCATGGATTCAGTACAAAAAAGCATTTGACAGTATCCCACATTCATGGATAAAAGAGTGCTTAAAAACATGTAAGATACACCCTACACTGATCAATTACATTACAGTGACCATGAAACACTGGCAGACCATTTTGCAATTAAGCAATGAAAAAAGACACATTATTATTCCAGGGATACAAATTCAAAGGGGGATATTCTAGGGTGACTCCCTGTCACTGCTGCTATTCTGTCTTGCCCTTAAACCTTTAAGCTGTCTACTTAACAGATAAGGCCTTGGCTATAATTTGGCTCCTAGAAAACAACCAAGTGTAAAGACCTCTCATCTTCTCTTTATCAATGATTTAAAACTGTATAGCTCATCAGATGAGGAACTGAAAGCACAACTGCAAGTAATTAAAACTTTTTCAGATGATAGTCTTGATAAATGTGCAAAAGCAACCTTTAAAGCAGGAAAGCTGAAGCACCAAGAAAACATCAGTCTGGGACAAGAATGTGATATAAAAGAACTTGAGCAAGAGGGAATGTATAAATACATGGGAATTGATGAATGATCAACATTAAACCATGAAAATAAATGCAAATAAAAATTAAAAAGGAATATTTTAGAAGACTTAAATTAATCCTGAAAACAGTGTCAACATCCAGGAACAAAATTCAAGTTATAAACCAATTTATTCTTCCTGTCCTAACTTATAGTTATGGAGTGAGTGAGTGGCCCCAAAATGTGCTGTATAGATTAGACAGGAAAACAAGGATGATTGATGCTCACCAAATGATTTGCAAAATCAGTGCATACCAAGATTATATATTCCCCATTCCGAAGGTGGTATGGGCCTCACTGAAATTGATTACATGTATAGATTTTCAATTCTGGGACTGCACAGATCTGCTGACCTCACATGACCCAAAAGTAGTGAAAGTTTTGAAATATAAGGAGAATAAATCTAAGATGACTTCCCTGCTTAGTCTACCAGAAGCACATCAGTAGCAAGAAAGAATAGATCTGAAACGAGAAGTAGATAAAAATCAGCAGCAACTGAAAGTGCCAAAAAAAAAAAAGAAAGAATATACGGTGAAGGATCAGATGAGAAGCCAAGAAATGTGGAAAATGTATAAATATAGCTGCAAGTGCAGACAACTTCTGGAAGAACATGACATTGATCAGGATTGAATGCAGGAATGGTTAAGGAGAGGCAAATTCAAACCAAAAGATGAAAGGTTAATATTGGCGGCCCAAGATAGTGGGCTACGTACACGTTGGTTTCTAAAGGCCATTGAACATATGGAAGAAACAGACAAATGCAGGTTTTGTAAAACTGAATTGGAAACGGTCGCACACCTTGTTGCTCGGGGTGACATACTAATGGCTGAAGGATTGTATACTGAAAGGCACAATAATGTGGCAAGACTGTTGCACTGGGGATTGTGAAAACATTATGGCACTGAAGTGGCTGAAAAACACTGGAAACATGAACCCTAAAGCATCCCAGAAAATGAAGTCTACATCAGATGGGATCACCCATTATCAACAGCTCAAAAGAGATGAAAGAAAACGAGATATAGTGGTCCCATGAAAAGAAGACAAAAGTAGCACTGATCATTATTCAATCGCTAACTGTCCATAAAGTTTCATGTGATATAACAGAAGTAAACAGGATACATTACTGTGCAGCCAAATTAATAACTGATAAAGTCCTATCACAAGAACACAGGGTAGTAAGGGAAAGGACGAAGAGAAATCAAATGCCATAATGGAAGTATCAAATAGAGAAAACTACAAAGCAATTAAGACAAGAAGTGTCACTGTTAGAAGAGTATAGAGGAGGGAACAGATCAACAAAAATACTCAGAATGATAGATGCGAGAAAAGCAATGCGCAGTATTATAAAGGATCAGGATTTATCAAGCATTATCGCAAATAAATTAAAAACATCAGCACAGGCAGAAAAACTTAAAAGATACACAGATAAATGTAAAGGAAAAGTACAAAATAAGCAACTTATTGATGACCCAAAAAAGTTTTATAGAGAACTGGGAAACAAGGTAAAAGGAATTGTAAGACAACCAAAAAAAGAAGAAATAGATACATTTTGGAGAAATATTTATGAAGATCCTGTGGAACCTAACAAAGATGCTAAATGGATAGAAGAAGTAAAAGAAAGAATAAGAAGTTCAAATGTACTGGATATGAAATGGGATGAAGTAATGGCCAGACAGACTGAAACTAAGTTAAGAAAAACCTCCAATTGGAAAATCCAGGCCCAGATGCAGTACCTAACATCTGGCTAAAAGCATTAACATTTCTGCACAAAGATGTAGCCATGAGTAAGAACTATTTATATGCGCAATCCAAACAGGCACCAACCTGGTTAACAACAGGAAAAACAATGCTCCTACTTAAGAGCGAACCTGCAAACTACCCTTAAAACTATAGACCAATAACTTTCCTTCTGACAACGTATAAACTATATACTGGAACTGATGCCAACAGAGTTCATAGTCATTTAGAATAAAACTCAATTATGGCAAAAGAACAAAAGGGTAATAAAAGAAAGTCATATGAAACAAAGGATCATTTGTTGTTAAAGTTATAGTGAAGAACTGTAAAAAGGGGAAGAATCTAAGTATGGCATGGATAGACTACAAAAAAAGCATTTAACAGTATCCCACATTCATGGATAAAAAGAGTGCTTAAAATGTATACGATACACCCTGCACTGATAAACTACATCGCAGTGACCATGAAATAGTGGCAAACCACTTTACCACTTTGCAGTTAAGCCATGATAAAAGACAAATTATTACTCCAGGGATAAAAATCCAAAGGGGATATTAGGGTGACTCTCTGTCACCCTTGCTCTTTTGCCTTGCCCTTAACACATTAAGCTATCTGCTTAACAGAGTAGGACATGGTTATAATTTGGCTCACAGAAAACAACAAAGTGTAAATTCTCACTTTCCTTTTGCCAATGATTTAAAACTATATAGCTCATCAGATGAAGAACTGAAAGCACAACTGCAAGTAGTCAAAACTTTTTCAGACGATATAAGAATGTCATTTGGTCTTGATAAATGTGCAAAAGCAACCTTTAAAGCCGAAAGCTGCAGCACCAAGAAAACATCAGTTTGGAACAAGAATGTGATATAAAAGAACCTGAGCAAGAAAGTGCATAAATATTTGGGAACTGATGATGGATCAACAATAAAACATGAACAAATGCGAATAAAACTCAGAATGGAATATTTTACAAGACTTAAATTAATCCTGAAAACAGTGTTGACATCTAGGAACAAAGCTCAAGCTACCTTAACCCGCACCCTAACCCTAAGGTCAGTAACTCTTGCACATTTACATAAACAGTTCCAAACACATACACACTTACTTTAACTCTAACTCTATCCTCCCAAAACAAATGTAAACAGCTTAACACACACACACACACACGTAACTCAACCATACATCTAACGCAAAAAAAAAAAAACAGTAAACACTTTCATACATATGCACTTACCTTAACCTGCACCCTAACCCTAAGGTCAGTAGCTGCTGCACATTCACGCTCGGGAGCTATACTGGACAAGGGACCACACTACAGTGCAGAACATGGCAAAGCAACAAAGCGGTCAAGCGACTTCTTTCCCAGGGAAAAAATTCGCTGAACAGCCGCTTCGCTGTTTTGCCTGTTCGCTCTTCATGTGTCGACGAAAATGCATTTGACAAAATGCATTTTTGTCATTCTTATAGGAACCCTGTGTTCCTTACCTTTTCTAAAGTTCCCTCTTCCAGTTCTTTTATCTCTTTTATAATATTCAATATCTTACATACAGTTGCTGTAGACTTTGATTTCCATTTTCTAGTAATGGCTTTTTTGGCAGCCGAAAGAATCAAATTTAATAAGGTCTTACTATGTCTGGGTAATTCAGATCCTGTACCCCAGCTCAAAAGGATAATTTCCTTACTTAACAGCCATTTGCTTGCCTATTCACCTGTACTGGTGATGTGGCAGAGCTTCCTAATGGCCTTCATGGCTGTAAACTTAGTAAGAACCTATGAATTTATTAACCTATAGACTATAGAGGCTGATGTCTGGGACAACAGCACTGCATTTGACCACTCTGGGTATGGACAGTACTTAGAAGTTTATAAAGTAACCTACCTTATTCATGGGGTTCTCCTTCCTAGGATAAAAAAATGTTTTATTTTAAACTCAGTAAGCTCCATGCAGCTTTTCTTTAAGGAAAAAACTGGCTCAGATGGAAAGCTTAAGAGAAGTACATCCAATTTTAGGTTGGTTTAGGTCTGAATGAATTCATCACTCCACATGATTTAGACTTCATTTCATGGGCTGGAGAAGATTTTACAGCCTTCTTGATAAGAAAATGCAAATGTCCACATATTAGTATTTCTAAAACTAGGTCTGCCCCTTCCTTAATGGAAAGCCACCCAGCTAAATCTATCTCAATTCATGATGACCTACAGATGTTGGATAAACAAGTAAAAATTAGGCTAAAGGATACAACATGTGTTGAGTTACAATGATGTGTAGCCAAAGGCATTTTCTTGTTTGAATGAGAGTCGTAACTTCTTCAATAAAGTATATTACAAAGGTTTATCACAAAAACATCCGGACTGCAAATATACAAGTTTCTGGAATTCATACAAGGATGTTCATTTAGTGAAATATGCAGCTCTCTGGTTCTGAAAATGTTTTTTGGATCTTTTTAGATATGGTGTTGTCAAGTTGTGTAAAAATGTTTCTAGTCATTTTAATGTGAGCTAGCAGTAAACAGTTTACCTGTAGTAGAAAAATCTAAAGTTGGACTGATGCTCTGACGAAGATCTCAATTGGCATACACTTAACAGTATTTATATTAAACTGGATGTAAATGCCACTACTATGTCTTCTACCACGCATTGTTTTACAACACTATGATTCTAGAAGCACTTACAAAACTGACATCCTAGAATGTACCCTTGCATTATCAAATATATTTCACAGACAACTATGCACTTTAACAATAAAAACTGCTTTATTTAACAAAACATACCATTTTTTTATGAGAAATGTAACTGGCTTCTCTGCTTTTCTTTGAGGAATATGTAATATAGCAGTATTATAATACAGTATCATCTTTTTCTTATCAAAAATATATGTTCACAAGCTGCATTTATATAAAAAAAAAGGATTTAGGATTTGTTTCTTGTGCTCAGCGGCATATGCCTATGTCTCTTGAGTACAACAATAAGCCTTTGATATCTGAGAAAGTAAAACTGATTTTTTTTTTATACATTTCTTTTTTAGCATCTCGTGGCCTTATTCAGGAGTGATAGTGCAGGCATTTTAATGTACCGTGGTGGTGAACTAGCAACTGAGAGCTAGTATAAAGGTTTCAATTTGCCACCCAATCTACACCAATATCCTCAACTTCAGCCAAAGGCTTTAGGTAGGGACTGAAAGTATGATGTCTCACATACAACCAGCAAAAATGAGGCTTCTTTGCAGACTGACAAACTCATGCTCCATGACACAATGAGAAGCCTGACAATCTAAGCTGCCACTCCTCTAAAGAGAGGGTAGTCGACATGTCTTGGGAACCTAGCAGGCATGTCCCTTGGTTGCCTCTGGCGGCAGGGGGCTGTACCAGGTACAGCACCCCTTCCCTGTGAGGAGGCCCCTGGTCAGATCCAGGACAGGCTGAAGAGATTATATAATGGAGACTCCCTCAGCATAGGCTGGAGACTATTACTGTGCATCAAGAAGTCTGATCTGACTTGCTTAGCTTGGTAACACCACAACCCTCACCGTGACAAGTGGCTTAGAAAATGGATGGATAGCTAGATAGAAGGACAAACATTTCTGGTTATCTATGCCCATTTCATATGATTTAAATGTCAAAGCAGTAATATTTTAGGGATGTAGAGCCACTTATAATATCCAGCACTGTTGACTTACAGCTGAGCCACAGACTCTGATTACTTTCCATGTATGGATCCTAAATTTAACACATCTGTTTGTGGAATGATGAGTAAAGATTCTTCTACTGGACTTTTTTGGGCAATGATTCTATAATAAAGGGAATAGTGATTCTATAAATGTGATCCATCAGGATCTCACGTCACAGAATCTCTACAGGTCATAAGGATTGCACCAGCATCCTTGCTAACACATGAAGGCACTGGAATGGCCTGAATGAGACTGAACTAACTCTGTGACTTCATGTTAAAATTAGAGATCATCACATTACCAGCTCCAGGTCATTCTCTGACAGAAGTGAGTGTTACTGAAACAAAATCTCCAACCTATACTTTCAATATTGATCTGTAAGCTATACTGATAACCCAATAAAATACCGTAGATCACGTATCATTTCATAACATATTATATCAACAGACAGCTTGTTTATAAACTTCATCTGTCCTGTTCTAAATAGTCTTATAAATTCCCTGTATTCATATGAATGTTCAGTAACATTTTAAATTACATAATCCTAGACACCTATCTGCTATAAGTAAAGTGCCCAATTGCTTATCTTCTCTGACAGAGAATCACCATCTCCTTTTATTTTAAGACTAAAATGTTACTTTAACTGATCATGTCAGCAAATTGATATCATGTTCTGGCCTGCTTGTATATGTCAGAATTGGTTTCCTTATTTTTCTGTAATATAAATGAATACGCTCACTGTTGTTATAGTCTGTCTAGATGTGGAATGTTAAGACAGCCACTGGATTCTTTAGAAGAATGCTTTGAATCTATGTTCTGTTTTTCTCTGTGCACTTTTCATTTGTGGTTCAAACTGCAGCTAAGGTCTTCATATTAATGTAAAAATGGGGCCAGTATAACTGGATCTTACTAACCATGAATTTGAGCAAATTACAATAAAGTAAACAGATATTCATTTTTCCACATTCTGTTATAGCTACTTTACCAAGACTTGATCCAACTTGTCTTATTTAACCCAATCAACCAAATTGTTAAGAAAGATTTGTTTTTACGTGCTTTTTATTCTGAGTAAATATTATCAAGGTATTCTGGCACCATGTGCATTCTGTCATCTCACTATTCCCTTAGATATACGTGGAACAACAATGGGCCTAACAATGAGTACTGTGGTATATCACATCCATGGAAAACCAATGACTGTCCTTAGCTTTTAAAATTTAAATCTTATCTTCCTAGCAGTCAACCACAGTCATCCAGTTAATGAGAACTCACCCACCCCTAAGCTGTGTAACTTTTATATCAACAGTTCATGGGCAACAGTACTGAAACTCTAATCTAGAAATGCAAAATCTACCTGTAACCCCTTACTAAATGTGACGGATACTGTTTTATAGAATTCCAAACAAAATCCCAGTCAGTAAGAAAGTAAAGTTGTGTAAAATCTTACTGTAACAGTAGATGTCCTTCTTTTTAGTGTTGCAATATTTGTCACCTCTAGGACCTCCTGTCAATGATAACCCAACATTCAGCCAGTATAACAAAGCCTTTATTACCTTGACAATGTTGTACATCAGACGTATGCTTACTGCACAAATTTAGGGCATAAAACTGATGTATGTATACTCCCTACTCAGAAATGAAGTGCCCCAGGAGAACTAGGACTCCCAGTGGAAAGGACGACATGCAAATCCAGAAAAAGGAGAGGAACCTCTCGACCAGTACAAAAGTGTTACCTATGCAAAAGGAAGAGAAGAGGGCAGAAGGAAAGAAGTGAATACTGCAATAGTGAAAAGAAGGACATCTACTGTTATGGTAACACTTTATACAACTATGCCATGTCCTTCCATATCACTGTTGCAGTATTCATCAAAAGCTACACTGAAGACAGGAGGAGGAAGGCAAGACATCCTTCACAAACCCATGCAGGATAACCATGGCAAAACCTGCCCTGGCCCTGGAAATGACATCCAATTTGTAATGTTTTGTAAATGTGTGCACCGAAGACCAAACAGCAGCTTCAAGGATGGAGTTGGTGTCCAAACCTTTGAAGAAAGCCCCCTGAGGAACCACTGCTCTAGTTGAATGAGCCCTCATGGAAGCAGACAACTGCTTACCATGAAAAGAATAACAAAAAGAAATGGTCAAAGAAATCCGGAAGAAGATGGTTTGCTTACAAACTACCAAACCCAATGTCCTGTTATGAAAAGAAACAAAAAAGCTGATCAGATTTATGCAAGGCCTTAGTCTTGTCTAAATAATATCTGAGCTGTCTATGCAAATCCAAAGTATGAAGAACTTTCTCGCTAGCAGATTGCAGAGAAGGGAAAAAAGAAGGAAGCTTTAAAGACTGATTAAGGTACATCTCATTAACCATCTTGAGCATAAGACAAGGATTCATACTGAGTAACACCCTGTTGCTATGAAAAAAAACAAAAAGGAGGGAACCACCATCAAGATCAAGGCCTGTAGTCCAGATATCCTTCTTGCAGAGGTCAAAGCAACCAATAAAGCTGCATTCCAGTGCAATGCTGCAAAAAAGAATAAATAGTAGGTTCAAAAGGAGCCCAAGTCAGCCTTTCAAGGACAAAATTAAGATCCCAAGAAGGAGGAATGGGCTTTCTTGGGGGTCTAATATGCAGGGCACCTTTAAGAAACTATCTGATCTTAAACCTAGAGGCCAAAGGCGGAGTAAGTGGCAGGCAGGCAGGCAGAAATGGCTGTGAAATGGGCTTTCATTGAAGAATATGCCAAGCCAGCATGTAACAGGCTACAGAGGTAAGAAAGAACTAAAGGGACCTCCAATGAAAAGGGATCCCGGTGATGTTTAAGACATCAAAAAGAAAATCTCTTCCATTTGGACATCGATATTGGGTTTCCTGGCCTCCTGTGTGACACTATGTCCTCAGAAAACTGGTGTCAGAAAGAAATTAAAACCCTATCACCCAAAGCGTCAGTGAATAGAGGAGGGCAAAGGAGACTTCCTTTTTCCTGTATGAAAAGATCCATGCAGTGAAGAAACTTGTGATGATTGTCCCTGGCCAGATGGAATAAGAGGGGGAACCAGTGCTGTCTGGGCCAAAAGGGAGTCACCAACAAGATTTTTGGAGTCTTTATTTTGTGAAGAACCCTTGAAAGAAGAGGAAGGGGAAGAAAGGCATACAGGAAAAGTTCCTTCCAAGAGAATGACATGGTATCCACCTTTCAAGCCAAAGGGCTTGGGACTCTGGAACAGAACTGAGAGAGTTCCCCATTCCGAGGGGAGGCAAAGAAATCCACTTGAGGAATACTCCAATGATGAACTATGTTCAGAAACAATGTTTGTTAGGCTGTGTTCTGGACCTGCTGAGAAAATCTGCTACAAGACTGCACTCAGAAGGTATACAGATTGACTGTTGGGTGACCTGCACATTGATGGCTATTTCCAGTGTCTGAAAGGTTAACTTGCGAAGAAGGTAAGACCTCATGCCACTTTGTTTGCTGATGTACCACACGACAGTGGTGTTGTCCGTATAAACCTTCAAGGGATTTGGGACCCAGATCATATGGAAAGTCTGAAGTGCCAGAATGAGAGCCCACAGTTCTTTGATGTTGACGTGATCCACCCTCTACTTAGGTAACCAAAGACCCTGCACCTGAAACTGCCCCCCCCCCCCCAGCTCTGATGCATTTGGGAACAGTTTCTGAGATGTCTGAGGAAGGTGGAAAGGAACACCTGAATTGAGAGATAGCTGCTGAATTCACCAATGAATTTCCAGTTTGAGACAAGGGAGTAGAGAAATGAGATGGCCCAATGGGTGGAGCTGTTGATGACACACTGATTTTAGGTACCACTGAAACTTCCTCATATGAAGTCTTCTTACCACTAGAAGACTGTAAGTAACTTATGCAAAAAGAAGTCTTATGGGGTAAGTTCCTCTGAAACTTGGGAATAGGGGAGACAAAGATCTGCTTCAAATCTTTTATGACTTTACCCTGATCCTATAAGGTCTTGAAAGGTCGGTCAAAGCAGTACCAAATAAATTCCGTTTGTCCAATGGAGCATCCAGAAGTTTCGCTTTGATATCATCTGGCAAGGCCTGAAATCAAAGCCAGGAGTAGCACCTCAATACAGAGTTTGAGACAGCAGCCCTACAGGATGCATCTGCTACATCATAACTGCATTTGATAGAGTGATAGGCACCTTGAGAAGTAGAACTGAGCAAGGAAAGAACCAAGGCCTTAACCTCATAGCCAGGCATATCAGAAACAAGTTTCCCAACCTGGGAAAGAAGAGACAGTATGTGCCTTGTCATAAGAGTCTGGTAATTGATGGCCCTGAAGGCTAAGATAGCAGAAGTGCATACCTTTTTATCAATCCTCTCCATGGCTCTATTGTCTTTATACGAAGGAAGGAACTGGGAAAAAGGCAAGAACCTAGAAGGCTTATCAGTAGAAACAGAAATCACTGCTGGATCAGAGGAAGGGCCTTTATACAGAAATTTTCTTATGAGCTGAAGGCTGAAAATCAGGAGTCAGGAAAGTAACAGAAAAGGTGTCTAACACAGTAGATGACACAGAAGAGACAGCTGAAGGTTTAGGAGAATGCATTTGTAACAACTGATACCTCTTCTGGACATCCAAAACTTGAGAGCAATCCCACGTGAAATGCTCAGTCACATGCAGGACTGTCTCTCTAAAGTAACATCCCTCCAAAACAGAATCAGAACTGACAGATTCCTAAGACTCACAGTCTAAAGGTGAATGTAACTGGTAGGAATTGGCCAAAAAGTCAGCCTCAGAATCAGAATCCCCATCCAAAGACTCTGGATCCCTAGCCCTCTTAGGGGTAGAGGACCAGGGAGGAGCAGGAAATGAAATTCCCTGAGCAGGCTATAACACCATCAAGGCATTCAGCAAGCCTCGAGTACAGTCTTGCCTTTTTTTTGTGGATCCCGAGGAGTAGCCACCACATGCTTAGTTTTTTGCCTTTTCTTCATAGGAACACCTGCTTTGACAAAAGGTGAAGGTTCAGACCCTTGCCTAGATTCAGTCATGGTACCTGGCACCTCTTCTCATACAAGGATTTGAGCAATCCCCTTATGCCTCTCAGAAGTTATCAGCAGTCGTTTCCCCTTGAAGCCCACAGTGGATGTTTGCAAGGCCTTGGAGGACAAGTGAGAAGCAGGCTTCGTACTAGCCTCTGAGAAGGTCATGGCAAAAGAAACCAAAGGTTCTCACTCACCTCAGGAAAGACATCCAGTGGAGGCTGGATAGCAGCAGACTCAGGCTTAACCTTTAACTTAAAAGGTGGTTATACCTTGGGGCAAGCGGATTCTGCCACAGTACTTGGGCCAAAAGCTTGAGACACTGGTTCCCAAAGTAAATGGAAAGGGAAGAAAGGCAACTATGCAAAGTCTTGGGAACAACAGTCTGACAGATGGAACACTGAGTGTGGTCACAGGATGCACCTAAGCAAAACAGGCACCTATTGTGATGGTCTTCATGGGGAAACTGCATCCCACACTAACATTTTCCCTTCTTGGATGACAAGTAACTTAGTCAATAATATAAAGAGAATAAAAAAGAACCTTGATAGGGTACTTATCTGAAAAATGTAGGCTCGGTAAAAACCAGCACAGCAAAGGACACACAGATCAATGTATGACAATGGTATTTGGACTGGCGGCAATGAAGTTCTGAGTTGGGAGTGTATATACATCACCTTTATGCCCTATGCTTGGCAAGGGGAGCATACATCTGACGTACAACTTTCCCTAGGTAATAAAGGCTTTGGTATACTCAGGGCCGGCCTTAGCTGAAATGGCGCCTTAGGTGAAGTAGTACTCCGGCACCACTTAAGCCCCACCCACACCATACTCATGAAACACCCCTATAAGCCACACCCACATGTAGGTCACTCCCCAAGAAAGCCACTCACGTCATTTCCTTCAATTACTTAAATGCATAGGAAGAAATGATACCTTGTAATATAGTTAAACTGCAAGTGAAGGAAGGTGGAATTTTTTTTTAATAAACCTGCTTTATGTGTTGCTCCTTCACACATTTTACTGTAAAAGTCATGCCCTCAGAAAATAGAAGCCCATGTGCCTTCTTTCAAAGGGATGCTTAAGTTAATCTAAATTTACTTTGGGTAGGCGAACGAGCCTTACAGTTCAGTGAAAGTAGAATAGCAACCTCTCTTCCCTCCTTGTGTACAGTAGCTTAAACTAGAACAGCACAAACACAGAGCCATTTGCTAAACGATACAGTCTCACAATGAAAACAGACTTGGCATGACTAGTAAACTTCTCTGCCATTGAAACGGCATGAAACCCCACATTCATAGAAAATGTATCTGGCCAGTGGAGGATTAGGTTTACCTTTAGGCCATTTTGTAATTAGACTCCTTGCATACATTTTAGGGCAATGCATACATGAATTTGTTCTTTTCACCTTCCTGATTGTACTAAATTATATTCCTTGTATAATACAGCACCACTTGTTAGAATGTGTTTTAAATTTGTAGTTTTAAACATTATTTTAATAAGCAATGAAACAAAGTATAAACCAATGACAAAAAAACAATGACAAAACTACCCGTTTCAGAAAATTTCAACCATAAAAGGAAACCCAGACTTCTGTCATTACAATCAACCAATATCACTCGATAGACAATCTCTACAGAAGTAAAATCATCGCAATAATTCCACATTAAAAGAAATCTGTAACTAATGAAGAGGATGCTACTGGCAAACAACTTTACACCTCAATGTTTCATCTACAAATTCAGTGCCTGTTGCCCTTGAATTAAACATCTATATTACATAAAAAATTTGGTAAACTGGTAATATTGAAATAAAAATGACTGAAACCAAGTTCATAGTTACTAGGCATCTCATACAAAAGAAGTGTAGAATAAGAAGTTATGTACCTACCATAACGTTCCATGTTAGTTGTCTTCTTCTCGCCTTCTTTCTTGCTGGTTGGGGTTCAGAGTCGATCCTCGGCTCCGACTCGGCCATCTACTAAAGCTCGAGAGCTATTTACTGGCTCGAGGCCTCCCCTTATCCCACAATGCTTGGTGCTAGATACCCAGATCTCATTTGGCAGAGCTAACACCATAGAAAAAATTTTAAGGACACCTGTCCAAACTACAAGGTTTACCTACAGTACTAAAACAGAGGAGGACGTAACCCGGATAAGACTCAGCAAGAGGAAGAAGGCCTCAAAAAGGGACTCTTTTCGGTCTGTCCAGGCTAGGGGGATGAAGGGTGGGACGCAAGAAAGAAGGTGAGAAGAAAACTAACATGGAACGTTATGGTAGGTACATAACTTCTTAATGTTAAGTTGTCTATCTCGCCTTCATTCTTGCTGGTTGGGACAGCGTCCCTAGCACCTTAGTCCTGGGTAGCTCATTGGAACAGACTCTTGAGCACAGTGGAACCAAAATCAGCTCTACTCCTAGAGGCCATATCCAACTTATAATGTGAAATGAAGGTATGAAGAGTGGCCCATGTGGCTGCAGCACAAATAGATTCCATTGGTAGTCTAGCTTGAAAAGCTACCGAAGTAGCTAACGCTCTGGTGGAATGACCTTTAGGTTTAGTAGGGAGTTCTTTATGTCTCAGCTGATATATCAAAGTAATAATAGTGGACAACCACCTGGGTAAGGTTACTTTAGAAACTGGCAGGCCCTGTTTCCCTCAGCATAGGACAGGAAGAGTTGGTCTGATTTTCGTGTTTGCTTAGTCCTATCCAAATAAAAACGTAATTGCCTATGAACGTCCAATTGGTGTAACTTTTGTTCAGCTTTGTTCGAATAGTTAGGAAAAAAGACAGGTAGATCAATAGCCTGATTCAGGTTTGTTTCAGAAGGTATCTTGGGCAGAAAAGAAGGATTAGTCCTGAATGAAACTCTATCCTTGTGAAACACAAGGTAAGGAGGACGAATACAGAGGGCTTGAAGTTCCGAAACTCTCCTAGCTGAGGTGATGGCTACTAAAGAGAGAGTCTTCCAGGGAGTAATTTTAAGGAACAGAAAGCCGCAGGTTCAAAAGGAGGGGAATCAAGGAAGCTAATATCAAGTATAAATCCCACGGAGGCGGGAGATCTCTGACCGGGGGCCTAAGCAAAATAGCCCCTTTAAGAAAGGCCTTGCAAAGTTTGTGGGACATGATGCTGGTTTCTGACAGGCCAGCGTGGAAATTTGCGATAGCAGCTAATTGGACCCTAATGGTGGCAGACGAGGAACCAGCTTGAAAAAGTTCTGCTAAAAAATCTAGAACGTGATGGACAGGGGCTGTAAAGGGGTCTATATTCCTAGCCTCTGCCCAGAAAGAGAAACGTTTCCACTTACTAGCATAAGTCTTCCTGATGGTAGATTTGTGCAAAGAAAGGATGATTTCACGCACCGGCTGAGAAATATGTGGAAGCCTGGCTAAGGTTGGAAGTGGAGCAACCAAGCTGTGAGGTTGAGAGACTGAAGGGATTGGTGCAGCCCGCCCGACTGATGGACCAAGAGGTCTGGCACTGGGTCCAGATTCCAAGGCTGCTCCAGCAGATGACGATGCAGGAATGGGAACCAAATTTGTCGAGGCCAGTAAGGGGCAATGAGGATCATCCTGGATCCCAATGCGGTCGCCTTCTGAATTAGTTTGGGAATTAGGGGAAAAGGTAGAAATGCATACAAAAGACCCCGGGGCCAAACGTGAACTAGAGCGTCTCTGGGGGAGTGGCCGGGGAGGGGGGAAGAGAGTGAAGAAATTGTCACACTTGCTGTTGAGAGGAGTTGCGAAAAGGTCGCAGCAAGGTTGACCCCATCTGCAGAAAATTTTGTCCGCTACTGACTGATTGAGAGACCACTCATGAGGCATGAGAATAGCTCTGCTTTGCCTGTCCGCTACGACGTTGGACTTCCCGGAGATGTGCGTTGCTATCAGAAACTATTGAGAGGAGATTGCCCACTGCCAGAGTCTGAGTGCTTCTCGACATAAGGGATAGGACTTGGTTCCGCCCTGCTTGTTAATGTACCACACTACAGACATATTGTCTGTTTGAATTGCAATAGTCCCGGTGGGTAGAGAGTCCTGAAGAGCTTGCAACGCTAACAGCACCACTCCCATCTCCAAGACATTTATGTGCATGTGGTACTCTAGAGGTTGCCAAGTGCCCTGGACAGTCCTGCCCTGAAAATGCCCCCCCCCACCCGATCAGGGAGGCATCCGTGGTCACCATGGCAACAGGAGGAGGAAGAACAAACGGTCTGCCCTGGAGTACTAGAGGGGAGAACATCCACCAAGCCAGGTGGTCTTTGCATGATTGAGTGATTATTATGTTGTGAGACATCGGAAGTTGTTGAAAAGACCATTGGGTAAAGAGCATCCACTGAAGAATCCGCATGTGAAAACGAGCCAGGGGAACTATGATTGCTGCTGCCATGAGACCCAAAGTTTTTAGTACAAATCTGGCCTGAATCCTTTTGCACTGTAGTAAGACCTGCACATGTCGGCTAATGTCTGACACTCTAGAGGAAGTTTTGCAGACAGCTCTTTTGTATTTAATCTTGCGCCTATAAAGGTTATAGACTGACAAGGCGACAATGCAGACTTTTCGAAATTTACTGAGATACCTAGCTCGGAGCAAGTTTGGATGGTATAATCCCTGGCTCACAGTAGCTGATGCCTGGTGGAAGCAGTAAGGAGCCAGTGGTCTAGCTATGGAAACACCTGGAATCTCGCCGTCTCAGGTGGGCCGTAACCACTGCCATGCATTTGGTGAACACCCTGGGGGCTGTGGTGTGACCAAAGGGCAGGGCTCTGAATTGATAGTGACTGGCTCCCAGCCAGAAGCGGAGAAACCTTCTGGGGCGCCTGTCCATTTTGATATGGTAGTACGCATCCTGATGGTCTATGGAGCACATCCAATTGCCCTGACCCAAAAAGGGTAGAATGGACTGAAGCGTGACCATCTGGAAAGTACAGTTTTGTACCTACCATAAATGTAGATGTTCGAAGATCCACATTGCTGCAGTCATAACTTATGGGTAGTCTGCTGTCCTCGGTCGGCCCGAATACCAAAGTATTAGGCTGACGTCGGTCATGGGCGCTCAGATCTGACGTCAGAGCGTCAAGGTATTAAAGCGCATGACCGACGTCATTTCCTCAGTCTTTTCTTGCCCCAGATGTCAGAAGGCCCTAAAAATAAAGGCCACAGCCAAAAATAGAATAACTCCCTAAAACCATGTACAAAAAACAGCTACAACCCAAATCATACCACCACTCCAAACTACAGAGGGGAAGGAGGGAGGGTAAATTGGACTGTAGCAATGTGGATCTTCGAACATCTACATTTATGGTAGGTACAAAACTGTACTATGTTCTTCATCTCACATTGCTGCAGTCATAACTTATGGGTAGAATCCCAAAGCAGAGGTAAAGGGAGGCTGGCAAAATCATAAAGCATTGGGGCTGCCAAAATGCCCTGCAAGATTGCAGTGGCAAATCCAGCCCTAGATTTGGAATAAAGAGGAAGATGGTAATGTTTAGAAAAAGTGTGCACTGAACTCCAAGTAGCTGCTTCCAAAATATCTTTAGTAGCTACCCCCCTTAAAAAAGCAGTAGAAGTGGCAGTAGCCCTAGTGGAGTGAGGCCTGATTCCAGCTGGAATCTCCTTACCATGGTGAGAATAACAAAAAGCAATACAAAAGCCAATCCACTTAGAAATAGTTTGTTTTGAAACAGGTTTCCCCTGAGAACCCAAAGCAAAAGAAACAAACAACTGCTGAGACTGTCTGAACCCTTTAGTCTTGCTCAAATAATAACGCAACTGCCTGTGAATATCCAAAGTGTGCAAACATTTCTCCCCTTTATTTTGGGGATCTGCATAAAAAGTAGGCAAATGAATAGATTGGTTCAAGGCCACATTTGAAACCACTTTAGGCATGAAAGTAGGGTTAGTACGCAGAGATACCCTGTCCTTATGAAAAATTAGGAATGGTTCAACTGCCATTAGAGCCTGTAATTCAGAAACCCTTCTAGCAGACGTAATGGCCAACAAAAAAGCAGTCTTCCAAGACAAAAACTTTAACTCAGCCGTAGCTGCAGGTTCAAAAGGAGGTAAAGTAAGTTTTTCCAACACAAAATTGAGATCCCAAGCAGGAGTAGGAGCTCTACGCGGGGGTCTTATGTTCTTTGCCCCCCTAAGGAATTGCTTAAACAAAGGATGAGAGAATAATGGTGGATCACAGTCATAATGAGCAGAAATGGCTGCAGCATGAACTTTTATAGAGGAGAAAGACAAACCCTTGTCCAATAAGTCTGTAAGATATTGAAGAGAAACACTCAAATCAGGCCTGGAAACATCAAAGCTCTTTGCTTTGCTCCAAATAAAAAATCTCCTCCATTTATCAGCATAAACTTTCCTTGTACTAGGCCTCCTGGCCTCCAAAATAACATTCAAAACTTGTTGAGGAAGCTGTGACCCTCCAGGTTCTAGAACAGAATATGCCAGGCTGTTAGATGCAGGGACTGAATCCTGACATTGAGGAAATGATTGCCCTCCTGAGTCAAAAGGTGTGGAATCAAAGGCAAAGGGTAAGGAGGTTCCCGTACTAAACTCCTCAGCAGAGGGTACCAGTGCTGTCGAGGCCAGTCTGGAGCTATTAGAATCATGGAGGGCTTGTCTTGTCTGACCTTCAAGAGAACCTGTGGAAGAAGAGGCAGAGGCGGAAAGGCATAGACGTGAAGATTGCTCCAACTGAATGATAGAGCATCCACTTTCCAAGCTGTGGGATGAAACATCTTTGTGCAAAACTTTGGCACCTGGAAATTTAGTGGAGAAGCGAACAGATCTATGTCTGGAGTCCCCCATATCATTGTCAACTGTCGAAATACATGAGGATCCAATTTCCACTCGTGGGGATCCACTATCCGTCTGCTCAAAACATCTGCTAAGGAGTTCTGTGCTCCTGGCAGAAACCTTGCTTGAAGAGTGAGTTGCAAACTGAGAGCAGTCTCCCACAAAATTATAGCTTGCCTGCAAAGAGGGTACGAATGGGTTCCCCCTTGCTTGTTGATATACCACATGACAGTTGTGTTGTCTGTTTGAATCAACACCTGCCCTGGGAGAAGTAAATCTTTGAAAGCCATCAATGCAAACTGGGCTGCTAACATTTCCTTCAAGTTGATATGTAAATGTTGAAGTCTGGCAGACCACGTGTCTTGAACCCATTTTCCATTGAGGTGTGCTCCCCAGGCCTTGTCCGAGGCATCCGTCGTTAAAATCTGACTCGCCTCTGGTCGGGTCACAGAGAGTCCCTTGTTTAGGTGACATTCCTGAGCCCACCACAAAAATTCCTTTTGAATGCAAGGTATTATCTGAATGACAGTGTCCAGATCTTGGCAGTGTTGTGTCCATACATTTTTGAGATACCATTGTAGCTTCCTCATATGCAGTTTGGCATTGGGAAGCACCAGAATACAAGATGCCATGAACTCCAAGGCTTGAAGGACTGTCCTTGCAGTCAGCCTGGACCGTAGAGACAATTGATGGAAGTAAAGTGCAAGATTCTTTTGCTTGTCCGGGGTCAAAAAGGCCATCTGGGAAGCTGTATTCAGTCTCACACCCAGAAAGCACATTTCCTGAGAGGGTACTAGACTGGACTTTGTTTCGTTCACAGAATACCCTAGGCACCTTAACACTGTCATAACATACTGCAGATGGTGAAGAAGCTCGTGCTTGTCTTGAGCAAGAATCAGGCAATCGTCCAAGTAAGGATAAATTTGTATTCCTCTTAACCTGAAGAAGGCTATCACTGGAGCCAGAACTTTTGTGAATACCCTGGGCGCAGTAGATAAGCCAAAGGGCAATGCAGAGAACTGATAATGTAAAGTCCCAGCCCGAAAACGCAGGAATCTCCTGAGCCTGATAGGAACATGAAGATAAGCCTCTTTGAGATCCAGAGTTACCATCCAGTGATCTTTGCCCAACAGAGGCAGAAGTTGTTGCAACGTCAACATTTTGAATTTTGGAATGTCCAGATATGTGTTGAGGATAGATAAATCCAAGATTGGCCTCCAAGTGTTTCCTTTCTTTGGTACAAGAAATAGGCGAGAGTAAAATCCGAGGCCCACTTCTCACAGAGGGACCTGCTGTATAGTCCCCATTTGAAGAAGTAAAGAAATCTGTTTGTGAGCCTCTAACCTTTGCTGAGGAGGAACGTCTGGCATGCCTTGAAAAGGAGGCAATGTGTGGAAATAAAACTTGTAGCCTCGGTCTATAATGTCCAACACCCATTTGTCCTGGGTGACTAGAAACCAATTTTGCTTGAAGAGTGCCAACTTTCCTCCCAAAGGAGCTGCCAGACAGGAAGGATCTGGCAGTTGAAGATGCAGGTCATTGGGCCTGTTTACGAAAGGACTGGCCCCTGCCCTCACCTGTAGATTGTGCTGGTGAACTCCACGGCCTAGGCCTGAAAGAACTCTGAGCTCTGCCCCTACCACGTCTAGATCTACCCCTAGACTGTGAATCAGAAGAAGGGTAAGTCCAACCCTTAGCAGGCCAGTTCCTGCTAAACTTAGGGGGCTGCACCTGCAAAAATCTTTAACAGTCTGCATAGACTTAGCCTTGTCTTCCATTTTTTTCAAGACAGACTCCACAGGAGAACCAAACAAAACTTCAGACTGCAAAGGAGCATCTAAAATCCTAGCTTTAATATGCTCTGACAAATTCTGATCCTTAAGCCAGGCGTGCCTGCGAATAACTGAACCAGTGGCAGCCACCCTGGAGGAAGCCTGCAAAGCATCAAAACCACACTGCAAAGCATGCTTACCCACCTGATCAGAGGCATGTACCAAATCCTGTAATTCCTTACACTCTATGCCCTCTGCCAAAGCATCCATTTTAGATTTTAACTGAGTAAGGAGAAAATTCTGGTACTTCAACATATGAAACTGGCAATTCAAAGCCCTCATTGCTAAAGTGGAAGAGGTATACACTTTCTTACCCCACCTTTCCAAAGCTCTAGCCTCCTTATCCAAAGGAACTGGATTCTTTACAACATAAGCCCTGACACCCTTAGGTCCCTGGCTAATAGTTTCTTGATCGGCCCTAGGTCTTTTATACAGATATTTATGAGCCTCAGGCACTCTATAATACCTATCTGGCTTAACTGGCGCAGGAGGCAAAGAGTCTGGATTAAGGGAAGCCTCAGAGAAAACATCTTGAACAACATCCAAAACAGGAGGTATAGCCAAGGGCCTATGCTGTGGTAAAAACAAAAATTCCCTAAGCCTCTTCCTGGAATCTGAGAAATCCTGACCTTCCCATTTAAAATGCTCCCTCATGGAATGCAGGGTTTCTGAAAAAGAAAAATCCTCTGGAGGAGAAGCAGAAGGAGTGGAATCCTCTGCGTCTGAATCAGAATAAGGAGGAAAATCCTGAATGTCTTCAGCCGAAGACTCTGAGTAATCTGAAGCCTGCTCCAAACTTTCCATTTCTGGCTCCACCCTAGGCCTCTTATCAGGAGGGGGCATAGAACCCCTGATTAAAGTAATTAAATCTTCTGCCATTTTAAGCATATGTTTTTTAGGCACAGAACCTGCAGAGCTAGGACTGACACCTGTGGAAGGCAAACCAGGCCTGCCTTTGGAGGGCACCTTAGAGACAGAAGGAGAAGGCCTAACCACCCTAGGTAAAGAAGGGAGAACAGTAACCTGAGAGGCCCCCTCAGCTTGACCTGACTCCTGAGAGGCCACATCTTGCAAAACCAACATCTCCCCCTGAGACTCAGTTGAAACTTCGGCCGGATCAACCAAATCCACCGTAGTGTCTAAAGAACCGGCGTCCGGAACGGATGAGTCATCCTGTTTGGACTTTAAAGATTTATCTTTGTGCTTCTTCGCGGTAGCGGGCATCGGAGGATCCGACGGCATATTGTAATTACACCGCTTACCAAAGACAAGCCTAGCACAATCTAGCCTACGTTTAATGGTGCGCTTATTAAACCTAGCACAAAAGCGACACCCTACTACGTGCTCCGGTCCCAAACAAGGAATACAAAGAGAGTGGTAATCCCTATGCGGTATCTGTTTCCCACAAGAAATACAATTATTCACTTTTTCTGACATCCGGAAGTAACTGAGGCAAGAAAAACAAAATATTCCCAACGGGTACTTAGCCCAACTTGGTTTCGGTCTGAAACTCAGAATACGAAAATTTCAGAACGCCGAACGGCACTTGCAAACGCTGCTTCTGCTTCGGACCATGCGGCAAACAAAGACTGAGGAAATGACATCGGTCATGCGCTTTAATACCTTGACGCTCTGACGTCAGATCTGAGCGCCCATGACCGACGTCAGCCTAATACTTTGGTATTCGGGCCGACCGAGGACAGCGGACTACCCATAAGTTATGACTGCAGCAATGTGAGATGAAGAACATCTTCGTTCTTTGAACAGATTTGTTTAACCTGCTGAGATCCAAAATGGGTCTCCAGTCCCCTGTCTTTTTTGGTACCAAAAAGAACTTGGAGTAAATTCTGGATCCTTGCTGGTCTGCTGGAACTGGCTGGATGGCCCTTTTTTCTAGCAGTTTTGAAATTTCTGGCACTGCTTGTTCCCTTAGACCGAGTGGAACATCTGGAAGGGACTTGGTTGTTTGTACAGGGGTGTGGACAAAGGGGATTTTGTAACCCTTGGATATGATGGACCGTACCCATTTGTCTTGTGTGAGGAGTTGCCAGGCTTCTGGGTACAGTGACAATCTTCCCCCGACTACCTCCAAAAGGGGACAGTCGGGCAGCCCCTCAGGGGTGCTGAAAGGGTTTGTCAGAGAAAGATTCTCTGCTACCCTGATTTTGCGGACCCCCTCTGCCCCTCAGGCGGTGTCTATTATTGTTCCCTCCCCTGCCCCTGGAGGGAAACTCGCCACGTGTGTCAGGCACGACTCCCTGGGGTTTCCGAAACCACATTTTCCCACTCTTCTGTCAGGCACGACTCCCTGGGGTTTCCGAAACCACATTTTCCCACTCTTCTGACCCTTAGGGTATGGTCTAGAGGAAGTGGAAAAACGGACTCCCACGGCAGAGAGAGTCTTGCCTTCCTGCTCACACCTGGTAAGGGTATCCTTCACCTATGGTCCAAACAGACCCGAACCATCGAAGGGGGTATTGGTGAAGGACGCCTTAAAGGGGTCAGCAAAGTTACATAACCGCATCCAGGCATGTCTTCTCAAAGCCACGCCTGTACCTGCGGCCCTACTCGCCCCATCGGCTGCGTAAGAAATGAGCCACATGGAGGAGTTGACGATAGAGTTAAGGGTCACCAGCTGGGAGTTAATCTTATCCTGAACCCCCGCAGCTGATGGATCCTGAAGGATATCACCCAGTTCCTTGAGAAGATCCCTTTGAAGGCGGGTGAAATGGCACAGATAATTCAGGGACCGCATAGAAAAGGTCGCTGAGGAAAACATCCGCTTCCCATACCTGTCCATTGTCCTAGACTCTTTATTAGGTGGATGGACAGGCATCGAAGGGTCAGCCAACTCCTTCTTAGTGGCCGCTGCCACCACCATGGCATCAACGGGGACACCTTTTGTCAAAAATTGTTTGTTGGGTGGGGCTGCAATGAACTTAGTTGGCCTGCGGGGAGTTGGTTCCACTGTGTTCGGGGCTGACCACGCCCTTCGAGCCACTACTTCCATGAGCAGGTCGAAGGGTGGAGACCCCCGGGAGGAGGAAGGGCGAGAACCAAACGCGTCCAGGTATACCGACTCGTCCTCGGAAGGGTTAAGGGCAGTCCAGTTCCCCCTCTGGTTAAGGATGTCTAAGATGCCTAAAAAAGAGACATCCTCAGAGGGGGATCCTGGGGACCCTTCCGAATCTTCCAAGTCGGTATCAAACGTGACTGACTCGGGGGAGTCGACATGTTTCCTCTTACATTTTCTCTTCCGAGGGGACTCCTCTGAATGATCAGGGAAGGCCTCGGAAGAGGAAGATACGTCCAATGGGGCAACCTGGAGCATCTGTTCTCCACGCTTGGGGTCAGGAGGGTGGACAGAGACCAATGCAGGTACCATGGGGGGAGGAGACGAATGGGGCCGATCGAGGAGCCGACTCAGGAGTCAGCACACTCCTCAGCCTGTCAGACAGAGCAGAGGGTCCCCACTCTGAAGAGACGTGAACCCCTCCCGGCACCGAGAAGGACGGCTCCGAGGCCGATGTCGGGGCCGAGCTCACCTGCGCCGAAGCCCTGAGAGGGAGAACGGGGTCGGACAAGGGTCCGATGCCACTCGCCTCCTCGGAGCCGACGAGGGAGTCCCGGCGCCAAGATCCCTCCAAGGAAGGAACCAATGAAGAGATCGGAGCCGACAAAGGACCCAAAAGATGTGGTATCGGCTCCGACATTTCCAAGATTCAAGCCCCAACCAGCTCCGGCTCCGAACACAAAAGGGGAGTCGGAGGAGGAACTGCTGAAGACACTGGGACAGCCACAGTCTGTTGAGAAGGGCTGGTTAACATTTTGGCCAGGGCTTGCGATTTAAGGAGTCTACTGACCACCCTCTCCAAGTCATGATTGGATAACCTGGAGGACTGAGAGGAGTGGGACCTATGGCTTCGTTCTGACTGAAGCAACGGTGACCTCGGAGCCGAACGAACCGATTCTAGGGACGGGTACCTAGAACGTTTTCGGCCCAATGACGGTTCTGACACTAAAGTCAGAGCCGATTGATGTCTAGGGATGTCGGCTCCAGCCGGAGCCGAAGAGGAGGCAGATGCTCCGCCCGGCGATGGCTCCGAACTGGGAGCCGACGGCTTGGCGGGCTTTGAGAATTTCCCCGACTGAAGCTTTGCCAGGGATCCCTCTGGCTTAAGTAAGCCTCTCAAAATAAGCTTGTCGTACGCTCCTGCAGGACTCTCGGGCTGAAGGCATGACAGACCGAGCAGGAGTCCTGCAAATGTAGGGAACCCAAGCAATAAACACAAAAAGTGTGACCGTCTGTCAGAGACATCTTCTGACAGCACGAGTCACACTTCTTGAAGCCTGAAACTTTAGTATCCTTGGACATACTGGCCCGGGGATACTAAAGAGAGAAAAAATTAAACTAGTGCTTAAACAAGGCACACAGAAGCACTCACACACCCGCACTAGTTAAGCTAACAATAATAACCACAAAAAATTATCACACACACTTAATAACAACTATCCTTAATAAAAATATACAAATACTACAAGGCTAAACACTACTCCTATAGGTACAACAAGGGGGGTTAGCCACTAATAGAGGGAAACAAGGGGGAGGGAAGGGTAGAAACTCTCTAACAGAAAATGAATTTCCTTAGTGGGACAACCTAGGGGATACATGGTCTAACTACACTACAAGGGAAAGACAATCTATATCTAAGAAAAATACAAGGTAAATATTAGCTAGTAATACAAAAAAGAAGGATTAATACGACCTGAGCCAGTAAAAGCGCAACCTCGTAGCTGAAGCGGCAAACGAGATCTAGGCATCTAGCGCCAAGCATTGTGGGATAAGGGGAGGCCTCGAGCCAGTAAATAGCTCTCGAGCATTAGTAGATGGACGAGTCGGAGCCGAGGATCGGTTCCGGACCCCAACCAGCAAGAATGAAGGCGAGATAGACAACTTAACATCCCCTATTCCTCCTGATACAAGCCTAGCCATAACAATTCCCTGCGATATCAGCACTTCATCTATATGGCATGGAAGTAGAATCCACAGCCTTCTGCACCGAAGGCAATTATGCTACTAACACTGTTTTCAAATTCTACAACAGTGTGCCATTTGATAAAACAGTTGCACATTGAAAACAGGCTTAGCATGAGCAGTAAACTTCCCCACCATTGAAACAACATTAAAACCTACATTCAAATAAAATGCATCTGGAAAGTGGAGAATTAAGTTTACCTTTGGGCTATTTTCAAACTACAGGCTCCTTGAACACATTCAAACAAAATGCATCTGGAAAGTGGAGAATTAAGTTTACTTTTGGGCTATTTTCAAACTACAGACTCCTTGAATACATTTTTATGGCCATGCATACCCGTATGTGTTCTTTGATTCACCTTCCTGATTGTAATAAATTATATTCCTTGTACAATACAGCACCAGTTGTTAGTATGTTTTAAATTTGTAAATTTGAACATTTTTCCAGCAAGCAATAAAACAAAATACATGACCCAATAATGACAAAACTGCCCATTTCAGAACATTTTAACCATAAAAGGCCACTCAAACTTCTGTCATTACAATCCACCAGTATTAATCAATAAGCACAATCTCTGCAAAAGTAAAATTCATCCGAATACTTCTACATTAAAGAGATTTGTACAGCAACAAAGGCTTTCTCTTTCAAAGGAACGAACGCCTACTTTAAATTCCATACACACACACACACACTTTATATCTTATACAAACAGAACAGCAAATTTAAATTCCATACACATTAGACCCATTATAGAGTACAACGCCCCTTTTGGAATGTACCTCACAAGACATCTGCAGCAGCTGGAAAGGCCACAGAAGTATCTCACAAAAACAATTACTGGCCTCAAACAAATGCCCTACACTGACCGCCTCAAAAAACTCCAGCTTTACTCCGTAGCATATCGCCTACTCCGAGGTGATCTCTGCCCAACATATAAAGCTATGTCAAACCCAGAGCTGTTGGACATGCTACACCAAAAGAAATCCCAATCCATCCGAGCTACACGGTCTAGGGACCTAAACCTTGTCACCACAATAAACAGGACATGCTGGAGGGATAGAGTCCTGTCACAGAGACTTCCCATACTCTGGAACAGGCTCCCCATCTTTGTCAAGCAAAGTTCTTCATTAGCACTCTTCAAGAAAAGTCTTGATGAATGGATGGGAAATAGGAAATACACCCCGGGGATCACTTCTGTGTCTCTGCTCGACAGTGACACAGGAAAATAACTTTCCTGGGTGGCGTAAGCCAGGGAACCTTGTTGGCTAGGTTTACGTAGGCCCTTGGGCCGATAGCCTAGTACCTACCTATGAACATACATACATACCCACACACATTCTCTCTTATACAGAAATAAACAGTTTAAATTACACAGAGACACACACACACACACACACACACACACACACACACACACACACATGCACACACACACACACTTAGGTTCATAGGCTGGTACTAGGCTATCGGCCCTAGGGCCTGTACAAGCCTAGCCATAACAATTCCCTGGTGGAAGTTCCTAGGTGGGGTATAATAACTGCAACATCACAATAATAAATGTGTGGAATGCGACTGCATCTTTACGAGATTAAGGAAAATTGACTAGGAGACAATTAAATGAGCTTTTAGATGACATTACTGATTGGCAAAATTCCCCCTACACTGCAATACTTTTCTCTGCCACATTTAAAAATACATAATGGCATCCGCCTTTCTTTTACAAGTAAATGCTAACTCAAACTATCCTAGTACTCCTTACGACAGCAGCAACAAAACACTTCACCCACCCTTTTGTTTTGCCACAGGAGAGACTTCTCAAAAATTATCCATTTCAACTACTACATTAGCCTGTCAGACCACAGACACAACCTCAATGAACAAAATCCTCACATCACCCATCTCCAGGAAGCTCTCTGCCTGAGCAGTATAACTCACTTTGAATATGTGTAGTCACTTTCATCTTGCTGCAAGCAATTTCTATTTACAACCACAGGCAATCACTGCTAAATACTATTCTCTAGATCTTTGTTAATAATAAAAGTGAATGTTGTCTATAATGGTAAGACTCTTGCAGATTGTTAAATATCCACATTGACATGATTGCTAGGGTTACAATCTGATGTACTAACTTTGGAATTCATATTTTTATTGCTTTTCTCCACAGTATATGATGTAACTGAGCTACAACTTTTGGTTTCATGGCTAAAAGGGATTGAAGGTCTAGTCCACCTACCCAGTTAAGAATGTCTTACTGCATAAGTAAGTAATCATACTGGTGTAGATGCTTTCATTCTCCCTGTGACTGCTACTACACTCATTGTCCCTTTTTATTTATCCTCTATTTTCTATCACTACTGTGAATACAGAGTGCAGTTGCATAACTAGTGCTTGATTGTACATAGCTGTGCACCCCCTTTTAAATAAATTAGAGAGAGAGAGAGACCGAGAGAGGAGGGGATATTCTGTTTCACCGCACCCCTGAGCTGAAGCTACACAAAAAAGTCCAATGGATCAATCTTCTAGCCGGTTAAAAAATTAATACATATTAAATGGTACATTTCAGTCCCAGAAAAACAGCAAACTTCATTCATCAAAGAAAGGAAGTTATACCAGCTGCAAATACAAAAATTATCACTGCACAAAAAAAGAAGTTATGTACTTACCATAATGTTCCATGTGAGTTGTTTATCTCACCTTTATTCTCACTGATGGGTTCAGAGCCGATCCTCGGCTCCGACACGGCCGATAGCAAAGCTCAAGGTTTGCCAGTAGCTCGAGACCAAGCCCCTTATCCCACAATGCACTGCTGGAATTACCTCAGATCTTGTTTGCTGCGGTATATATATATATATATATATATATATATATATATATATATATATATATATATATATATATGTATACTCTTTTATTTATTTCTACCAAGGGCACTTCCCGAAGGGGAAAATGAAATACTGAATAACCAGAATGGTACTAGCCTCTAAGTCAACAGTCAGCCAGGAGGGGGAAGGAGGGAAGGACGTGAGAATAAAGTCGAGATAAACAACTAACATGGAACGTTATGGTAAGTACATAACTTCTTTATGTGAAGTTGTTAAATCTCGCCGTTTATTCTCACTGATGGGTAGTGTCCCTAGCACCCTCAACCTTGGGTGGCTCATGGGAGTATGTTCTTCAGTACCGTGGAACCAAAGGAAGACCTGTCCCTTGAAGCCTTATCTACTTTGTAATGAGTGATAAAGGTATGAGGCTTAGACCAAGTGGCTGCAGCACAAACATTGTCAAGGGGCAATTTAGCTTGAAAAGCAGAAGACGTAGAGACGGCTATGGTAGAATGAGCCTTAGGTTTGTGTGTTAATGGCATGCTCGCATTCTCATAAACAAAGGATATACAATCGGATAACCATTTAGATAAGGTTGTTTTAGCCACTGGATTGCCTTTTCTGGCTTCTGAGAAGGATACAAAAAGTTGATCTGATTTTCTAATATCCTTAGTTCTGTCAAGATAAAATCTGAGCTGTCTGTGTACATCACGTTTGTGCAGCATGTATTCCAATTTGCTAGAGTGGTTGGAAAAAAAGACTGGCAGCTCAATGACCTGATTGATATTTGACTCAGAACAGACTTTAGGTAAAAATGACGGGTTTGTTCTGAGAGATACTCTATCAGCATGGAAAATCATGTAAGGTGGTCTGATAGATAATACTTGAAGTTCTAACACTCTGCGGGCAGAAGTAATGGCCACAAGAAAAAGTTTTCCACAATAAATATTTGAGATCACAAGATGATGCTGGTTCAAAGGGGAAGAATAATTTGAGACAGCATAAAGTTTAAATTCCAGGGAGAATAGGGAATTTTGATAGGAGGTCTCATATGAAGAACGCCTTTAAGAAAAGTCTTAGATAATTTATGGCCCATAACATTTGAGCCACCAAACCCAAGCTGAAAATCTGAGATGGCAGCTAACTGGACTCAAACTGTAGCAGCTGCTGCCCCTTCCTTAAAAATTTTTGTCAAGAATTCTAAAATAGATGATAGCAGAGCTCGGAAATGGTCAATGTTCTGCATGTTGGCCCAAACTGAGAACCTTTTCCATTTACTGCCATATAATTTCCTGGTAGATGGCGTGAGAAGAAAAGAGAATCTGTCTTGTATCTTCTGAAATTGAATGAAGCCTGGCAATTAGGGGAAGTGGATTAGCCAAGCAGTCAGTTTCAGGGACTGCAGTGAAGGATGGAGGTCCCCTGACGGGTGCGTCAGAAGGTCCGGAACTGGGTCCAGGATCCATGGATCTTCCAACAGATGATGGTGGAGAAATGGGAACCAAATCTGTCGAGGCCAGTAGGGGGCTATGAGGATAACAGTCCTTCCCAGCGATTTTGCTTTCTGTAAAAATCTGGGTATCAATGGAAACGGTGGAAATGCATAAAGGAGACCCGGGGGCCAATCGTGTAAAAGTGCATCTCTTGGGGAATGACAGGGAGGTGGTATTAGGGCAAAGTAGCTTCTGCATTTTGAATTGATGTGGTTGGCAAAGAGGTCGCAGCAAGGCTGGCCCCATTTGCGGAAAATCAACTCCGCAACCTGTTGTTTGAGAGACCACTCGTGAGGGAGTAATATCGCCCTGCTTAGCTTGTCCGCTATCACGCTGGATTTCCCCGGGATGTGCGTTGCTAACAGAAAATGCTGGGATACCACAGCCCATTGCCAGACCCTGAGGGCTTCTCGACAAAGGGGCTAACACTTGGTTCCTCCTTGCTTGTTCAAGTACCAGACTACTGACATGTTGTCTGCCTGAATTGCACTAGTTCCTAGAGGGAGAGAGTCCTGAAAGTACTGCAACGCCAGAAGTACCACTCTCAACTCTAGAACATTGATGTGCAGATGTGATTCTTGATCTGTCCATGTGCCTTGGGCAGTCCTTCCCTGAAAATGCCCCTCCCCACCCCATCAGGGAAGCGTCCGTGGTCACAGTGGCTACTGGGGGGACGACGACAAAGGGTCTTCTGATTGTGACATGAAGAGACATCAACCACCACTGAAGGTCTCTCTTACAAGAATCCATGATGAGAATCGTGGTGCATCGGTAGTTTCTGGTACGACCACTGAGCAAAGAGGAGCCATTGAAGAATTCGCATATGCATCCTTGCGAGTGGTATAGCCAGGATTGCTGCCGCCATCAAACCTAGCACCTTCAATACCTCTGCTGCTGTAGCTTTGTTATTTGACACCAGTGAGCTGACGTGTTGGCGGAGAAATGAGACTCTTTCAACAGGAAGACGTAGAGTGGTAGTTGAGGTATCTAACTCTGCTCCAATAAAAACGGTATGCTGCGATGGTGATAAGGCAGACTTTTCGAAGTTGATTGTAATGCCTAATTGATGGCAGAGTGTCAGAGTGTATTGTGTTGCCTGAGTCAATTGATGCCTGGTGGTAGCGGTGAGGAGCCAATAGTCTAGGTATGGAAACACCTGGAATCCTAGACGTCTCAGGTGAGCTGTGCCCATTGCCATGCATTTAGTGAACACTCTGGGGGCTGTAGTGAGACCAAAGGACAGGGCTCGAAACTGGTAATGATTGGCTCCCAGCCGGAAATGCAGATGATCTCTGGAGCGTCTGTTCATCTTTATGTGATAGTACGCGTCCTTGAGATCTATGGAGCACATCCGATCGCCTTTCCCTAGGAAGGGAAGAATGGACTGAAGCGTGACCATTCGGAACTTCTCTTTCTTTACGAACTGGTTGAGTCTGCTGAAGTCCAAGATAGGTCTCCAGTCCCCTGTTTTCTTTGGTACCAAAAAGAATCTTGAGTAAGTTCCGAATCCAACTTGGTCTGCTGGGACTGGTTGGACGACTCTTTTTTCTAGCAATCTGTGGACCTCTACGATTGCTTGTTCCCTGAGATTGGGTGGAACATCTGGGATTCTGTTTACAGGAATGGGTGGGGAAGAGAACGGTATGAAATATCCTCTGGAAATGATGCTTTGTACCCATGTATCTGATGTTATGTTTAGCCAGGCTTCTGGGTACAAAGACAAGCAACCCCTGACTGCCTCTAGAGCTTAACAGTCAGGCCCCCTTTCAGGGGCGCTGGTAGGGTTGACCAAAGAACTGACCCCTGTCACCCTGTTGCTGCGGACCCCCTCTGCCACGGGGTGGCATCTTCCGTTATAACCCCCTCCTCTGTCTCTAGAGGGGGTTTCTCCACGTGTGTCCTGAAAGGCTCCCTATGCTTTTCAGAACCACATTTTCCCTCCCCTAGGGCCCTTCTAACACACAACTATCTTAGAAACAAAAAGGAAAGTTTTTTTGATAAAACTTGCTGTTATTTTCCCACAAATGGTCTGAGCTAGCTGGATCACCGAGATCTCTCTTGCCGCGGCAAACTAGATCTAAGGTAATTCCAGCAGTGCATTGTGGGATAAGGGGCTTGGTCTCGAGCTACTGGCAAACCTTGAACTTTGCTACCGGCCGTGTCGGAGCCGAGGATTGGCTCTGAACCAATCAGTGAGAATAAACGGCGAGATTTAACAACTTCACATCAATGATTTTTTAACTCAAAGCTAACGTTACAAGAAATCTCTTCCCGATAGTGTGGGACTGTTTTCTAAGTCAATCCAGTAGTAAAAGTCTAACGCAAGCATGCCGATGCCATGCCGAAGCTTAGCATACTAGAGCCCCCATTACGTACCAGTACACAGTTTGCAGAAGGGAGTAAGACACATATCCACGTGCACATCTCTTGAACTGCAGAATGCATTTAGATGACATTGGCGTCATGATGCACACAAGTTTCTCCTTAAAGGAGAAGACTCTCGCACCACAAAAAAGAAGTTATGTACTCACCATAACGTTCCATCTGAGTAGGTACTTCATTTGTCTGCAACCTGTGGGTATCGGATCCGATCTCGGATCCGAGCCGGCAGCTTTACTAGCTAAAAGATCCGAGCTCCTAGCTCCTCCCCTTACCTATATTCCCCTGCTACATACTCCCTTTCCCCAGATCGAGTCTGCCTATACTAACAACCAAGATTCTCGACCGAGGACCATAACCTACTGCCTAACTGCATGAACAATGTCATTCATAGTCAGGAAGCACGATACTGGATAGGGGGCATGGAGGGGGGGTCGGCTGCAGAAAAATGAAGTACCTACTCAGATGGAACGTTATGGTGAGTACATAACTTCTTTATCTGAAGTAGTTACTTCATTTGTTCTGCAACCTGTGGGGCAGAGTCCCCAGCTACCTAAAAAAAACCCTGGGAGGTCCTCAAGGAAGGATATTCCGGAGCACCGCAGAGCCAAAGGAAGCCCTACTCCTGGATATCATATCCAATTTATAATGAGAAAAGAATGTATGAGAAGAGGACCAAGTAGCTGCTGAACATATATCATCCAGAGGAACTCTGGACCAAAACGCTGCAGAAGTAGCTATGGAACGAGTTGAATGGGCATGGACTCCGGAAGGAGCAGGTTTCCCTGAGGCTAAATAAGCATGGATGATGCATTGCGAAATCCAGTTTGCTAAAGTAACTTTGGTAATAGCCTTACCTAAGGATGGTTTGGCAAAGGACACAAACAATTGATCAGACCTGCGAGTAGCCTTCGTCCTGTGCAAGTAAAAGCGCAGTTGTCTATGTACGTCCAGTTTGTGTAATTTATATTCCCCTTTGTTCTGGAAGTTGGGAAAAAAATACTGGTAAATTAATCGACTGATTAATATTTGATTCAGAGGCCACTTTGGGCAGAAAGGAGGGGTTAGTCCTGAGAGACTCTCTATCCTTATGAAAAATTAGATAAGGGGGTCTCATGCAAAGCGCTTGAAGTTCTGAAACCCTCCTGGCTGACGTAATAGCGATCAGAAGGGTTGTTTTCCAGGATAAAAATTTTAATTGAACTGAAGCAGCCGGTTCGAAGAGCGGACTTGTTAATGCCTGCAGAACTAAGGTTAGATCCCATGGTGGAAACGCAGTCAACTGGCGGCTTCAACAGAAAAATTCCTTTCAAAAACGTTTTGCATATTTTTGCGGACGCTAACGATCCCAGCTCATCTCCTATGTGAAAATGAGAGATGGCTGCCAACTGTAGTTTAACTGTAGATGCACTGGCTCCTTGATGAAAAATATGTGACAAGAATTCAAGAACAGTTGGGATAGGGACGGTAAAAGGATCCAAACCCTTGTCTCTAGCCCAGATGGAAAAACGCTTCCACTTACTACTGTAAATTTTTCTGGTAGTAGGTTTGTGCGCTGCTACCAGAATGCCTTTCACTGGTGAGGAGATACCGGGATTCCTTGCCATCAGTGGAACTGGATCAACCAAGCCGCGAGCTTGAGGTTTTCCAGGTTTGGGGGTTGCAATCCCGCAGGATGCGAAATCAGATCCGGGATGGGATCCAAGATCCAAGGAGGAACTACACTGTGAGACCGCAGATAAGGGAAACAGACCTGGCGAGGCCAGAATGGGGCTATGAGGATAACCTTGCTCCCCAACCGACGTGCTTTCTGTAGGAATTTCGTCATGAGAGGAAGAGGGGGGTAAGCATAGAGGAGACCGGGTGGCCAAGCGTGAACCAGAGCGTCTCTGGGGCTCTCCCCTGGTGGGGGAATTAGAGCGAAAAACTCGCTGCACTTCGTGTTTGACGGAGAAGCAAAAAGATCGCAGCAAGGTCGACCCCATTTCAGGAAAATCTGTTTCGCTACTGACGGGTTCAGAGACCACTCGTAAGGTGTGAGGATCAAGCGACTCAGCTTGTCCACAAGAACGTTGGACCATCCCGGAATGTGCGTTGCTATCAGAAAACGGTTGGTGGATATCGCCCATTCCCAAACTCTCATGGCCTCCTGACAAAGGGGATAAGATCTGGTCCCTCCCTGTTTGTTTATGTACCAGACTACTGCCATGTTGTCTGTCTGTATTGCAATAGTCCCCAGGGGAAGAAGGTCGTGAAGGGCTTGCAATGCTAGAAGCACCGCCCTCATCTCCAGGACATTGATATGCAGAGCGGTCTCTAAGGGAGTTCACGTGCCTTGGACGGTTCTGTCCATAGAATGCCCCCCCACCCAAGGCGAGAAGCATCCGTGGTCAACGTGGCTTGGGGTTGAGGCATCACAAAGGGTCTCCCTTCCCGCAGCTCCCTTGAGCGAAGCCACCAGAGGAGGGAATCCCTGCAAACCTTGCTCAAGGGAATAGGAGTGTCTAAGGGGTGTAGCAACAGAGACCACTGGACCTGAAGGGCCCATTGAAGAACTCTCATCCGCAGACGTGCGTGCAGGGAAAGACTGATTGCTGCCGCCATAGAGCCTAGCGCTCTCAGGACTAATTCTGCTGATGGAGCTGGGGACTGAAGAAGCGCCATAACATGACGTGACAAACTGCTCAGTCTGTCTGATGTTAAAAGGGCCTGAGAGAGGCGAGTATATATTTTGGCCCCTATGAATTCCAGAACCTGTACAGGATGAACAGTCTTTCCCTGCACGCACGTCTACGGATGAGAGTTCTTCAAAGGAACCTTCAGGTCCAATGGTCTCTGTTGCTACACCCCTTAGACACTCCTATTCCCTTGAGCAAGGTTTGCAGGGATTCCCTCCTCTGGTGGCTTCGCTCAAGGGAGCTGCGGGAAGGGAGACCCTTTGTGATGCCTCAACCCCAAGCCACATTGACCACGGATGCTTCTCGCCTTGGGTGGGGGGGCATTCTATGGACAGACCCGTCCAAGGCACGTGAACTTCCTTAGAGACCGCTCTGCATATCAATGTCCTGGAGATGAGGGCAGTGCTTCTAGTGCTGCAAGCCCTTCACGACCTTCTTCCCCTGGGGACTATTGCAATACAGACAGACAACATGGCAGTAGTCTGGTACATAAACAAACAGGGAGGGACCAGATCTTATCCCCTTTGTCAGGAGGCCATGAGAGTTTGGGAATGGGCGATATCCACCAACCGTTTTCTGATAGCAACGCACATTCCGGGATGGTCCAACGTTGTTGTGGACAAGCTGAGTCGCTTGATCCTCACACCTTACGAGTGGTCTCTGAACCCGTCAGTAGCAAAACAGATTTTCCTCAAATGGGGTCGACCTTGCTGCGATCTTTTTGCTTCTCCGTCAAACACGAAGTGCAGCGAGTTTTTCACTCTAATTCCCCCACCAGGGGAGAGCCCCAGAGACGCTCTGGTTCACGCTTGGCCACCCGGTCTCCTCTATGCTTACCCCCCTCTTCCTCTCATGACGAAATTCCTACAGAAAGCACGTCGGTTGGGGAGCAAGGTTATCCTCATAGCCCCATTCTGGCCTCGCCAAGTCTGTTTCCCTTATCTGCGGTCTCACAGTGTAGTTCCTCCTTGGATCTTGGATCCCATCCCAGATCTGATTTTGCATCCTGCGGGATTGTAACCCCCAAACCTGGAAAACCTCAAGCTCGCGGCTTGGTTGATCCAGTTCCACTGATGGCAAGGACTCCCGGTATCTCCTCACCAGTGAAAGGCATTCTGGTAGCAGCGTACAAACCTACTACCAGAAAAATTTACAGTAGTAAGTGGAAGCGTTTTTCCATCTGGGCTAGAGACAAGGGTTTGGGGATCCTTTTACCGTCCCTATCCCGACTGTTCTTGAATTCTTGTCACATATTTTTCATCAAGGAGCCAGTGCATCTACAGTTAAACTACAGTTGGCAGCCATCTCTCATTTTCACATAGGAGATGAGCTGGGATCGTTAGCGTCCGCAAAAATATGCAAAACATTTTTGAAAGGAATTTTTCTGTTGAAGCCGCCAGTTGACTGCGGTTCCACCATGGGATCTAACCTTGGTTCTGCAGGCATTAACAAGTCCGCTCTTCGAACCGGCTGCTTCAGTTCAATTAAAATTTTTATCCTGGAAAAGAACCCTTCTGATCGCTATTACGTCAGCCAGGAGGGTTTCAAAACTTCAAGCGCTTTGCATGAGACCCCCTTATCTAATTTTTCATAAGGATAGAGCGTCTCTCAGGACTAACCCCTCCTTTCTGCCCAAAGTGGCCTCTGAATCAAATATTAATCAGTCGATTAATTTACCAGTATTTGCTTCCCAACTTCCAGAACAAAGGGGAATATAAATTACACAAATTGGACGTACATAGACAACTGCGCTTTTACTTGCACAGGACGAAGGCTACTCGCAGGTCTGATCAATTGTTTGTGTCCTTTGCCAAACCATCCTTAGGTAAGGCTATTACCAAAGTTACTTTAGCAAACTGGATTTCGCAATGCATCATCCATGCTTATTTAGCCTCAGGGAAACCTGCTCCTTCTGGAGTCCATGCCCATTCAACTCGTTCCATAGCTACTTCTGCAGCGTTTTGGTCCAGAGTTCCTCTGGATGATATATGTTCAGCAGCTACTTGGTCCTCTTCTCATACATTCATTTCTCATTATAAATTGGATATGATATCCAGGAGTAGGGCTTCCTTTGGCTCTGCGGTGCTCCGGAATATCCTTCCTTGAGGACCTCCCAGGGTTTTTTTTAGGTAGCTGGGGACTCTGCCCCACAGGTTGCAGAACAAATGAAGTAACTACTTCAGATAAAAAAGTTATGTACTCACCATAACGTTCCATCTGAGTAGGTACTTCATTTTTCGGCAGCCGACCCCCCCTCCATGCCCCCTATCCAGTATCGTGCTTCCTGACTATGAATGACATTGTTCATGCAGTTAGGCAGTAGGTTATGGTCCTCGGTCGAGAATCTTGGTTGTTAGTATAGGCAAACTCGATCTGGGGAAAGGGAGTATGTAGCAGGGGAATATGGGTAAGGGGAGGAGCTAGGAGCTCGGATCTTTTAGCTAGTAAAGCTGCCGGCTCGGACTCGAGATCGGATCCGATACCCACAGGTTGCAGACAAATGAAGTACCTACTCAGATGGAACATTATGGTGAGTACATAACTTCTTTTTTGTGGTGCGAGAGTCTTCTCCTTTAAGGAGAAACTTGTGTGCATCATGACGCCAATGTCATCTAAATGCATTCTGCAGTTCAAGAGATGTGCACGTGGATATGTGTCTTACTCCCTTCTGCAAACTGTGTACTGGTACGTAATGGGGGCTCTAGTATGCTAAGCTTCGACATGGCATCGGCATGCTTGCGTTAGACTTTTACTACTGTTTTGACTTAGAAAACAGTCCCACACTATCGGGAAGAGATTTCTTGTAACATTATTATGTTAGCTTTGAGTTAAAAAATCATTGATGTGAAGTTGTTAAATCTCGCCGTTTATTCTCACTGATTGGTTCAGAGCCGATCCTCGGCGCCGGCACGGCCGATAGCAAAGCTCAAGGTTTGCCAGTAGCTCGAGACCAAGCCCCTTATCCCACAATGCACTGCTGGAATTACCTCAGATCTTGTTTGCTGCGAGTAACAGCATATATATATATATATATATATATATATATATATATATATATATATACTCTTTTATTTATTTCTACCAAGGGCACTTCCCGAAGGGGAAAAAGAAATACTGAATAACCAGAATGGTACTAGCCTCTAAGTCAACAGTCAGCCAGGAGGGGGAAGGAGGGAGGGACATGAGAATAAAGGCGAGATAAACAACTCACATGGAAAGTTATGGTAAGTACATAACTTCTTTATGTGAAGTTGTTAAATCTCGCCGTTTATTTTCACTGATGGGTAGCGTCCCTAGCACCCTCAATCCTGGGTGGCTCATGGAAGTATGTTATTCAGTACCGTGGAACCAAAGGAAGACCTGTCCCTAGAAGCCTTATCTACTTTGTAATGCGTGATAAAGGTATGAGGCTTAGACCAAGTGGCTGCAGCACAAACATTGTCAAGGGGCAATTTAGCTTGAAAAGCAGAAGACGTAGAGACGGCTATGGTAGAATGAGCCTTAGGTTTGTGTGCTAATGGCATGCTCGCATTTTCATAAACAAAGGATATACAATCGGATAACCATTTAGATAAGGTTGTTTTAGCCACTGGATTGCCTTTTCTGGCTTCTGAGAAGGATACAAAAAGTTGATCTGATTTTCTAATATCCTTAGTTCTGTCAAGATAAAATCTGAGCTGTCTGTGTACATCACGTTTATGCAGCATGTATTCCAATTTGCTAGAGTGGTTGGAAAAAAAGACTGGCAGCTCAATGACCTGATTGATATTTGACTCAGAACAGACTTTAGGTAAAAATGACGGGTTTGTTCTGAGAGATACTCTATCAGCATGGAAAATCATGTAAGGTAGTCTGATAGATAATACTTGAAGTTCTAACACTCTGCGGGCAGAAGTAATGGCCACAAGAAAAAGTTTTCCACGATAAATATTTGAGATCGCAAGATGATGCTGGTTCAAAGGGGAAGAATAATTTGAGACAGCATAAAGTTTAAATTCCAGGGAGAATAGGGAATTTTGATAGGAGGTCTCATATGAAGAACGCCTTTAAGAAAAGTCTTAGACAATTTATGGCCCATAACATTTGAGCCACCAAACCCAAGCTGAAAATCTGAGATGGCAGCTAACTGGACTCAAACTGTAGCAGCTGCTGCCCCTTCCTTAAAAATTTTTGTCAAGAATTCTAAAATAGATGATAGCGGAGCTCAGAAATTGTCAATGTTCTGCATGTTGGCCCAAACTGAGAACCTTTTCCATTTACTGCCATATAATTTCCTGGTAGATGGCGTGAGAAGAAAAGAGAATTTGTCTTGTATCTTCTGAAATTGAATGAAGCCTGGCAATTAGGGGAAGTGGATTAGCCAAGCAGTCAGTTTCAGGGACTGCAGTGAAGGATGGAGGTCCCCTGACGGGTGCGTCAGAAGGTCCGGAACTGGGTCCAGGATCCATGGATCTTCCAACAGATGATGGTGGAGAAACGGGAACCAAATCTGTCGAGGCCAGTAGGGGGCTATGAGGATAACAGTCCTTCCCAGCGATTTTGTTTTCTGTAAAAATCTGGGTATCAATGGAAATGGTGGAAATGCATAAAGGAGACCCGGGGGCCAATCGTGTAAAAGTGCATCTCTTGGGGAATGACAGGGAGGTGGTATTAGGGCAAAGTAGCTTCTGCATTTTGAATTGATGTGGTTGGCAAAGAGGTCGCAGCAAGGCTGGCCCCATTTGCGGAAAATCAACTCCGCAACCTGTTGTTTCAGAGACCACTCGTGAGGGAGTAATATCGCCCTGCTTAGCTTGTCCGCTATCAAGCTGGATTTCCCCGGGATGTGCGTTGCTAACATAAAATGCTGGGATGACACAGCCCATTGCCAGACCCTGAGGGCTTCTTGACAAAGGGGCTAACACTTGGTTCCTCCTTGCTTGTTCAAGTACCAGACTACTGACATGTTGTCTGTCTGAACTGCAATAGTTCCTAGAGGGAGAGAGTCCTGAAAGTACTGCAACGCCAGAAGTACCACTCTCAACTCTAGAACATTGATGTGCAGATGTGATTCTTGATCTGTCCATGTGCCTTGGGCAGTCCTTCCCTGAAAATGCCCCTCCCCACCCCATCAGGGAAGCGTCCGTGGTCACAGTGGCTACTGGGGGGGAACGACGACAAAGGGTCTTCTGATTGTGACATGAAGAGACATCAACCACCACCGAAGGTCTCTCTTACAAGAATCCATGATGAGAATCGTGGTGCATCGGTAGTTTCTGGTACGACCACTGAGCAAAGAGGAGCCATTGAAGAATTTGCATATGCATCCTTGCGAGTGGTATAGCCAGGATTGCTGCCGCCATCAAACCTAGCACCTTCAATACCTCTGCTGCTGTAGCTTTGTTATTTGACACCAGTGAGCTGACGTGTTGGCGGAGAAATGAGACTCTTTCAACAGGAAGACGTAGAGTGGTAGTTGAGGTATCTAACTCTGCTCCTATAAAAACGGTATGCTGCAATGGTGATAAGGCAGACTTTTCGAAGTTGATTGTAATGCCTAATTGATGGCAGAGTGTCAGAGTGTATTGTGTTGCCTGAGTCAATTGATGCCTGGTGGTAGTGGTGAGGGGCCAATAGTCTAGGTATGGAAACACCTGGAATCCTAGACGTCTCAGGTGAGCTGTGCCCACTGCCATGCATTTGGTGAACACACTGGGGGCTGTAGTGAGGCCAAAGGACAGGGCTCGAAACTGGTAATGATTGGCTCCCAGCCGGAAATGCAGATGATCTCTGGAGCATCTGTTCATCTTTATGTGATAGTACGCGTCCTAGAGATCTATGGAGCACATCCGATCGCCTTTCCCTAGGAAGGGAAGAATGGACTGAAGCATGACCATTCGGAACTTCTCTTTCTTTACGAACTGGTTGAGTCTGCTGAGGTCCAAGATAGGTCTCCAGTCCCCTGTTTTCTTTGGTACCAAAAAGAATCTTGAGTAAGTTCCGAATCCAACTTGGTCTGCTGGGACTGGTTGGACGACTCTTTTTTCTAGCAATCTGTGGACCTCTACGATTGCTTGCTCCCTGAGATTGGGTGGAACATCTGGGATTCTGTTTACAGGAATGGGTGGGGAAGAGAACGGTATGAAATATCCTCTGGAAATGATGCTTTGTACCCATGTATCTGATGTTATGTTTAGCCAGGCTTCTGGGTACAAAGACAAGCAACCCCTGACTGCCTCTAGAGCCGAACAGTCAGGCCCCCTTTCAGGGGCGCTGGTAGGGTTGACGAGAGAACTGACCCCTGTCACCCTGTTGCTGCGGACCCCCTCTGCCATGGGGCGGCGTCTTCCGTTATAACCCCCTCCTCTGTCTCTAGAGGGGGTTTCTCCACGTGTGTCCTGAAAGGCTCCCTATGCTTTTCAGAACCACATTTTCCCTCCCCTAGGGCCCTTCTAACACACAACTATCTTAGAAACAAAAAAGAAAGTTTTTTTGATACAACTTGCTGTTATTTTCCCACAAATGGTCCGAGCTAGCTGGATCAGCGAGATTTCTCTTGCCGCGGCAAACTAGATCTAAGATAATTCCAGCAGTGCATTGTGGGATAAGGGGCTTGGTCTCGAGCTTCTGGCAAACCTTGAACTTGGCTATCGGCCGTGTCGGAGCTGAGGATCGGCTCTGAACCAATCAGTGAGAATAAACGGCGAGATTTAACAACTTCACATCAATGATTTTTTAAGTCAAAGCTAACATAATAACGTTACAAGAAATCTCTTCCCGATAGTGTGGGACTGTTTTCTAAGTCAATCCAGTAGTAAAAGTCTAACGCAAGCATGCCGATGCCATGCCGAAGCTTAGCATACTAGAGCCCCCATTACGTACCAGTACACAGTTTGCAGAAGGGAGTAAGACACATATCCACGTGCACATCTCTTGAACTGCAGAATGCATTTAGATGACATTGGCGCCATGATGCATACAAGTTTCTCCTTAAAGGAGAAGACTCTCGCACCACAAAAAAGAAGTTATGTACTCACCATAACGTTCCATCTGAGTAGGTACTTCATTTGTCTGCAACCTGTGGGTATCGGATCCGATCTCGGATCCGAGCCAGCAGCTTTACTAGCTAAAAGATCCGAGCTCCTAGCTCCTCCCCTTACCCATATTCCCCATGCTACATACTCCCTTTCCCCAGATCGAGTCTGCCTATACTAACAACCAAGATTCTCGACCGAGGACCATAACCTACTGCCTGACTGCATGAACAATATCATTCATAGTCAGGAAGCACGATACTGGATAGGGGGCATGGAGGGGGGGTCGGCTGCAGAAAAATGAAGTACCTACTCAGATGGAACGTTATGGTGAGTACATAACTTCTTTATCTGAAGTAGTTACTTCATTTGTTCTGCAACCTGTGGGGCAGAGTCCCCAGCTACCTACAAAAAATCCTGGGAGGTCCTCAAGGAAGGATATTCCGGAGCACCGCAGAGCCAAAGGAAGCCCTACTCCTGGATAGCATATCCAATTTATAATGAGAAATGAATGTATGAGAAGAGGACCAAGTAGCTGCTGAACATATATCATCCAGAGGAACTCTGGACCAAAACGCTGCAGAAGTAGCTACGGAACGAGTTGAATGGGCATGGACTCCGGAAGGAGCAGGTTTCCCTGAGGCTAAATAAGCATGGATGATGCATTGCGAAATCCAGTTTGCTAAAGTAACTTTGTTAATAGCCTTACCTAAGGATGGTTTGGCAAAGGACACAAACAATTGATCAGACCTGCGAGTAGCCTTCGTCCTGTGCAAGTAAAAGCGCAGTTGTCTATGTACGTCCAATTTGTGTAATTTATATTCCCCTTTGTTCTGGAAGTTGGGAAAAAATACTGGTAAATTAATCGACTGATTAATATTTGATTCAGAGGCCACTTTGGGCAGAAAGGATGGGTTAGTCCTGAGAGACGCTCTATCCTTATGAAAAATTAGATAAGGGGATCTCATGCAAAGCGCTTGAAGTTCTGAAACCCTCCTGGCTGACGTAATAGCGATCAGAAGGGTTGTTTTCCAGGATAAAAATTTTAATTGAACTGAAGCAGCTGGTTCGAAGAGCGGATTTGTTAATGCCTGCAGAACCAAGGTTAGATCCCATGGTGGAACCGCAGTCAACTGGCGGCTTCAACAGAAAAATTACTTTCAAAAATGTTTTGCATATTTTTGCGGACGCTAACGATCCCAGCTCATCTCCTATGTGAAAATGAGAGATGGCTGCCAACTGTAGTTTAACTGTAGATGCACTGGCTCCTTGATGAAAAATATGTGAGAAGAATTCAAGAACAGTCGGGATAGGGACAGTAAAAGGATCCAAACCCTTGTCTCTAGCCCAGATGGAAAAACGCTTCCACTTACTACTGTAAATTTTTCTGGTAGTAGGTTTGTACGCTGCTACCAGAATGCCTTTCACTGGTGAGGAGATACCGGGAGTCCTTGCCATCAGTGGAACTGGATCAACCAAGCCGCGAGCTTGAGGTTTTCCAGGTTTGGGGGTTACAATCCCGCAGGATGCGAAATCAGATCCGGGATGGGATCCAAGATCCAAGGAGGAACTACACTGTGAGACCGCAGATAAGGGAAACAGACCTGGCGAGGCCAGAATGGGGCTATGAGGATAACCTTGCTCCCCAACCGACGTGCTTTCTGTAGGAATTTCGTCATGAGAGGAAGAGGGGGGTAAGCATAGAGGAGACCGGGTGGCCAAGCGTGAACCAGAGCGTCTCTGGGGCTCTCCCCTGGTGGGGGAATTAGAGCAAAAAACTCGCTGCACTTCGTGTTTGACGGAGAAGCAAAAAGATCGCAGCAAGGTCGACCCCATTTGAGGAAAATCTGTTTCGCTACTGACGGGTTCAGAGACCACTCGTAAGGTGTGAGGATCAAGTGACTCAGCTTGTCCACAAGAACTTTGGACCATCCCGGAATGTGCATTGCTATCAGAAAACAGTTGGTGGATATCGCCCATTCCCAAACTCTCATGGCCTCCTGACAAAGGGGATAAGATCTGGTCCCTCCCTGTTTGTTTATGTACCAGACTACTGCCATGTTGTCTGTCTGTATTGCAATAGTCCCCAGGGGAAGAAGGTCGTGAAGGGCTTGCAACGCTAGAAGCACCGCCCTCATCTCCAGGACATTGATATGCAGAGCGGTCTCTAAGGGAGTTCACGTGCCTTGGACGGTTCTGTCCATAGAATGCCCCCCCACCCACGGCGAGAAGCATCCGTGGTCAACGTGGCTTGGGTTGAGGCATCACAAAGGGTCTCCCTTCCCGGAGCACCCTTGAGCGAAGCCACCAGAGGAGGGAATCCCTGCAAACCTTGCTCAAGGGAATAGGAGTGTCTAAGGGGTGTAGCAACAGAGACCATTGGACCTGAAGGGTCCATTGAAGAACTCTCATCCGCAGACGTGCGTGCAGGGAAAGACTGATTGCTGCCGCCATAGAGCCTAGCGCTCTCAGGACTAATTCTGCTGATGGAGCTGGGGACTGAAGAAGTGCCATAACATGACGTGACAAACTGCTCAATCTGTCTGATGTTAAAAGGGCCTGAGAGAGGCGAGTATCTATTTTGGCCCCTATGAATTCCAGAACCTGTACAGGATGAAGGAAGGATTTTTGGAAGTTTATGTAAATGCCCAGACGCTGGGCAAGAGTGAGAGAATAGTCTCTGGCAGAACAAAGCTGATACCTGTTGGAGGCGGTGAGGAGCCAGTCGTCCAGGTACGGAAAGACCTGAATGCCCTGGAGTCTCAAATGGACTGCAGCAACTGCCATGACCTTGGTGAACACCCTGGGGGTTGTGGTGAGGCCGAACGGAAGAACCCTGAACTGATAATGACTGGCTCCCAGCCAAAAAGGGAGAAATCTCCTGGATCGTCTGTCCATAAGAATATGGAAGTACGCATCCTTGAGGTCTATGGAGCACATCCAGTCCTTCTCCCGACGAAGGGGGAGAATTGATTGCAGAGTGACCATCCGGAACTTTTCTTTGGGAATGAACAGGTTCAGGGAAGAAAGGTCTAGAATCTGTCTTAAGTCCCCCATCTTTTTTGGCACTAAAAAGAACCTGGAGTAATTGCCCAATCCGAACTGGTCTGGCGGGACGTGCTGGATGGCTCTTTTTTCTAGCAGCTTCGAAACCTCCGAAGCTGCCGCCTCCCTTTGATCGGGTGGGACATCGGGGAGGCACTTCATAGGAGGGGGAAGACTTAGAAAGGGAATGGTGTAACCTCTGGATATGGTTCGGAGCACCCACTGATCCATCGTAATGGACTCCAAATTTTGGAGGTGCTCCGACAGATGCCCCCCCGACTGCCTTCAGAGAGGGACAGTCGGGTAAAGCCCTCAGGGCTGTTGTGCGGGCCTGTCAGAGAACGGTTCTCTAGACCTGAAATTACGCGGCCCCCTCTGCCTCTGGGCCGGCGTCCACCTTGTCCTCCTCTGCCTCTGAAGGACGAGGGGTCCGAAGGTGGACGGGACTGCTGAGACTTCCGGAACCACATCTTCTTTTGTCCCCTCTGATTCCTAGAGAAGGATCATTGGGGATTAGAGAAGGGGACTCCGACGGCAGACAGAGTCTTCCCGACCTTCTCACTTTGGACCAGCGTCTCGTGGACAGTCTTGCCAAAGAGCGAAGAACCGTCAAAGGGCACATTCGCGAAGGACGCCTTGAAGGGTTCCGCAAAATCGCAAAGGCGGAGCCAGGCGTGACGCCGCAAGGCGACCCCTGCTCCACTAGCTCTAGCCGCTCCCTCTGTGGCATGGGAGAGTAGCCGCATAGACGTGTTAGAAATAGATTTCAGAGTGGCCATGCGAGTCGAGAAAGTCCTCTTATCCTCGGCCGTCATGGACTCCGGGGGAGCCCCAGCGTAATCCTTTATTAAGTCTCGCTGGAGTCTGATGATGTGCGCCATGTAGTTCAGCGCCCTTATAGAAAAGGTGGCTGAAACAAACATCCGCTTTCCAATGCGGTCCAACGTCTGAGATTCCTTATCTGGAGGATGGACCGAGGAACTCTCCTGTGCTTGTTCCTTCTTTGTGGCGGCCGCCACCAATATGGTATCTACTGGTGAACCCTTAGACCAAGCCAGCCTATCTGAGGGAGGACTAAGAATTTTATCTGGCCTTCTTGGAATTGGCTCCATGGTGTACGGTTCCTTCCATGCCATGGTAGTAATTAAGTCTACCAGGGGGTCAGCCAGGGGGGACACCCAGGAGGTAGACGGGCCTGCATCAAACGCCTCCAGAAACACAGACTCGTCCGAGGAAGGTTTTTGGGCAGACCACCCTCCTCTAATTCACAACATTTCCATGATGTCTCCAAAGGAGACATCCTTGGGGGGTGATCTTGGGGAACCTTCCCCTTCATCCAAATCTGTGTCTTCCGTGAGGGACTTAGGGGAGTCCAGGTGCCTCCTTTTGCACTTATGTTTGCAAGGGACCTCCTCGGTGGGGCTATCCGAGGAGGGCTCGCCCACGGGGTCCTGTTCCTCTAAGGGAACTAACTGGAGTGTTGGCGCAGGCTGTCCCAGTGGCGGGATGATGGAGGATAGACCCAAATGCGTGGGGGGGGGGCGGCAGGATCCGTCGCCCGGACCGGGGATCTGGAAGATCTCGACAGAACCCTCTCCACTACCTCAACCGCCGAAGGTGAACCGCTTTCCCCAGGCTCCAAAAGCAGCCCCTCGGTTCCGAGGTAGGGATCGGCATCAGAGCCGAAGCGGTCAGACCCGAGAGGGAAGTGTGCTCCGACCTGAATGGAGCCGAAGACACACCAACCCCCATGGATCCGACGCTCGGCTCTTGGTCCCGAGAGCCCGGATCCGACAAGCTCGAGGGTAAAGTCGACGTCGAAGTAACCGGTACTGTCGGCGCCGTCAACTCCCCGGTTCCAAAATGGCCTGGATCCGACAACTCCGAAACCCCAAACTGGGTCAGAGAAGGAGCTATCAGGAAAAGAAGGGGGCTGCTCTCCCCCCCGGAGGGGGGGGAGGCACGAGCACCCCCATCTGCATTTGAGTCTGCAAAACTCGATGCATCATCCGACCCATATCCGCGTCGGTCAGGCTCCTTGTCGATCTAGAAGAGGTCGTCGAGGTGGGCCGGGAGGGCCACCTCGAAGACCTCGAGGCAGACCGATACTCCTCCTCCTCTGGCTCCGGCGAGAAACTAGGCGAACGGAGCCGAGAGGGAGAGGATCCGGAGGCCCTCATGGAGGGACTCGCAACTTTAGATGGCGGGGCTGAGGGATGAGTCTCAGCCTGCCTCTTGTGACTCTTGTGCTTTTCTTTGTGCCTCTTCTCCCTAGAGGAGGAAGAAGAGTCCCCCTGACCCTGAGAAACTGAGGGAGGTTGAGTCCCAGACAGGGTAGGGGAGTTCAAAGGCCCGGGAGCTGCAGTCGCAGCCTGTGCCTTAGAGGGAGAGGAGGAAGAAGAATCCTGCGGTAATAATCCTGCCAGGATTAACTTGTTCCTCCTATCCCTGGTGGCCTGGGGGTTAAATGCTGCACAAATTTGGCAGCTGGTGGACAAATGGGCCACCCCCAGACAAAGAACGCACTGAGTGTGGCGATCAGCTGGGGAAAGCTTATGGCCACACTTAGAGAATATGTCTTTGGACCCTTCAGCCATAAAACACAACACACTCACACACTAAGGGGGAGAGAAATAAGAGTTAAGGCAAAAATTACCACAAAAAATTTAAACTAATACTAATATACGACGACTCGGGCGCAAATACACACACACAACAAAAAATATCTGACTTTGACTTTTTAAGGTTTGATGAACCAGAAAGTTCTCACCCATGCCTAGGAGCTCTTCACTTGAAGCTTCTCTCAGCCACGGCAAACGAGATCTGGGAAAAGGGAGTATGTAGCACAGGGGATTATGGGTAAGGGGAGGAGCTAGGAGCTCAGATCTTTTAGCTAGTAAAGCTGCCGGCTCGGATCCGAGATCGAATCCGATACCCACAGGTTGCAGAACAAATGAAGTAACTACTTCAGATCTAAAGTTTTTTTTTAGCCTCCTGGCCAACCCTCAGCTGTAAGTGGGAGGGTGCTCGCTCCCCCCCCCCCACCCTCCGCCTTCTAGTTCCAGTGCCAAGAAGAGCGGAAACTTTATATTAATTAAAATAAATAAATAAATACATAAGGCGCCCTAGGCGGTCGCCTAGTTCGCCTATGCCTAAGGCCGGCCGTGGGTATACTAACCAAACTTTGGACTATCGTTGGCAGGAGATCCCAGAGGTGATGAATACTGTAAGTGATATGGAAGGACATCTACCATTGTATTTAAATGGGAATACAGGGACATAGAAAAAACGTACAGATAATTTACCAAGTACAAAATGCAAAAGCAACTGCTGTTACACATTTCCTGTATTTATGTTTTCTTAGGATCCAGAGGTAGTCACACTTTGGGGCTTCTTGTTTTTCCTAAAATCAGTTTTGGAATGTAATGTTTCTTACAACTGCCTGCCATGTAAATTACTTACTGCACCAGAAATACAAAAGGCAATTTATTAAATGCAGTCGGTACTGATGCACGTTTCTCCAATTAATTTCTCAACTAATACACCTGCTATGCAGAGTATGCATATGCTCTCTCCACGTTTGTTTGGGTTTTCTCCATATGCTCTGGTTTCCCTCTACATCCCAAACACATGTGGTAGATAGACTGGTAAGTCTAAATTGTCCAGAGGTATGCGAGTTGGATAAAAGACTTAACAATTTACTTCCATTTTCTACTTGCTAGTAAAATCTGTGAATAGCATCAGCCGTTCATGTAATCATTACATGAATCAGATGCGACAGCAGCATGGGATAGATGGCTTGATGGATGACATTTTATGATTTTTTTTTTAGTCACTTTTCTTTTCTCTCAATAGTCTGTGCATATTTTGAGATGAAATCTGGCAATCGTTTCATAAATGTTTTTAAAGAAAAATCTCTGGCAACTGCGTATGATTTTTTCTGACTATATACAAAGATCCTTAAGGCTTTTTAGAAAGGCAGTAACTATGATTCACAAAGAACAATGCATAGTGCCAAACACACACAAACCTCTATATTATAACAAGTGTTAATAAAGGCACAATAATAATACAAGATCAAGGAATATTACACAAAGAAATTATGCAGTGTGAACATAGAGATACAGCAGTATAGCATGCACAGTTTATCAAACTGCATAATATAACAAACACACACCATTATGCCAGGGTCTAGATTAAATCAACGAACGCTTAAAATAGCGAACACTGATTTATCGACCCTTCAAAAGCAAAAGCTTGAAATCTCGAAGACACGGAACAGCGACTTTTTGCCCTGGGAAAAAAATCGCTGTTCCATGTCTTCAGGATTTCAAGCTTTGCTTTTAAAGGGTCGATAAATCAGAATAAGAAGTTATGTACTCACCATAATGTTCCATCTGAGTAGGTAAACATCATTTGTCAGCAACCTATGGGTTATCGGATCCACATCGGATCCGAGCCGGCAGTTTCCAACAGCTAAGTTCCAAGCCCCAAGCTCCTCCCCTTACCCATAACTCCCTGCCATCCCTTCCTGACCTCAGATTGAGTTTGCCTACAAGCAAGACCTGCAATCACAACCTGCCTAATGTAAACTGGATACAATCCACCATGAAGCAGGAATATCTATGAACATCCGAAGAGGACAGGGGGACGGAGGGAGGGACGGTTGCTGACAAATGAAGTTTACCTACTCAGATGGAACATTACGGTGAGTACATAACTTCTTAATCTGAAGTAGTTAACTTCATTTGTGCATCAACCTATGGGACAGAGTCCCCAGCTACCTGAATCTTGGGAGGCCTTTATAGAAGGATGTTCCGGAGCACTGCGGAGCCAAAGGATGCTCTCCCTCTGGAAACCAGATCCAACTTATAGTGGTTTATAAATGTATGAGAAGAAGCCCACGTGGCAGCAGAGCAAATATCATCCAACGAAATTCTAGCTCGAAAAGCAGCAGAGGTAGAAACAGACCGAGTAGAATGGGCATGGACTCCATGAGGAGCAGGCCAGCCAGAACTCTCATAAGCCAGGAGAATACACTGGGAAATCCACCTGGACAGTGTGACTTTAGAAACAGATTTCCCCAAACTGGATTTAGCAAAGGACACAAACAGCTGGTCTGACTGCCTATGACCGGCTGTCCTGTGCAAATAGAATCTTAACTGTCTGTGTACCCAAAGAGTGTAACTTGTATTCACCTTTATTTTGATAACTGGGAAAGAAGACTGGCAAATTAATAGACTGGTTGATGTTAGATTCGGAAGCAATTTTGGGCAGAAAGGAGGGATTGATCCTGAGGAATACCCTATCCTTGTGGAAAGTCAAGTACGGTGGCTTGGCACAAAGGGCTTGAAGTTCCGAAACCCTTTTCGCCGAAGTAATAGCAACCAGAAAAGCTGTTTTCCAGGATAAGAATTTGAGATCTACCGAAGCAGCAGGCTCAAAGGGAGAAGCTGTTAAAGCCTGGAGTACCAGCGATAAGTCCCAAGGAGGAGTTACATCCTTCACCAGAGGTCTTAGTAAGAAGGTGCCTTTTAAGAAGGCCCTACACAATCTGGATGAGGTCAAAGGGCCAAGATCACATCCAACATGGTAATGAGCGATTGCCGCCAATTGGACTTTGACCGTGGAAGAGCTAGCACCCTGATCAAATAATCCTGACAGAAAATCCAGCACAGCTGGTAACGGAGCTGTAAAAGGATCTAGTTTCTGATGTTCTGCCCAAATAGAAAAGCGTTTCCATTTGCTACGATAAACTTTCCTAGTAGACGGCTTGTGAGCAGCTACTAGGATCGCTTTGACCGGGGAAGAGATACCGGGAGTCCTAGCTAACAGTGGAACTGGATCAACCAAGCCGCGAGCTTGAGGTTGTCCAGGTTGGGGGCCAGCAGGCCCAAAGGGTGACCATAGATATGGGAACCATGCCTGACGAGGCCAGAATGGGGCAATGAGGATTATTGTGCTCCCCAACCGTCTGGCTTTCTGCAGAAACTTCATCATCAGGGGAAGAGGCGGGTAAGCATAAAGTAGACCGGGCGGCCAAGCATGCACCAGAGCGTCTCTTGGTGATTCCCCAGGTGGGGGAATTAGAGCGAAGTAGGTGTTGCACTTCGTGTTTGAAGGACAGGCGAAAAAATCGCAACAAGGTTGACCCCATTTGGAGAAGATGTGCTTCGCTACTTTGGGATTCAGAGACCACTCGTACGGCGAGAAGATGGTGCGACTCAATTTGTCTGCTAGGATGTTGGACCAGCCCGGAATGTGCGTCGCTATGAGAAAGCGGTTGGTGGAAATCGCCCATTCCCAAACTCTCATGGCCTCTCGACAAAGTGGATAGGACCTGGTTCCCCCTTGTTTGTTGATATACCAAACGACTGACATATTGTCCGTTTGGATTGCAATAGTCCTGACGGGAAGAAGGCTCTGAAGTGCTTGCAAGCTAACAGCACCGCCCTCATCTCTAGGACATTGATATGCAGTGAGGTCTCCGTCTGGTTCCACGTGCCTTGGACGGTCCTGCCCAACAATGCCCCCCCGAGGCGAGAGGCGTCCATGGTCACTGTGGCTAGGGGAAAGGACATAGAGAAGGGGCGCCCCATTTGGAGGTCCGGAGACTGGAGCCACCATAAGAGGGCTCCCCTGCAAACCCTGCTGAGAGGGACAGGATGGCTCAGGGGATAACGCAGGAAGGACTATTGGACTTGGAGGGTCTATTGCAGAATCCTCATATTTAGGCGCTCCATGGGAAGGAGATTGATGGTCGCCGCCATCGAGCCTAGGGCCCTCAGGACCAATTCCGCCGGAGGGGCTAGGCAATGAAGAATGGCCTGCACATGGAGTCTTAGAGATCGCATCCGGTCCAGAGTTAAGAAGGCTAAGAGCTGGTTTGTGTCCAACCTGGCTCCGATAAAATCTATGATCTGAGTCGGGAGCAGGGAGGATTTTCCAGCATGGATCGTAATCCCCAGCCGGGGAGCTAGTCGAAGAAAGAAACTCCTGGCTGTACAGAGTAGATGCCTTGTGGGGGCGGTCAGGAGCCAGTCGTCCAGGTATGGAAAGACCTGAATTCCCTGGAGTCTCAGGTGGGCCGCTACCACCATTAACACTTTGGTGAACACCCGGGGGGCCGTGGTGAGACCAAAGGGGAGGACCCTGAATTGGTAATGGCTGGCTCCTAGCCTGAAGCGGAGAAACCTCCTGGATCATCTGTCCATCAAGATGTGGTAGTACGCATCCTTGAGGTCTATGGAGCACATCCAGTCGTTCGCCTGCAAGAGGGGGAGAATGGATTGAAGAGTGACCATCCGGAACTTTTCTTTGGCTATTGCCAGGTTCAAGAGGGATAGGTCGAGGATTGGTCTTAAGTCCCCCGTCTTTTTTGGCACCAAGAAGAACCTGGAGTAAAAGCCTGATCCATACTGGTCTGGGGGGACGTGCTGGATCGCTCCTTTTTCTAGCAGGTGACGAATTTCTGCGGCTGCGGCCTCCCTCTGATCGGGTGGGACATCGGGGAGGTATCTGGGTCTGAGAGGGGGATGGAGAAACGGAATCTCGTAGCCTCTGGATATAATTCAAAGCACCCAGCGGTTTGTCGTGATGGACTCGCAAGTTGCTAGGTGCTTCGAGAAATGCCCCCCGACTGCCTCCAGAGTGGAGCAGTTGGGTAACCCCTCAGGGTTGCTGCATGGGCCAATCAGAGAAAGGTTCTCTGGACCCAAAGTTTTTCAGGCCCCCTCTGCCTCTAGGGCGGCGTCCACCCTGTCCTCCTCTGCCCCTGAAGGATGGGGGGTCCTGAGCAAAATAGGACTGCTGAGACTTCCGGAACCACATCTTCTTCTGTCCCTTTTGGTTCTTGGAGAAGGACCTCTGGGGAGCAGAGAAGCGGACTCCGACGGCAGACAGCATCTTCCCGTTTTTCTCGCTCTGGACCAAGGTGTTGCGTACAATCTTGCCAAAGAGGGCAGAACCATCAAACGGGGCATTAGCGAATGACGCCTTAATGGGTTCCGCGAAATCACAGTGGCGGAGCCACTCCTGTCGCCTTAGGATGATGCCCGCTCCGCTAGCTCTAGCAGCTCCTTCCGTAGCATGGGACAGTAGCCACATAGAGGTATTGTAAATAGACCCGAGAGTGGCCATTCGGGTAGAGTACACCTGTTTGTCCTCTGCCGACATGGAATCTGGGGGCAACCCAGCGTATTCTTTGATAAGATCCTGCTGAAGCCGTATGACGTGTGCCATGTAGTTCAGCGACCTTATGGAGAAGGTGGCTGAAGCAAACATCCGCTTCCCCATACGGTCCATCGCCCGAGACTCCTTGACCGGGGGACGGACCGAGGGACTCTCCTGGGCCAGTTCCCTTTTGGTGGCTGCCACCACCAACATGGCATCTATGGGGGTTCCCTTACTCCAATGTGACCTGTCCGAGGGGGCTAAGAATTCTGTCTGGCCTCTTAGGGACGGGCACCACAGTGTTCGGCTCCTTCCATGCCCTGGTAGTGATCAGATCTACCAGGGGATCGGCTGGAGGGGACACCCAAGAGGCAGACGGGCCTGCTTCAAATGTCTCCAGGAACACGGACTCATTCGAGGTAGGCTTTGGGGTGGACCACCCCCCTCTGATCCTGAGCATCTCCATGATGTCTCTAAATGAGACATCTTCGGGGGATGGTCTTGGGAAACCTTCCCCTTCCTCCAAGTCCGTGTCCTCTGTCAAAGACTCAGGGGAGTCCAAGTGCCTCCTTTTGCACTTGCGTTTGTGAGGAACTTCCTCGGGGGGGCTGTCCGAGGAGGCCTCACCAACCACATCCTGTTCCAACAAGGGAACGATCTGGGACGTCTGAGCAGGCTGTCCCTGGGGCCGGGTGATGGAAGTCGGACCTGTTTGCGAGGGAGTGCAGGGTGGAGCGGTAGCTAAGGCCAGGGGCCTGGATTCGCTCGACAGAACCCTCTCCACCACGTCGAATGCCGAAGGAGAGCTGCTCTACCTAGGATCCAAGAGCAGACCCTCCCTCGGATCCGATGAGCAGATCGGGGTCGGAGCCGATGCGATCGGATCCGAAGGGCCAGTACGCTCCGACCTAGCCAGAGCTGAAGGCATACTGACCGCCTTGGATCCGAAGCTGAACTCTTGACTCCAAGAGCCTGGATCCGAAGAAAAGGGACCCGACAGGCTCGAGGATGCTGTCGGTGCTGAAGTACCCGACTCCATCGGCGCCGACATTCCCCCGGCTCGGACGCTACTCGGCTCCGTAGACCTCAAACCCGGAAAGCGGGTCGGGGAAGGAGCAATTGGAGTGAAAAAAGGGGTCGAGCTCCCCCCTGGAGGGGGGGGGGGGAGGCAGGAGCACTCCCATCTACAGCTGGGCCTGAAGGAACCTTCTCATCATCCGGTCCAAGTCTGCATCTGTTAGGCTTCTCGTGGACCTAGAAGAGACCACAGAGGCGGGACGGGAATGCCGCCTCAATGACCTCGAGGGAGACCAGGCCTCATCCTACTCTGGCCCCGGCGAAAAGCTGGGAGAACGGAGCCGGGAAGGAGAAGGCCCGGACATCCCGGGGGGAGAAGCTTGCTTGGCTGGCTGAGCTGAAGCAAAGGCTTCGGCCCGCCGCTTGTGGTGTTTTTCTTGGCGCTTCTCCCTCCTGGCTTCCCTATCCTCCTGGCCCAAGGTGGGAGGTTGAGTCCCGGCCAGGGGAAAGGAAGTATCCGTAGGCACGGCAGGAGCCATGGAGGGACCGGAGGACGGAGCCGAGTCCGTGGGCAGAAGTCCCGCCAGAATCAGCTTCGACCTCCGGTCCCTGATAGCCCTGGAGTTGAACGCTGCACAAATAGAGCAGCCAGAAGACAGGTGTTCAACCCCAAGGCATATAACACACCGAGTGTGGCCATCAGCCGGGGAAAGCTTATGGCCACACTCGGTACACTTGGAGAAAAAAGTTTTGGCGGCCTCAGACATAATAATCTAAAAACGCACACACTAGGCCCCAAAACCACACACACACACACACACACACACACACACACACACACACACACACACACACACACCCTAACGCTCTCATGAGAAACGGGGGAGGAAAGGCTAACAATTACTCTAAAACTAATGGAAAGGTAATGCACACACAAAACTCACTCAAAAACTTTAACTATAAACGAAAAAGAGAAGATTTTTCTCACAGAAAAACTCTTGAAGACCTGGAAGCTCGAGATCAAGCTGCTGGTGTAACCGTGGCAAACTAGATCTGAGGTCAGGGAGGGATGGCAGGGAGTTATGGGTAAGGGGGAGGAGCTTGGGGCTCGGATCTTAGCTGTTGGAAACTGCCGGCTTGGATTCGATGTGGATCAGATAACCCATAGGTTGATGCACAAATGAAGTTAACTACTTCAGATTTCGCTATTTCGAGCATTCGCTGATTTAATACAGACCCTTATGCCATAGTACAAAACTTTAATGCATAGTAAAGTAGTGCTGCCAGTGAATAAAGTGATGCATAATGCAATACAACAGATATGGAATGCAATGGACTTGCATAATAAATCATGTGATAAAAACAAGATTAAAATGAACACTTCTATCATGGAATGTAAATAGCATTGCAAGTACATCTTGAAATGTAAATGGCAAAAAGCAGAGAGTACTGAATTCTTACACTAATAACTGCAAGAAGCAAATGGCAATGTTCCAGGAGGCACATTTGGATAGACTTTCAGAATGGTTATTCAGCAGATTACCAATGACAAAGGAAACGGGGTAATAATACTGACTGTGAGAGGGGCTTCAATAGTTATTGAACAGGAGAAAAAACAATGACAGACTTGTGGTAATAATGGGTTACTGGAAAGGAAGGAGGATTACACTGGCATGTATTTATACTCCACAGGAAACTGCTATTATGGATCTTAAGAGAATTTGGGGTGAAATCATTACCTTTCAGCGGGGATTATTATTTATAGGTATCAACTGGTCACTGATTTGTAAGAGGGAGGATGTATCACGTGGCCCTAGAAGGGAAATATAACAAAAGAGGGTAAATTCCTGAAAAAATATATTAGAATATTTGGAATGGAAGATGCAAGTTTAATAGCAAGAGCTCAGGCAGAATCTATATATTATTCCACGAGGTACAATAAATGGGTTTAATGGGACAGAGCTGGAGCACATCCATTAAACATCACTTGGACATACCATTAATAGGTATCATCCATATGTAAACTAACTGAGTTACACATTTGATTGCAGTATGGAGGAACAGCCGTAGTACAGTCCACATACAAAACACCATAACACTTGTACATATCCCAGATGCCCAAGTGGTAAAGCCACTGACTGTGTTGTGCATGTTCCCAGGTTCCACGAACTGCAAGGGCCGTTACGTAATCCCGATGGCACGAATAATAGATGTTGGATGCAGGTCATTAGAGCACATTTAAGCACATGTTAGAGGGTTTATGCGCCGGCAAGTGATGGTAAGCGTTGTTTAAACATGACTACATGGATATGCGCAAAACAGGTCTAAGCTTTGCTGAATATCGTGCAGATCACGGTCAAAGATGGCCAGAACAGGTGAAATCAGCATTATTCACCCTTGTACTAATAGTGCCTGCTCTGAGAGGTAAAACGACCACTGCCAGGAGTAGAACACGCAACCATGTACACAATCACCTACCACTAAGCTACCCAAGATGTACCAACGGCAGGTGTGTGTTGTGACAGGTTAAAACACAAAAGAGCAGAGTTCAGGAAATAGTAAACACCACCATGTACCCAACGAAAGGTGTGTTCACTCTCTCTCTCTCTCTCTCTCTCTATATATATATATATATATATATATATATATATATATATATATATATATATATATTATATACATATAGAAAGGGTGATAGAGAGATATATGTCGATATATACGGATATACATATATCTGCAACTATATAGATAGGTTAACAACATGTGCACAACCATGGAGCTACAAATAAATAGGATACTGACAATTACTGAATGCTTTACATACCGACACGCGTAATCACGAGGCTTAAAGACCGAAAGACCACAGTACCAGAACACTAGAACCGCAAGTATTATCACAATGTTAAGGGACATTTAGTTATTGCTGCTGGTGCTGCGGGTCCAGGTAGGTACTGTGTTTAAGTGTGTTTCTGATTGCTGTAGTGTGTGTAAGTGTGTGTTGTGAGTGCGGTGTGTGTTCCCGTGGGACTGTAATGTGTGTGTGTGTTTGCTTCGTGTGTCTGTTCGTGCTAACTCGGAGGTAGATTATTACAGTAGGTGTGGTCATAGCCGGCCTTAGGCATAGGGTTACCACCTGTCCCACTTTGAGAGGGACAGTCCCTCTTTGGGCAGTTGTGTCCTGACAAAAAATATTAAAAAGGGCAAATGTCCTGAGATTGTAGGACATAATTATGTCCCATATTTTATGTAATAGTTGCATAAAATAGTTATTTCTGTATCTAAAATACCTAAATGTTACAAGAAACATAATAAGCAACTAAACTGCTACAAGAATAAGGTTTTATTTATGAAAACAGTTAAGTTCTATCCTTTGTACTGACCGTGGGTATGTGTCGGCCTCTAAAATCCGATGCGTGTCCTGCAAATGTTCCACTATGGCCATTTGAAAATGTGGCAACCCAAGCCAAAGAGGTTCAGTCACCAACACAACTGCAATGAGTGCAAATATCTGTGACAGAAATACACGAGACAGCTTTAATGTAGCAACATTTCATTACATATCTATGTATTTCCGGAGGGATTGAAGGATCAACATCACCTGCATGCTATATAGGAACCAATTAACAATGGCTTAATGAATAAGCCTGCAATAACCATAGTATTAGTCTACTAAATGATAGGTCTTCAATTAGGGAAGGAGCCCTCACACACATATGGAATATGTATAAATGCAGTCCTCACAAACCTTTATCTGCTATGTACACCCATCTACATCTCCCCCACACCCGAAACAATTACAATACAGACTGTAATAACATCACAAACATCCACTCGCTCAATGACATCTGCAGAAGCCTTAACATATCTTGTGAGAGACACACTTGTAATGGCACTATGTGAAATTGTTGCTGTTGTACAATGGAACAGACGCCGATGTTACAGGTTTTGTTTGCAATAGTCTCGTATCAGACGGTTGAGATAACAGCTACACTCACATGTAGAACTACATACTCTAGCCATCACACACAATCCACAGGGGACATGAAGTCAAAATATCTGTGTCTCTCCATATAGCAGTTGCAATTCATCACAAAAAACACATCCAGGCCGTCTTCCTCGAAGGTAGGGCAAAAAGACAACACCCAAGTGGAGTATTCAGTTATACCACACTGTTGCCATGTAATTGGCTAATGGAGTAGCTGCACAGCTGATGTGCATGTAATCATCTACTTCGGAACACCAACTGGTGGCAGGATACCACGTTACTGGTATCTACGTATAAAAGTATGGCTTGCCATACATTCAAACCGTATGCTCATACCATAGAACCGTTGAAACAGGAAAGGAGTAAGACAGATATTTTCGTAAACTCGGACCATTAAGAAGGTATGTAGAACACTCAGTATGTTAGTGTATGTAGTGCTTGTTTTGTATTAATGAAAGTGTACGCAATGCATGCAGTGGGAAAAGGTATTATGTAGTGATGTTTTGTTGAGCATAGTAACGCTTGTAGAAATTGTGTCTACTGCTGTGGGCCACAAGTTAAACACCTCATACACCACAAGGGATGCAACATAAGTGCTTTAAACACAACAATTCTACTCCAGCCGCTGTCAGTGGTAGGGTTTGTCCAACAAGTACGTGCCATAACAGGGGATAGTATATGCCGATATACTGTAACAGTAGGCATATGTATGGGCGTATAACTGAGAATAACATGTCTAAGGTGGTCCTGCTGTGCAATTATGCTTTGCATTATGGGATATTGTTGCAAAAATGTGAAATGTACAGTATTGTAGGTAGATATGTCAAATATTTTACATAGCATTACTGTTATACTATGCAAACATCAGGTATGTCTATTGGCATGTACAATACACAATAACAGGATACAGATGGCCTGTAGTCACCAGACAGTGTAACAGCATGACAGCTAATTGAAATGGAAAAGCTACTCAATTATCCATGCACAAAGGACATGGAATAGCTCCATAGGTTCATAGTTAGGTACTATGCTGTCTGGCCAAGTCCATTCGTAAGCCCAACTACAGTGTTTTCACTTGTGGCACCTCCCTATGTTAGTGTCCTGTGCCTGTGAACAGCAGAGCCATTTGTTTCCTGCACCTGTGTACAGTACAGCCACTGCAGTGATCCCTGGCGTACATGTCTGTCTCCCATCCACCCATCGAGGTATCTCTTGAAGAGTGCTAGTGAGGGTCCCTGCCTGATGTACATAGGAATCATGTTCCAAAGCATGGTGAGAGTGTGAGTGTCTGGTTCAGGAATGTATCCTTCCAGTACGTCCTAGTCATCGTTGCGTTTGGGTACATATCCCAGAGCATGTTGCTCTCAGTGGCTTTTGCTTATGTTGCTTATGTGGAGCATATCCATCAATATTGTTGTGGACATGGGCCTTGTATGTTCAGCAGAGATCACCTCTGAGTATGCAGTATGCAAATGAGTACAGTTGGGTTTCTGTAATTGTGCTGCATATGTCATCCTTTGGAGGTCAGTAATCCTCTTGGTGTGTTAATGTTGTGGTATTTAAAGCAGTTGCTGTTTCGTAAGGTACACCCCAAATGGGGTGTTGTATCCTTGAACGTGTTTCATAAGTCAGGAGTACAGGGGTACAATGGCTGCCTTTGTTCCGGCTACAAACCCATTATAGATTACGGTGGCCACGTAGAAGGATATCCATGCCACCTTGGCAATATGGTTATCAAAGGAGTGCGTGCTATCTACGTGTGTTCTAAGATCCCTTATAATGTCTTATGTATGTAGGGGACTACCACCTATGTGATAGTCAGTGGGTGATTGGTGTAATCCAAAGGGGATGTCTATGCAACTTGTGGCATGCATCTTGAGGCCATGTTATCGACAACAGGTATCTGTCACAGTGACACCCTTATGGAGGGTGTCTGTATCAGCTGGTCAATCAATCATGGCCCCTAGTTTGTAGTCGTCTGCAAACCTATTCAGGGAAAGTCCTTCTCTGCTAGCCTGTACCTCAGAGATGTATATACTGAACATGAGGAGCCCTATGACCGAGGACTGGGGTACGCCAATTGTAACTGATTGACAGTAGGAACTATGGTATGCTACCCTCACTGTGTGGGTCCTGTCCATGAGCCACTTTGCATAACATCTCGTGACGTAGGGGTTGATGTGCAGGTGGATGTGTATGTTGACAATACCAGAAAGGGGAACAGTGTTGAAAGCCAATGAGAGGACAAGGTAGGCTGTGTGGAGCTCCTTACCCTCATCTACTACCTTGGTAACTTCTCAAAGGACTCCACCAGGTGTAGGAGTCATGGTCTGGTCTTAACAAATCCAAACTGAGTGGTATCAAAGGTTTGGAGGCCTCCAATGTCTCTGTGAATGACTTCCATGATGATGTGCTCCATAGCCTTGCAGATCAGTCTAGTCAGGTGTATAGGGCAATAGTTCATCTGGTCCATTGTTGCGCCACCTTTGTCGAGTGTGATAACTTGCTGTGCACCATTCAGGGGCCACAATGCCTGATACAAGGCTATTACTGAATTTGGTGCCCAAGTGGGGAGCCATGTCATTCTGAGGTTTGTGTAAATCGCAGCCTGGGATGTTGGACGGTCACATGGAGTCTGTGTTCCAGGCTTTAGAGAGTGCAGCTTTGAACTGCGTAGTTGTGACCGCAGGGACTCTGCATTGTTCCTGTTTAGATTTGGGCCCTTTAGGGTGTGAGAGGGGTGTAAAGTTAGCATTGAACCTATCTGCCAGGATGTTGCCAATATCAGTCGATTCTGTAATGTTCCTGCCTAACCGCTGTATGTCAGAGCAGATGTGGGTATTGCCATCGAGAGTAGTGACATACCTCCATAACGCTTTGTGGTAGTCCTTGGAATGAGTCGCAGTAATGTTTACGTAGCTAGCTTTGGAGGATGTGATAAGGGATTTCAAATTTCTACTGAGGCTGACCAGAGAGCTACCCCACCCATGGGATTGTACTCCACTTTGCAACAGTCTCCTCCTTCTGTTGTACATTATGTCCATGGCAGTGGACACCAGAGTGACGTCCGTTATCTGGTGGGTACCGTCATGGCTCTGTTTGGGATAGCATGATCCATGCAGTCGTGTAAGTGCTAATGAACTGCTGTTGTGTATGATTCAGCGTTTGTAACTGTATTGTCCATCTGCACAGGTGTCATGACATTTACTACTGCTGTCATAAGAAGCCTGAAGTTGGCTTTGTAGAAATATTGTACTGTGTTTTCCGTGAAGGGTGTGGTGCCGGGATGTGGATAACAAGGGTGATTAGCATACGTTCAGATCTGACCAACGAGGGGATAACCCCAGGTGTGGAACACCAGTCACACATGTTGGTAATGTCCAGGTCTAGGATATTGTTGGCCCTGGTGGTGGTGTGGATAGGTTGATCCAGCCGATTGGAGGTTATGAATCCCAGAAAGCATTGGCCTAATGTGTCGGTACATGAGTAGGTATCCCAGTTAAGTGTGGGGTAGTGTCAGTCTCACATCAGTAGTTCCTGTTTGAACCCTACTTTCCAGTACACCAAGAAGTGAGGGACGTTAACTGTGGGGTATGGTGTGGAATCCGTAGCAAGCTACAATATGTATAGCAGTTATGGCCACAGTTAGGTGCACTTGGATTACCTCGATGCATTGTACTAAGCAACCAGCCTGGAGGTGTGTAATCCTTGTGAAATATGGACACACCTCCGTCGTGGGTGTTCCGGTCCTGGTTACATGACTGAAAGGTGTGGTCTGCGTAATAGCTTGTTAGTGCAGGGGTGCTCTCAGGAGCCTAGAAGCAGGTCCCAGTCACTGCAGAGATATCGAAGTGGTCCATTATAAGGAGTGCCTCGGGTGAGTGTGTTTGAGATGAAGATGTCAAGCATTGAGTAACATTACCCTCAGGTTTTTCTTGCCTGTTTCTGTTATGGTGGTGAATATGTTATTTGAACCGTGTCTAAAACAGGCACTATAGGAGCAGCAAGAGCCTTAGACGTTATCCGTAATCCCAGGGCCGACAGGTGCAGGTCATCTGTGCCAAAGCATCGAGTTCTGTCGACCATGTCATTCAAAGCAGACACATACTGGATACCCTTGGAATGACACCAAAAGCATAGCCAACTGTTGAAGTGAATAATTCAGTCGTTGTACTGTGTTATCAGTCTGGACGAATGCAGAATGCTTCTCAGGGCTAGGGCGATACCTGCCTGGGCTACAAGATCGGAGAGCTATTGCATGTCTCTGTACATGTAGTCCAGGAAGTTACATCTCAGGGCATTCACACTAACATGGAGAATGACAGTCATATTGTACCTGTTGAGGAGTGACCTGAGTGCATAGGTTATGTTGCGGATCCTGTTACCCGACAGCCAGATAAAAGTGGCTATCACCTCGTGTAGCCTGCTGAGTGGGACATCAGTGTGACCGCCTACAGAGTCACCTATGACTAGTGTGTTGGGTATGTTATATCACCCTATTGGCTGTAGTTGATGGGCACACATGAGTCTGTGGGCTATAAGTAATTGTTGTGTTTGGTGATGGGGGCTGCCTGCATTTCTGCTTCGGAGTCCTCTGTTGCCTACACAGAGTAGTACTGAGAGGCTCCGCAAATGTTGTAGTCTTACTATGTGTGGCCTGTGGTGGTGGAGATCTAGTGAGACTATGTGATGAGTGGGGTGTGGTGCAAATGTTTAACATCCCCACATGATTGTCAGGTTCAGTCTGGGTTGGAGAGAGCATTATCTCCAGCATGGCTACATATGTGCATCTCCCACAGGTTGTAGTGTCGTATGTTAGGAGGTGAGCATTGACTGTGTACATGAGACAACTGCTATATTGCCTCATGATGCCCATATTCATCATATAGACAGGCGATAACACTGGGAATTGACACTTAGACATGCCTGAATATTCAACCATTCCTCACTAGATATGTGAGGTAAGAGTGTACAACAGCTGTTGTACTCTAAGCAAGCTGGAAATGTAAGTACAAACAGTATTTACCTGTAGGAAATGAGTAGGATTGAGTGCTATAGTAATTACTAGCTCATGAAGTGCTTACATGTTCTGAACAAGTGCTGAGCATGAATAAGCAATACAGATAGGTTGTCGGATAACAAACTCACTGCCCCCCCCCCAACAGGTACACAATCACATATCCATGAACACTACAGAGACCCTGTAACCATAACTATGATGGTACAAGGTGCACTCAGGCTGCATGTGACCTGTCCACATCCCTGGCTGTATCATACACATATGTCAAAACAGTTTGCTCTACACATACACATCCATGTAAAACATAAGTTCATGTCAGTCTGTGAAAACACTGAATGGTGCACACCAACAGTTATCACAAGCCACAAAGTGGAGACACCACTCATAATGTGAGGCACTGCACTATCACCCTGCTGAGTATGGTCTGAAAGTCCATGAACCTTAATCAATGTAGATGTTGTTAGCAGTACAGATGTAGATGACAGTACAGATGATTTCACACTACATATCATACCTGTGACAGGTCATAGGACATCATCACCCATACTGTGTTCCACCTCCACTCAGTATACTAGATGTACCTTTGTATGTCGCAGGAGTGTTCTGCCAGTGGCCTGATGACAGAACCAACACTACAAAAGGTGTCTGAGTGACATGTGCATATCACACCAGTGGCAGCTACAGTAAAACAGGGTTAATGTTTTGTACTCCCCCCTCATTGTAGCCCATACCACACAGACAAATGGGAGGCATCTGCGTATGTAAGTATGTGAATGGCCATGACCTAGGAGCAACAGCTGACTCAGTGTTGTGGACAACATACAGAATGGGCTTTGTGGGTGAGGTGAGTGACATATGTGCACAATCTGACAGCTGCTTATTGCAATGTCACTGCTAGGTTAATAACCCTGTACCCATGAACTACCACCTAGGCAGCGGTCAACATTATGGACACTGTGTGTAAGGGATGGTGCTGTGCAGTTTACCTCTCTGAGCTAGTGACATCACCAGGCCTATTAGGTAGTCATAAGAGGCAACCCTAGTCATGACAGGGTGCCATCCATGAGCATGGAGATCATTGTACAGCCATACTCATCATTCAAGTGACCAATATCGGATCACATATCACCTTTAAGGGGTATTGGCCATGCTTGGATGGGCGACACCAGCCTTCACAATCCTCATCTCCACTATGCAGCATGCTGCCTACCCTGCATAAAGACATGTCCAACACTGTGATGTTGGACATGCTACACGTACATATCCTGATCTGAAATACATACGTCATGGACAGCCACCTTCCTAGTACAAGGATTGCCACATGCTGGACAGATCCCTGTGCCATACACGTTACATACTCCTGCCATACTATGCTACCCTGTCCAGCAAAGCTGCACATGTCATCTCTGTCAGACATGGTGTGATGACCACATGGTAGATGTATCATTAACTGTCTGGATCAGTTATGTGGCACTGATTCACCTGGCGGCGGGAACATGGCTGTCGGATACAGCTAGAAAACCTTACATCCTATGCTCATACATGGCCCAGGGCATACACACTACTACATGACCTTGGCCGTACATGCTATAGTTGATAACCATCCCTGCAAATACTATCCGGCTAGCCATTGTCCCATGTGCATCACATGTGCAACACAGGCGATACGTGGCAGGATGTTGAACTGCTGTACAGTGCCGTGTAGAAGCATATGGCAAAACACATGCATGTAAAGGTTTCCATGTGCATGTCTGCATTGCCACAGCTCATGTCCGTTAAGGCAGTGAATGTGTTGATATGTGACATATACACAGCATCAAGGTCAACAGCATTAATGTGGACACATCCAGGCATGTGCTGATAGGTAAGAACACCAGTACAGGCAAACAGACATGCCCACATCAAGACAGCATCCACATGGAGTATGAGCAATGTAATGAGGTGACACACATATATGGTGATAATATCCAATCCCCATCAGGTGTTACATGTGTGTCACACAAACATGTCAGTGTTGTCAGTGTCATGAAGATTTGCAAAGACAACTGTTCATATGTATTAAATGTAATACACATGTATGTGCAGCTGTATCTCTGTGCATCTCTGAGATACTGTGACCTGTCTCCATCATTATGTCTTCCAGATATGCCTTGATCAAGACTGCCAGCATATAGCCACTTGGAGGATGAGCTCCTCATACCTTACCTCCAGGATAATTATGAGGTATTGTTCAGCCATGTGCCACAGCATGCCCAGCTGCGTGATGACCTGTGGCAGGAACTTCGCAGGAGGGTTAATGATGTGGGTGGCCATAACCGCACCTACCAGCAGGTGCGCAGACACTGCACGGACCTGATCTGACATGCGAAACAGCATGCAAATGCAATCGCCAGGGAACAAGGTACAACAGGTGGTGGGCCACCAACCCAGCCCCCACTCACACCTACTGAGGAGCTACTGGCCAGCCTGGGGACCCCATTAGAACAGCATCCACAAACTCTAGCTGCCATCGTGGAGGTGGGTGTCTCCCAACCACCGAGCCTGGAGTTGCCTGGTAAGTCACTACTGCACATATAACTATTATATCCCATTTAGTTGCATGTGTCACTGTACAATATGTAATGTAACATCATATGCAAGGTATGTTTACACACATGCAGCATACTATTGTATGCTACCCTGTGTATGCACACATGTGCATACTCCATAGTATATCCTATTGTACTGGCGAATGTGTTAACATGCACACTGCACCCTGTAGCTGTCATACAGTCATGGATAATGATCATAATGCTGTGTCACCCCTATACAGGTACCTCTGGCGTGCCGCAAAGACAGCAGGCCGTTGCAGGTGAGACAGTTATCAGTATCAGGCATGTTAATGCACAGATCTATTCGCCATGTGGCCAGTTAACACATGTACACATAATGTATGGTCCAGTCATGATATACAGGTCGCATCTTTAATTAATCACACTGGCTACCCATGTGCAATACATACAAACTAAATGAAACACCGACATGAAACCACAGAAACTGTCATTACTAGATGTGTGGACAGCTGTGCATACAACGGTGGAGGTGTTGTTCAATGTAGGAATATGTACTATACATCAGAACAAAACACGTGGGTTACGCAAACAGTACTACACAGTGAGCTGGAGTATGGGCAGCCGACAGGATTCACCATTGTGGAATATGCCCCTGCAATGAGTGCACACATTGTGATGTGCCATCTGACATGTCCATGACATGTAGTGGTCCGGCTGCAACATTGTCTCACTATCCCATAAAACATACCCCACATACCAAACATACAACCCTTTGTCTGCATAACCCTGTGGACAGTGGAGTATCTGACATCTATGAGTGTATGTCATATGGGACAACACAGACATGTGTGATAGATGGTCATCACAAACATTTGGCCAGCACATGTTCACACACAGCCATGGAGGATGGCCAGAGACATGTATCAACACACAGTAGATGTGATGTGTATGTGCGTACACCCTGTTGCACATTGTCTACACATGGTCCAACTATAGCCTTTGTTGAATGGTTATATAGTAGATGTGGAACACTGGACATCCTAAAAGCCTGTGCACAGCTTGTGGAGGTGTCACTTAATTTGACCACATAAGATGTGTTGAACATCATGACTGTGTCACAGCATGACAGTAGTCACCTGTACAGCTTCCACAAACATACACAGACACCACATCAGGCCACAGATAGCATACATTTCCCTTGCTGCTGTTGGACGTCACTGTCAGCCGTGCACCTCGTGTGTGGTACATAAATGTCATGTGGGACATGGTGTATTGGCAAGTCTGCCATGTGTGGACACGGTTGCCAGGCAGCTAAGAAATGTTAGCAGTTGTGCAGGGGTGTCATCCGTATGTCTTTCGGTGACCTGTCACACATGACACATCATGGTTTAGTGTGTATATACCTCAGTGACGTGGGTCACAATCCACAGTATTTATGTATTGTGTATGCACACAGTCATGGCTATGCACTGTGTGTGTATTCCACACTGTATAGCAATAGAGACGCCTCATGATTCCATGCAATGGCACTGTGTCTGTACTTTACACTGTATAGCAATACAGATGCCTCATAATACCCTTCAATGGTCATGCACATCTGCTAAAAGTGCATTCTATCTGTAGGGCATACAAACAACACTGCAATGTGACACCATTACACCACTGTACATGTGTCAGGACACCATTGTGTCAAACATGTATGCATGTCAATGCACACGTCAGCAGATTACATGTCATACTACATGTTAATGTTAAGGTCATATGCCTCACATCAGCCATGTGTACTGTTAACCTGTGCTGGCCCACATGGTGTATCACAGGGATGCATGCTTACTTCCATGATTGTGTGAAATGCATGGCTTCTGCTATGACACATGCTTGCTATTGTGTGCAATCCAGGGATGTATGATAACTACCACTATTAATGTCTGAGCTGCTGTATCACATGCATGTTGCATGCCTTCTGTCAAATCACATGCATGGTGTGTGTGTGTCTGTGTGTGTGTGCATCTGTGTGTGTGTCTCTATTGTAATGTAGAGTCTTTGTCTGCCTTCACAGGTGATGTAGGTGCGTTACCCTCCTGCAGTCCATCTGATGTTAGTGTCCCCACAGACTCTAGCAGTGATGATGAACATATGCTTGAGGTACAGGCAGGGTTGTCAGGGGCTGAATCTGTGCCATTGGTTGTCAATCCCACCTACATCCCCCTCTTCCCTGCACACAGTTCTCATGCCAACACATACCCCATCACCAGTGGCCATAGAGGAAGGACAGTTAGCATGTGTTAGCTTGGAACAGGAACGTGTGGTGGCTACGGAAGGTGTGTCTTCACACCATGCTGTCAGTCAAATGACTGCAGATGTGCCACACAGGCATGTGGCCATTGCTGCTCGTAGGAGGACCTCTGGCCGACATGCACCTGCAGGACAGAACGCAGCAGCTGGTGTCACCAGACGCATGTTTCAGACTGTAATGGCGGCACAGGCACGTGCTGAACAGCAGAACAGAGAAGGGCAGAGGCTTCAGAGGGCTGCTATCTGTTCTTTAAACGACAACATCCAGGCATTGGCAAATGCTCAACAGCAGATTGCTGACATTTTGGACAGATGATTGGGTGACATGGTTGTAATCCTTGACCGTGGCATGGCAATCCACGAGCGTGAGCTATCTGTGCTGGAACATCTGGTAGGAGGGAGGCGTAGGCCACGTGGATGTAGGCCAGCTACACCACCTGGTGCAGGTCTAAGTGAACGAGCTACCTCACATGCCCGCTCCCATAGTGCCGGTAGCAGCAGCTGGTGCTGCGCTGTCCACACCAGGACACAGCAGGCCACGTAGACATGGCCCTGGATGGTCCCAGTGGGGACACGGTTCCAGTGGACATCTGTCATCGGACAGTACCCAATCTGTACCTCTGTCTGGTAGTGCCCGTGCAACCCCTGGCAGGCACAGGTCATGTGGCCGTGACCGGACACAGTGAGCTGTAAATCCTGGTCTGTACAATCTGGAGCTGTCAATAATACCCCTGTGTAGGCCGGACACATGGCAGAACTGTGTGCACACATACACGCACACACCAGAAACATCTGGTAGGGCACCGCAACACTCACATGCATAACAACCACATATGGCCAATTAGATCACAGGTCCTAACCCACACACATGATATCATCCACTGGTGCAGCCTAGGCCTCTGGCAAACATTATCACCCTGTGCATATGATGATGCCTGTGCTGCATCCCTGTCATCCACACCATCGGTGCAGGGACATGCTCATATGGTCTGATGCACAGGGTGACAGAATAGGGAGATAAGTGTATATTACAATTGTTGTGTACTGTTGACAAGCAGCAGACATACCATGTAGTACAGGTTTAGAATGCATTGTTTTATGTTCACAATATGTGTCTTGGTAACAACAGTAACAGCATGTTGGTAATGATGCCCTGCTTCCCTCCTTAAGGTCTAACTGAATGTGCCATTAAGTACCAGTGTTTGCAGTTTCCCATGTGTAAATGTGGAGTACTCACAGGCATGTATGGCAATACCAGCATGATATACGTAGCCTCAACCTCACTGTTAGAAAGGCTGACATTCCAAAGATGTTTACACAACTACTGATCCAGGAGCATGTGAGCCGTGCACTAAGCTACAGTGGCTAGAGACGCGACATCCATACCGGGTGACATCACAGGTACAGTTACATGGTGCAGGGGGTTTACACAGCGGCCTAGCTGATGTCAAGGGTAGAGGCCAGTTGATAGCATGAGGCCTCACTGTGTAGCAGTAATACACACTCACATTACAGGATGAGAACACACAGACACACACAGACATTCGCACACATGTATTCAGACACAGTAACACACCCACACTCACGGGGTCAACGACACTAAAACACACACACTTGATAGTGTTGTGGTGAGGACCCCTGCCTATGTGGTAATTACCATTACAGTACTGTGCACCCACATGATGCGACACAGAGAATGAACATGTACAGGTAGTCAGTAATGCCTACAGACGGCATCAACAGGGTAGTAGATTGCATCACCTGGAGGGGTTAGGGGTCCTATCTGTTCACTATGGTAGCATACATCCTCACTCCATGCTCCAGACAGCCATACATACATAAAAAACACACACACTGTGGAGTCCACAATTTAATTCACCTATGTCATGCACATACAGATACCTAACGTGTGTGATACACACACCACCCCTGCCTATGTCTTGCTTTCTACACTGCAGTATGTACAGATCTCTACAACAGTGTACAAGGGTGTGTAACAACTGGGATGTATTCCCCACCATACGTGGCATATATGACACACAAGCAAACACACATGGCAGTACTGTGAATCAAACACCTGCTATCTTATGATACGTCTGACAGACATGCAGCAGTATTGCCCGCATTACAATGTGTACCGACGCTACCTTCGGCAATTGTGCTGCTATATGCACATGGGAGGACTTAAGTCTTACAGGTGTCAAGTGATTTACAGTCAGTGACACCCTGACCACTGTGTAGGTTGTATGTCTTCACCTTCAATTAACAGAAACATAGCTTAGTGTTTGCACATGTTATGGTAGGACGGCTTGTGACACAACTGTGAGCTGTCTTCAGCAAACATCCATCTGCAAAGTTGGCCCACCACTTTACGTACTCACATCCATCCATACCTGATGTACATCTTACCGTACTGTCAGTATTTCACCATATACAGGTGTCAGTGATGGAACTGCATGCTGTAGTAAGACACAGATGAACTGCAAACATCAGCTACTGCACATGCATGGTAGCTGAATGCACACCACTGCATGTACATGTGTGTAGGTCCTACATTCCTGTCATGTAGCCATGTTTGTATGCATTGCAATTGGTGGACATGTGTGATGACATACATGACACATGGACTGTTGTATGATATGATAGTTGTCATGGGTAACCAGTACAGAGGGAATGTTAACTCAGTCAACACTGCTATCACACCTTATGTGTACTGTTAGCATTCAACAGCCATGGACCTACCTTCCATGTGCATGCGTGTAATTGCTGTAGCCACTTGTCTGCATGAAGGACAGCAAAAGCTATGCTATGTATATACGTGTTGTGTGTGTGTGTGGGGCATGTACATATCCACGGCAGGTACATGTATGTCATATCCAAACATGAATGTGTTTACTGGTGTACAGCAACAGTTATCTGTTACAGCTGTATATGACCCAGGGCCCCTGTTATGTGTACAGCCGACCTGGTTATGAACAGTGGTATCATTGCATTGCATAACACATGATGGAACCCTGTCAGTACATGGGTAGTCTGCACAGTTGCTGTAGAGCTAGGTACAGCCCACTGGTCATGAGTAACATGGTGTTGTACTAATGTATGGATGACTGTTGCTGGTCCAAGGACATGGTGATGTCTGAGGGCTACATCCTAGAATGTGGCATTTGACACTGTGATCTGCACCTGACACATCTGTGATGGCTTTTGAGAGTGTTCTGGTCTGTACATGTGAGTGGCCTTCATGTACGTGGGGACACTACCACCTGGAGCGGTCCGTAATGATGTTATGGCCCACATGTCTTTATCTGAGGTATACGGTGGTAGTGCTATTGTGCACAACTGAGCCTTATGCCAGGTGTTCCTCACTGCACAGATGTCAGTATTCCCCATTGTTGGATCTAGATTGGCAGCTGTGATTATTAACGCAACACATCTAGCACTGTTTAGCATACACATACAATGCAGTTGTCCTCTAGGTGTCAGGGTGTTTACCTGGTCTCAGGATATTCGTCTATGAATGGTACTATATGTGCGAAGTAGCCACTCCTGGCAGGACATCACCATGGGTGGTATTAGTGTGCCAGGTTTAGATTGGTACAGCTAAGATGATGTACAGCAGCAGACGTTGTGTGGAAGACTGGTGTCAGATATATGTAGTGCAGCGTTCATGCTAACAATGATGACTATCGACACACTGTGCCCTTCCGTATTTAGAATCAGAGTGCATGCAAGACAGCCCTTCGCTACTGTGTGAGCATGCCCAGTATGCCGTTGTGTAGATGGACACATAGTGCATTCCAAATGGACGTGTGCTACTAAGTGTGTGAGCATGCCCAGTGACACCTTGTGTCGGTTATGTGCCTCTATGTGTACGGGCATGGCCATTGTAATCCTGTATAGAGATAGTGGTCATCCAGGCAACAGATGGCCATACCCCACTTCAGGATGGACTCCTACACTGAACACACTGGTTCACAGGTATTTACACCGTAACTGCCAGCATCCATGTCGATGTCCGCATTCCAAGAAAGTCATATTGACCGTCGTGAAAGGTGTAGTGTCTGTGGGGCATGTCGTATCTATGTAGTGTTGTAATAGTGGTCCGTAGATAGGCAGTTGTCCTGCTCACACCACTGGTGTGTGTTTGTCTCCGTCTGCCTTGGGACAGTAATATGCTTTTAGACGGCTCACTCTCCATACAATCCCTATCGGCGTCTTTTCCATTGCTGATCATGTCACCCACCTAGAAGTATGCCTCTGGGAGTGCTGTGCTCCAGTAATCTCGGTAGCGCGTTCTGTAACTGCGTAATGCTGTAGTGTGATAAGGTAGTTAGGTCTATGTTCTAATCCCAGCCCTGCCAAGTATGTGTGTGTGCGTGTGCGCGCGCGTGCGTGTGTGTGTGTGTATGTGTGTGTGTATGTGTTTCCAGCTGCCTGGGGACAGAGTAATGCTTTTAGACTGCTCACTCTCCATACAATCTCTATCGGTGTCTTTTCCATTGCTGATGATATCACCCACCTAGATGTATGCCTCTGGGAGTGCTGTGCTCCAGTAATGTCGGTAGCACGTTCTGTAACTGTGTAATGCTGTAGTGTGATAAGGTAGTTAGGTCTATGTTCTAATCCCACCCTTGACAAGTGTGTGTTTCCAGCTGCCTGGGGACAGAGTAATGCTTTTAGACTGCTCACTCTCCATACACTTCCTATCGGCGTCTTTTCCATTGCTGATGATGTCACCCACCTAGAAGTATGCCTCTGGAAGTGCTGTGCTCCAGTAATCTCTATAGCGCCTTCTGTAACTGCGTAATGCTGTAGTGTGATAAGGTAGTTAGGTCTATGTTCTAATCCCAGCCCTGCCAAGTGTGTGTGTGTGTGTGTGTGTGTGTGTGTGTGTGTGTTTCCAGCTGCCTGGGGACAGAGTAAAGCTTTTAGACTGCTCACTCTCCATACAATCCCTACCGGCGCCTTTACCATTGCTGATGATGTCACCCACCTAGAAGTATGCCTCTGGGTGTGCTGTGCTCCAGTAATCACAGCAGCGCATTCTGTAACTGCGTAATGCTGTAGTGTGATAAGGTAGTTAGGGCTATTTTCTAATCCCAGCCCTGCCAAGTGTATGTGTGTGTGTGTGTGTGTGTGTTTCCAGCTGCCTGGGGACAGAGTAATGCTTTTAGACTGCTCACTCTCCATACAATCCCTATCAGCGTCTTTTCCATTGCTGATCATGTCACCCACCTAGAAGTATGCCTCTGGGAGTGCTGTGCTCCAGTAATCTCGGTAGCATGTTCTGTAACTGCGTAATGCTGCAGTGTGATAAGGTAGTTAGGTCTATGTTCTAATCCCAGCCCTGCCAAGTGTGTGCGTGTGTGTGTGTGTGTGTGTGTGTGTGTGTGTGTGTGTGTGTGTGTTTCCAGCTGCCTGGGGACAGAGTAATGCTTTTAGACTGCTCACTCTCCATACAATCCCTATCGGCATCTTTTCCATTACTGATGATGTCACCCACCTAGAAGTATGCCTCTGGGAGTGCTGTGCTCCAGTAATCCGGGTAGCGTGTTCTGTAACTGCGTAATGCTGTAGTGTGATAAGGTAGTTAGGTCTATGTTCTAATCCCAGCCCTGCCAAGTGTGTGTGTGTGTTTCCAACTGCCTAGGGACAGAGTAATGCTTTTAGACGGCTCACTCTCCATACAATCCCTATCGGCGTCTTTTCCATTGCTGATCATGTCACCCACCTAGAAGTATGCCTCTGGGAGTGCTGTGCTCCAGTAATCTCGGTAGCGCGTTCTGTAACTGTGTAATGCTGTAGTGTGATAAGGTAGTTAGGTCTATGTTCTAATCCCAGCCCTGCCAAGTGTGTGTGTGTGTGTGTGTGTGTGTGTGTGTGTGTTTCCAGCTGCCTGGGGACAGAGTAATGCTTTTAGACTGCTCACTCTCCATACAATCCCTGTCGGCGTCTTTGCCTTTGCTGATGATGTCACCCACCTAGAAGTATGCCTCTGGGAGTGCTGTGATCCAGTAATCTTTGTAGTGCGTTCTATAACTACGTAATGCTGTAGTGTGACAGAATAGACAGGTAGGTGTTCTATTCCAAGGCATGACAGGTGTGTGTCTTTGGCAGTCATATCCTATGTGTTGGTATCTGTGAGTAGTTGGCTCCAGGATGTGTTGAGTGTGTTTTGTTGCTTTCCTATATAGTGTCCACAAATGTCAGGATCGCCCAAGAAACTGGGTTGGCAAGACATACACATACATCTGCCAATAGGTCTGGTGAGTAAATGTCAGCAGCCCTACTCTTAACCTTAATACAGTCTGACCCGTGCGACGCAATGAAGCACACTTGCCTTGATAGTAACACCACTACATAATGCAGGTGGCACATGTGGTTTCTTTTTCATTCTTGTCTAATGCTTTGGTGTCATGTGGTACGCTGTTGTGATATAAATTCTATATCTACGTGTGTGTGTGTGTGTGTATGTATGTGTAATATATATATATATATATATATGTCTATAGATATATCTATAGATATCTATATCTATAGATATCTATATCTATAGATATATAATAGATATCTATATCTATAGGTATACATATATATATATATATATATATATAGATAGATATATAGATATGTATATAGATATATATATGTGGACATTAGCACACATAAATCTACATGATAGAATACATGTCCTATACTATTGAATGCCTGTGCTGGATGATCTGTACGTGATCACCTCGGATGTATGTATATCTGCCAAGGCTTAGTGGTAATGCACATCGTCTGTGGTGTGCAGGGTCCCGGGTTCTAGTCGTGTAGAGACCGGTTATTTTGTTGCTGGGATGAACAAGGGACATTGAATACAGTGATAGTAAGGTAAGGCACCTTTAACCAGTTGTGTGCTGATCTGAGCGACAGTAAGCAGTGGTTATTATTTTGGAGGATCAGTATGGGTCATATAACTATGCATTAGAAGACAATACTATGCAAATGAGGTTGAAAATAGTGAATCCCGTTTATCCCCAGGGTGTGATGCAGATCCCAAGAGTGTATGTGTATAGATATCTGGGTGCAGGACTCGAATATAGGTGAAAGCATGGGGGGGGGTGTCAGGCATACTGTATGTACATTGGAGCCCTGTGCCCCGGGATTGCTCCTGCCTTAGCACGCCTAAGCTAGGGGTGTGTCTATACCTGGCTAGTGAAATTGGGAGGGACAACAGCAGTAGTGTAGTCGTCAAGGTGAACAAGCTGTGCAAACAAGTGATAATTAGCCCAGTCAGCAGATTACATGCCCAGCCCTGACCAGAACACTACGGTAAAGTGACCAAGCACCATATACACAGGTTTCTTCCACACTCTACACCACCGGTGTATACATGCGGGGACATTTCTTGACACAATCCAACCAAATGAGAAGGGCTGCAGCACGCAACATAGACCAACGTGTGCAGGAGGCTGAGGGTGGTGAGGATGTGAATGCTGCCGAACAACCCTTAGTGAGGAGACAGAAGACTTTACAGACCCAGGGTAACCTACCAGGGGCTACATGAGCTGCAGATAGTGGAGCGCTATGGGGTGGACAGAGACCTCCTACAGCAGCTTGTTGAGCTGTGCCGGGCACACCTGACACATCGAACAGGCAGAGGGAAACCCATCCCAGTGGATACCAAGGTATGTGCAGGCCTAGGTATACTAGCCACAGGTACCTCCCAAAGCACAACTGGGGATATCATGGGGATCTCACAGGCATCTGCATCCAGAGTATTGCACCAGTTCCCAGATGCCATGTCAACACATGCCAGTGAGCACATACATGTCCTCAACACACGTGAGGTGTTGACCAGCAATATGCGTCTCCTCCACCAAATGGCAGACTACCCTGGGGTACTGTGTGCTGTAGCTTGCATGCATGTGCACATCAAAGCATCACCCAGTGAGCAGGGTAGGGCCTACATTAACCACAGGGGCATACCCTCCAACAGCTATGTCGTATGCGATGGCCAGGGCATTATACTGAATGTGTGTGCTGGCTGTCCTGGAAGCTATGACGATTCCGATATATGGCATCTGACGCAGCTGTACCACACCTTTGCCAATATGGACATCCCCTACAGTCATCTAGTGGGGGATGCTGGGTAACCACTGGAGTTGTGGCTGATGACACCCATCAGCAATGCACACACACCTGAACAACTAAACCATAATGAGGCACACGCACAGGCAGGACATATAATTGAGTGTGTGTTTGGGATGCTCAGGTCACGGTTCTGGTGTCTGGACACATCCGGTGGAGCCTTGCAGTATTCATCAGCTATATGCACCCAAATTGTTATGGTATGTGCTATGCTACACAATATGATCCTGCAGAAACAGTTGCAGCAGAAACAGCATGGGACAGGGCCACACAGCCCCCCACCAATGCCAAGGCCTGTACAGGCACAATGTGACTGGGAGGAGGAACTACCTGAGCTGGACCCAGTAGGTGAAAGGAGGCGTGCACAGTATGACCTGCCCTTGGCAAAGTGGCAACGCATGGCATATGCACCGACACAGTAGGTAGCCAGGGAATTTCACCCTCTCTGACTCACACAGACAGTAAAAGGGATGCCAAACATGACACTACCTGTGCTCAGCCATGTATAGGAAGTGCACTGTGTGCATCCGACATAGGCAGCCCTCCAGCACCATCCTCAGGTCTGGCACACCCCCAAGGTAAGTCAATCAACCTACCAATTGGCAGTTGTATTAGAATGTGTTTTTACCTGTAGCTATGGTATGGATGTGAGCATACAAGGGAATTTGGTGGCCGACTGTTAGGGCAGCAGACAGTACACGTCCATAGTGGCACCATGACATCTGTAGCACATACTGGGGTCACAATAGTAGCCAGTAGTACACAGGGTGTCCTAACCCACTCCAGGTTATGGGCTGAACATCATGTGTGTCCATACAGCCCACACAAGTCTCATACAGCTGGACAGGTGTAGACCAATACAGCCAAATGCTATACACTGGCCTCTGGATATGCCCAATGGATAACCCCAACCCCCACAGACACCCACACAGACTACAGCAGACCAGGCAGTTGGATGTAGGTTGTGAAGGCTAGGACATCTGAAACCATTATGCTGGTAATTAAAGCTAGGATCTGAAGTACACAGGTATGCCTCTAGCCAGCAAATTAGGTAGGTCCACACACTGAAATGGAGTACCTGGCATACCAGTACAGTTGTAGCAAAAGTGTACAACTGTCAGCTGTGCCCCCCTTCCAACGTACACATGTGAAAGTCATGTGCGCCACCCCCGGTGCTGTGTAGGAATGTGGATACAGTTGGATGTCCCCCCACGCTGTGCAGACATGTAGCAACAGTCAATGCCACATGACCTTTGGCTACCCTGCAGACACAGCATGCCACCTGTCAGTGTACAACGCAGGGGTCGGCACCACAGTACTGACTGCTTGGACATGTGACACATGCGATCCAGTTGACCACACTGGGCATGCTCAAACACATGAGGGTATGACGGTAATGTCAGTCGACAACATGCGTAACAGTCATACTGGGCATGCTCACACACAAACACAAGATGGCAAGGTCTGCAAACACCAGTGGTCTGGACATATCTGCCAGTACATTGCTATACTGTTGGATGACTGTGCTGTATGGTATGTGTGTGGTACTGTCTATTGTCTGTATATATGCCATGGTGTATTGGTAATTCAAATCAGCTGTGTGCGCAGGGTGTTGCTACCAACACTTGCAAAGGACGGTTCTTTGTTTGCGGCCAGAACAAGGCCTTTGGATACGGAGTGGGTAAAGCACATTCCAGCAGGTGGGAGCGGTTGTGCGTGGGTTTGCATGGTGTTAAGCACTGCTGACCTCTGGTTACAGCTCCTTATACTTGTTTAGACTCCACATTTCTTTAACAGTGCAATACTCGCATACTGGTAGACAAACACGCTTACACCCGCTCGTTCCCTCACTTGCACGTGCACCGACATTGGTGCTTACATTTGTCACTCACACTGGGTGGGCGCAATCCCTTGTGATGCCTATTACATCGGACTACATGAATACAGTATCGGGTATGGCTGACCATTATGCGACGGCAGGCGTTCGACTGTACGGAATCGGCGGCCTGTCCAGTGACATAATCATATTATATGCGTGTTCCTCATACAATCTGCTCCCATCTGGCTGATACATGGGAACAGATACTCTGCAATGCAGACATGTAAATGTGTTTTGGGAAACGCATCTTTCTGCCGGGTCATGCTACCGCACACCTATTGTAGGTTTTCCACCTTTGAAATTGGCCGAAGTGAGACTTTAGGAGTAACACCTTTTCCACTTTGCATGGGACAGTCCCTCATTAGGCATATGTGTCATGCGAGAACAATCTAGCCATAGCAAATGTCCTGATTACAGGACAATATTATATTCTACGTTTCTCTAATAGTTGCATGTAATGGTTATTGTATAAACGACACTTCAATATGTTATGTGAAGTAGCATAAGCAACTTGACTGCTGCTAGACTAAGCTTTGATTTGTGCTAATATGTATATTTCTGTACTATGCATGGCTGTAGGTATGTTCTGACCTGGTATGTCTGACATTTCTACAGAGCAGGTCTCACTTTGGCCATTTGGAAAGGTGGCAGCCCTATAGGACCTATATGTAGAGATGTCAGATTTGGCAAGGTAACACATACCCACAGCCATTAGAAAATTGACTACTTCACCGTTTGCATAAGTTAAGGTTATTCTTGTAGCATTATAGTTGCTAATACTATTTCCTATAACATCTAGGTGTTTCAGATACAACAAAATCATTTTATGCAATCACTACAAACAATATATGAACTCTTTTCCCGAATTCACAGGCCATGTGCCGTAACATTCATTTTGCAGGACACAACTGCCCAGAGTGGAGTGTCCCTCACAAACGCGAACAGGTGGCAACCCCAAACTATTATGCTATCATCTACCTAAGGTGGTTGGCGGAATATGCGCTTTCCTTCACTAGCAGACCTCACATACGAATGGGGGAGAATGAACACTATCAGGGACACTGCATAACACCCTGAGGGACACATTTAGATGATTGGCTCTATTAACCTGACACATTGACAGTCACAGGGTATATGTATTCATTCACATTTGTCGAGGTACATGCTGTTTATAACTCATACATGTCATTAGTCATTACGTGTATTCTACATAATACAGGGTGGGGCGTGTTTCCACTTGTGTTTCCCTTCACATTCATTGCGAATGCTTTATTGTGACAATTTCATTTATATATATATATATATATATATATATATATATATATATATATATATATATATAATATATCTGTCTGTACATGCACCTACATACCTATTTACATTTCATTCATATATATATATATATATATATATATATATACATTACGGACCTCTGTAACACTCAGGGACTAATTTCAACAGGGACAAGGCAATGACAAATCAGGGACAATCACGGACACTTCTACAATATTAGTACTATTAACTTGAAACGTGTTGACAGATTCAGAGCCATATGTATTAATACTTATTTTCTGCAGTTAAAAGCGTCAATTACTCTTAACTATTGTCATTAGTCATTCAAGTGTCATTCAACACCTTTCCTCCAAAGGTTACTGGTTTTATGAGTGATTAAGAGGCTGGCCAGTTATTGTGCGAATGCTCTGACCATTGGTAGGGTTGCCACATTTTCGTATGTCCAGGATTGGATATATTCTGGACACACCAAATTGTTTAGGCCAACACATACCCACGGTCAGTACAGGGTTTAGAACATTCATTATTTTCCTAGATGAGAGCCTATTCCTGTAGCACTTTAGTTGCTTATTCTGTTTCTTGTACGATTTACGTATTTTACATCCAGAAATAACTGTTTTAGGCAACTGTTACATGAAATATGGTACATAGTTACTTCCTACAATCACAGGACATTTGCCATTGTATCATTCTTGGTCAGGACACACCTACCCAAACAGGGATTGTCCCTCACAAAGTGGGACAGGAGGTACCCTGCTTACGTCAGCGCCTTAATCACCCTATTTCCAAGTGCCAGCATGTGACTGTGTACAGTATATTCTCTCGATAATTCATGTGGGGAGACGTGCATCACGGGCAGGTGTTTGATCCCGGGTAGTAGGTTCTGCATGATGGCCAGGAGGCTGAGCAGTCTCGTGAACCACTACTGCACATACAACTTGTGTCCAGATGTCTACAGGACTGGACATCGTGTCATGATACCAAGTCTGATGTTTACTCAGGATACTTATCCCATGAGGGATATCCAAAAATTGAACAAGCAAACGACCTTCGATTTTTTTGGACTTACGAAAATGTGATGGGGTTTTACATGTAAGGGATACATAGTTTGCAATCCTGACACTGCCTAGGGTGACACTGCCTACTACATATGAGTAGTCGTCACTATGTGTAGATATGGCTGCGCCAAGCTAGTAGCCCGAGTATGGCTGGATTTGGTGGACGTTCAGGAATGGGGGCGGGTTGTGTGCTGTAGAGGGGATGATGGGTATTCAATTATACATCAAGGTGTGTTGCAGTTGGATGGCCCAGTTCCGTCCAGACCATTCCGTGGGTATGTGCCGGTGACGTTTCTATACATGTGTATCGCACATTTTAATATTCATATGTTTGTGTGATTGTGTTCTACAGTATGGCCTGTCAGGTTGTATTGCGGATGTGTATGTTTGTTCTTTGTGTTTCTTTCTGATTCACCCGCTGTTCCCTCATACACCTCCAGTTCACCTATTGTGCATCCAACACAGTCTCACCTTTGTGGATTATAACATTACCCATCCACCCCACACACATATTCCAAACACTCCATCCATCCCTTCTTTGGTTGATGGCCCATGGCATGGTCAAGGGAACACATTGCATACACTACATATGTCAGGTACCTGTATGGTTGTGAGGACTACCCTGGCATTTTTCACCTTCCACATGCTGTACATCACGCACATAGGTACACGCAAATACTTATCTTTCATGACATGCTAGGTACATCCGGGTAATACCCGTTCAACTTTGACACATCCTGACAAGAACGGCTTGGACTGCATATGTGCGGATTTTGGCTGAATGCTCTGACCATTGGTAGGGTTGCCACCTTTTCATATGGCCAGGATGGGATATATTCCGGACACAAATCAGATTCTACAGGACAACACATACCCACGGTCAGTACACCGGATAATACTTTTGTTTTATGCCTACATGTTAGCTTATTGTTGTTGCAGTTTATATGCTCCTTCTGTTTCGTTTACTTGCTTATTCTATTTCTTGTAACATGTGGTATGTTACATATGGAAATAACTATTGTATGTGACTATTACATGCGATGTGGGACATAATTACGTCATACGGTCGCAGGATATTTTACATTTATAATGGTTTTGGTATGGACATGACTGCCCAGCTGTGTACTATCCCTCACAATGTGGGACAGGTGGTAACCCTGACCATTGGGCTAGACTTAGCTATTGGCGGCGCGCTAACATGATGCGTTTCACTTCCACTTGGTATAACTATCAATACTGCATTAGAATACGGGCACATGGTTTTAAATGTCATTTGTTCAAGGGATGGAGACTCGATATTCGCTAACATGCATTTGTGTTTGCTTCTTAATTTTGTGTTCACAGGAACTGTCTTGCATGCTTTGCATATGTTTCAGTATCCACGGACACTGACAGGTGTGATTACTATTGCAGGCCGACTGTAATATTCAGCATTTTAGGTTGCACGTCAACAGCCGACATTTCCATGCCTCCGTGCGGCACTTCGACACGCCCCATGCACTCGCGCTCATTTCCTATGCACGTGGCTGTGGCGGCAGCGCGCCTTCATTAATATGCATATGGTGCTACTGCGCCATCTGTACGCCGCACAGTCAGCACAAGCCTAACGCCTGCCTTGCGCTGAGCTTCATGAATCCCGGGGAATGACTATTACGAGGCTTTTTTTCTAGCAAAGAATTTATGCTTTGTAGCAATTCTGTATCTGTTTCTCATATCTCCATGGAAACAATCTGATAAAAGAAATTGATCGTCTCTATGGAGACACGAGAACCAGACAATCTGATAAAGAGAAATTGGTTACAGTCTGGTGGAGAGTGATTGGCTGGGAGAAAAAAGAAAAGAGAAGCTGGCTGTTCTCTGAAAGCATTCACAGATTTTTCCAGCTGAGAGCACTATAAAGATAAAACAAACCAGATAGCACTTAGAAGCACAGGCTGCACCATGCATCTTTGCATGGATAATCTTTTATTTAGGTTAACTCAAGTCCGAGTGTGGCTGTCAGTTTGGGACATTTGTTCCTATTAGGAGGGTAAAACTTCAATATTTGAAGATGTACATAGTTTTGTGGATTAGTATTAAATTAATAGGTTTTGGGGGGATATTGTGGGTTTGTTTCTTTTTTTGCTTGAGGTATTTCAATAAAACAAAATGTTTTATAAAGCATGACAGACTCAAATGGATACAACAAGAAACAACTATATAAAAGTTCAATCTGCCAAACAGTGTATGCATGTAACACAAAAGCTAGAACTAGACATTTAACAAAAAAAAAAGATGTTATACATAAAACGTGGGAATAATAACTTTTTAATGCAATGATGTTTTTTGTAATGTATTTAAATGTCAATGTTCTCACAGATAAATACAAGGAAGAAAGAATAGTGAACTATATTAAACAAATGTAGAGTGCAAATAGCTATGTTACAGGAGACACACTTGGAAAGAACTAAACATATGAATTTGATAAAGAAAGGTTTTTAGGATGGTTGTTCAGCAGAATATCTGGGACAAAGGAAACAAGGATAACATACTAATTGTAAGAGGAGCTCCAATACTGATACAAGAGAATAAAAAAGAGAATCATGGCAGATTTGTAGTTTTATGGGGCTACTGGCAAGAGAGGAGGATTACACTGGCATGTATTTATATTCCACCAAAAACTGCTATAATGCAGCTTAAGAAAATTCTGGGAGAAATAATCAGCTTTCAGCAAGGAATATTACTTATAGATGGGGACTGGAATTTGATTTGCAGGAGTGAAGTGGTGCCTGGGTGGACAGAAGGGAAAGTATAACAAAGGAGGATATATTTTTGAAAAAATTATGAAAATATTTGGCATGGAAGATGTGAATTCAGTAATAGGAGTTCAGAGTGAATTTACATACTATTCCCCAAGGTATAAAAAACTGGGCTAGGCTAGACAGAATTTACATTTCACAGGAACACGTGCTTTTAATTGAAGGTCTTGATATGCACCCAATAACTATTTCACATCATGCACCAGTAATAGCCAAAATAAAACCATAGGGTGATGAAACAAAAATGAGACACTGGTGCTTCCCCATCTAGCTGTTGAAAAGAGAGGAAATTTAAGGAATGGGTAGTAGAAATTATTCAGGAGCTATTTGAGAGGAGAGAAATAACTTCTGAAAATATAGCTAGGGAGTGGGATAAAATTAAGGTGGAGATTAAAAATAGGGTGGAAATAAAAGAAAGGGAGCTATGGTTAAGTAACAAGAATTATTTAGAGGGACTGACAAATGTTAAAGTACTGCAGAATGGGTGAATTTCACAAAACAATAAGGGGATCAACTGCAGAATGCTAAGCAGAAAATAAAGTATTAATTACCTCAATTAATATACACAAGTTTCCAAAGACTGCTGTTAAGCAACTGTTTTTGATAACACTAGAGCACAAAATCTTTTAGCACAATGGCTCAGGCAACACAAAGTAGAAAGGACTGTAGCCAAGCTTAGGGAGCCTATAACAAGGAAGGTAACAACAGACCCTGTTGAGGTTTTAGAAGTATTTTGGATATTCTATGAAAGTCAAAGCACAGAAATATGGAAATCAAGAAAAGATACAAATGGAAATGTTTATGGAAGAATTAGCCAAAGTTAGAGGTAGATGAGGCTCCATTACTTACAGTTAGGATAGGAGAAGAGGAGACAAAAATTGTGATATATAACCAATCGGAGAAGAGGAGATAAAAATTGTGATGTATAACCAATCTACAGGAAAGTCCCCAGGACATACCTCCCAACCATACCGAATTACTCGGTATTTACCATGTTTTGGGGTCCAAATGAAGGGGTGCCACGATTTCCAATTGGCACCCCTTCATTTCCGATTTTTTTGCTTATTTTTTTTTATTTTTTAAAAATTTGTGTTGTCGGAGCTGACGTCATCATGCGCGGGATGACGTCAGCGCCGTCAGGGCTACCAGCCTGTCGGAATTGAGCTCAAGGAGCTCACGTCATTATTTCCGGCTGGCTGCGAGCGGGAATACAGCAGAGAGAACTAGGCAGCAACACTAATGGCAGTAATGCTCATTTTATTTTTTTCCAAGCTGGCTGCGAGCAGGAATACAGCAGCAACGAGAATTACAGGCAGCAGTACTATCGGTTTTATTTTTCCAAGCAGCAGGCAGAGTGGGCGGGTAAACATGGGATGGATAAAGCACTCGGTTGGGGAATTAGGTAAGGAAACAAAGGGGTGTGTGTGTGAGACTGTGTACAAATTTACATAAATATTTCTGTATTGTACTGATATTCGTTTTTTGAGAGTATAGTGTATGCTTTTTCACTTGATGCCTTGATAGTGCAGCTAAGTAACAGAGCAGAATATTATTCTGGGCAGTCTGATTTCAAATGAGAGAGAACTCATGTATTTTTATACTACTTGATTCTTAAACTTTGGGGAAAGAAATCTCTTCATGGAGTCCCTGATTTTGACAGACTGGAGCTTGCAAATAAGTAAGCACTTGTAGATAGGCACCAAACTCATACTAACACTAAAGTGCAAGGTGTTAAAGTGCATTGCAGGGCAGAAGGCTGTGGTGGTGTTTTCCTTCATTTCCTCCTTAAAAAAACAACACTCGTTTTCTCTTATACCCTTTGTCTGTGCATTCCATAATTATTTTGGTGTTCCTGAATTTCAACTGTGACCCCTTTTAAAGCAGAACATTCCTGCTTCCTTCTGCATAATATTCTAAGTTCTGACACATTTTATATACAGCATGCAATGCATCACAAATGTCAATAAACCATCAATCAGTCTGTTGTGTTTCAGCATGCATCTGAGTTCTAGCAGTCTGACACAGGCTTGTGGATTTCAAACAAACCTTCATTTATATGCAAATGAGGCTCTTGTAAAGCAGTCCTTCTGAAGCTTTGATGTCACCAGAACAACGGATCAGAAGACAGCAAAAAGGGCATGATGTTTTCAGTGCCATGATCTATTTGTATTCCATTCAAACTTTGCAATAGCTTGAAAACATAACTTACTTTTCTTAATTTTTAAAGGCATCCCTTATTCTGCATGAAAAACTACCATCTGTTCTTAAATACATATGTTTCTGCCAAGGAAAATTAATGATTCCAGAAAGCATTCTATCATATGCAAATAAGTTTCAGTCAGTGAGAAATGTTTTTATTTTAAGGCTTTGTCCACAACAGTGTTCATCTGTCCCTGATTTTTTTAAGCCCTGTCATTGATGTTTATGGTAGAGGGCTGAGAATAGCTCTAAGGAAACTGTTGTAATGCATTTCACACAACTGGTGCCCCTTATAACCTTTATGCATAACAAAAAGCTTTTCAAAATGTATCTTCTCATTAGAACATGAGAAAAAAAAGAAAAAGTTTATTTGAGCTGCTTATTTTTAAAAATAAAATAAATAATCCATAGTCTGTGTGTGTGTGTGTGTGTGTGTGTGTGTGTGTGTGTGTGTGTGTGTGTGTGTGTGTGTGTGTGTGTGTGAAAATGCCCCCAGTGTAATAACACCTGGTGGCTAGAGGTATTTGGGCTCAAATCCTGTAGCTTTGGTACAGGGTAAAAGGAGCCTAAAGTCCCTAGCCACTACTATTTCTTAGCTTTGCCCAGATTTTCTTGTGCTAAGAGTTGAGAGCTATGGTGAGAAGTGAGAACACAATTTATATCCCCCCATTATTGGCTTTGTTGTTTGTCCAGGTTTTTTGTGCTAAGAGGTTGAGATTTATAGTGAGAAGTGAGAACTGAATTCACTAAATGATAGCCATTAAGTTTCAGTCTTCCTATTTTTCAAACTGCTGATTTAGCATAGTGGTATGTTGCACTGACTGTAGTATATAGGGTTCTGGTTTCAAGACTTGTCAGTAACATGCATGGTGATAGCACAACATTTTATTCTAGCAACTTTCCAAAATTATACAAGCAATGTTTAAAATGTGTCCCTGGTTCTTGACCTTTTGCCCCCCCCCACCCCAAAAAAAAAAAATAATAAGTGCAAGTAGCTGTGCAAGATGCCTATGGCTTACACTACTGTTATTCTGTTTATAGTTTGGGTGTGGAAGTAGACTTTTATGATAGAAATGTTCTGAATTGGGCAGTTTTGTAATTACTGGTTCATGCATTTTTTTTCATTGCCTACAGTACAGCCTATTGGAAAAATGTTCATTCAAACAATAAATTTAAAATGCACTCTAACAAGTGTGCTGTATTATACAAGGAATATAACAAAGTCAGGAAGGTGTATCAAAGAAAAGAACACATGTATGTTTCTTGTTTTGTGTGCTACGGGCCAATGATTTGAAAACAGCCCAAAGGTAATCTTTATCCACCACTGGCCAGATGCATTTTCTTTGTATGTGGTGTGGGTTTCAATGCTGTTTCAATGAATGTGAGTTTCAAGGGCAGAGAAGTTTTAATGCCAAGTTTGTTTTCATTGTGAGACAGTATTGCTTTGTTTATCAGATGTCTGTTAGTGTTTGTGCATTGATGTGCTGCAAAATGTAAAAATGAAATCCAAATAACCATTGATTGCAGAAGTAAAGCAGTATGCACACATTAGTGTTTACGGCAAATGGGGTGAAATAGCCAGGTAATAGGACATTGGAATCTGGTGCCATATTTTGGTTGGTTGTTCTTCAGTTTGCGTTTGAAAGTTGGTATCCCACAATTCCATCGGAGTGGGTGGGGTTACATAATTATGTATGCAAATTATATGCTAATCAGCGTACCGATTTGTACCTATTTTTCGTGGGCCTTGTCCAGATTTTTGATGTTTCCAGGTTGAGGGTTATGCCCCAGGAATAGATGGTACTCCTGTGGAAGTTTGGAACTTAGGAGGGAAACTGAAAGACCTGGAGGGTTTTGTTTAACAGTATTCTAACAGGAGGAGAAGTACCAACATCCTGGAAAAAAGCAGTGGTAATTGTATTACCTGAAGAGGGCAAAAATCCATCAGATCCAGCTTCATACTTCAATATTAAACTATGATTATTAAGTGTTCATGTCTATAATGCCTAAATGAATGGCAAAAGTGATGCCAAATTTAATAGATATGGATCAATGTGGTTTTGTGGAGGGAAGGCAATCATTTCATAACATTAACAGAAAATACCATTGTTGTTGGTGGGCCTTGATGCGGAGAAAGCATTTGACAAAGTAATTTAGGACATTATGAGCAGGGCAATGGAAGTATTTGCTGAAAAAAATTATAAGGTTGATTAGGAGGATATATGAGGGATCGGAGGTGAAAATTAAAGTGAGTGGGGTCCTCTCTGATAATTTCTGCTTGAGCAGAGGAACAAGGCAGGGGTGTCCTTTTTCCCCTTGGTTATTTGCATTATATTTAGAACCACTGACAAAGAAAATAAAGGTCTCAGAAATTCAACGATATAATTGGTACGACAGACAAGAAAAGCTGGTTCTATTTGCAAATTATATTATTTTATACCTGACAAAATCAGAAAGAGACGCTACAGTATTGTGGAACACTCTGAGACGGTTTCAAATCTTTTTTATGATACAAAATTAATGAAGCCAAAACAAAGGCAATAGCAGTAAATTATGTACCCACATGTGAATTGGTTCAGCAAAATCCATACTTATGGGGACATGATAAAATGAAGTATTTAGGAGTATGGACTAAAAATTATTCTGGTGTGGCAGCTAAGGATGTGTGTAAAGAGACTAAACAAAAGATAATACAAAAGCTAAGAAAATGGAAGCTATGTTATATTTGTTACATGGATATGGATAGTAAGATACAAGCAGTCAAAAATGTTTTTAGTCCCTTTAGTCTTATACACAGGTCAGGCATATTTGTATCAACCAGAGGAGAAGCTGTGGATACCAATTAATAAAGAGCTAAAGGACTTTATCTGGGAGGGAAAGATGGCAATAGTCAAATGAAATATGATTATTCTTCCAGTAGAACAGGGTGGCTTGGGATTACCTAATTTGAAGGGGCATTTCAGACCTATACAGTTAAAGCTCCTATAGATAGCACAAGCAGAAAACTACAATTCAAAGTGGAAAGGGATGATGATGCAACAGGGGGGGAAGCTCAAGAAACAAGGAGAGATTGGGATTTTGGATGCAAGCCTTTAAGGAAAATAACAATATTTATACAGAATATTATATCTATAAAGTAGCAGAAGATATCCTAAGAACTAAGCCTACATGAGAATGGAGAAAGGAAGATTCGGCAGATAGGGATGACTGCAGTTTGGGATACAGACAATAGGCAAGAGGGGGCTGGATTGTATTGGAGAAAACTAGCAAAGGAACCAAGATATTGGGAGAAAATAACTAGAGAGGGAAACATGATAGAATGGGAAGATGCCAAAAATTTGTTTGGACTGCAGGTTAGAGACTGCCTTCCCTATCAAGGATTAATATCAGAGTATAGGCAAAGAGAAATAAATAGGAGTGTCCTAAATAAAAGACCAGCACTGGTAAAGTTTTTAGTAGAATCTAGAACAGAAGCTACCATTAGAAAAGGAACACTTAGTAGAGCGTATAAAATATTGCATGATAACTATAGCAATCAATCAAAGGAAGTTAGAAAGGATTGGGAAGAGAGACTGGATAAGCAATTCACAAAGAAACAATGGGAGGATATATGTACGTCTCCCAGATATGCAAGAAAATCTAGAAGATTTAGGACTTTTTCTTGGAAATGTTTACATAGACATTTTTATACCTCAAGTACACTCCACAGGATTTGTCCTCAGGTAGACAGCAAATGTTGGAGGTATGACAGGAAGAAAGAGGTAATTGGGAACATATTTTCTGGGAGTGTGGTGAGTTGGTAGACTTTAACAATTCCCTGTGCGATGCACTGTCGGAGATGCTGGATGGGCAGATTGGTGTGATGAAGGAGATGACTTTTCTGAGCTATGATACAGAATCAGAATTGACATGGTAAGGCCTCATCGTATCTAATTATGGTGGCTGCCAAAAAACAGTTACCAGAATCTGGAAATCAAAATCTAAAACTATACCAAAAGTAGTGAATACAGTAACAGAGATAAAACAACTGGAATTGAGATCTTTAGAAAAGGGTAGGAGCAAACTGCATAGGAAGAAATGGGAATTGTGGGAACAATATATATAGGGGAGAAATGAGGTTTAAGAGAAGGCAATACTTAAATGTTTGACTGCAAATGACTGAGTAAATTATAAGTGACGTATAATGTTTGCAAATGGGAGTGTGCCAGTATGGTTTGTGATGTAACATGCTTGAAATTAGGATTGCGTTGGTGTGGTTTGTTTTCATTTATATAAATGCATGATTGCCTATGTCAATGGTTTAAAAAAGATGTTTCTTCTTTAAAAAAGGTCAGGAATTGAATAACTTATCTAATGCTGCTTAGGTTATATAATATATAGCAATATATGTAAAGTATAATGTTTGTAAACGTAACAGTTTACTTTTAATTAAATGTAAATTTGCCTATGTCACAAGTGATAACTCAATAAAAGTGCTTAAAAAATACCACAAACACTGAGCAAGTAAATCATACTAAGCTCTTTGGAGTCAGTAATGATGAAAATTTAAAATTTAATCTTCACATCCAAAATGTTGTCTTAAAGGCAAATTACAAAGTTGGCCTCCTTTACAAATCCAAACCATACCTCACAAACTGTGGTAGAACATCCACAGTTCCCTCCCTTCTACTACCCAGCCAACTATATGCCACCTCCCTTTTTACAAACTTACAACTAGGTCAAGTGGCTGAACTACAGCAAAGCTATAACAAAATTGCCATATTTATAACCAGCTGTAAATACCAAAACCCATCACTGTACAGCTCTAACCTTTTTCCAATATGCCCACTTAAACACAGCATTTTAAGATTTTATGCCACCCAGAATTAGTACCATATATTATAATCATTCTCTAATGGTATATACCAGGTAGAAACTTCAGGTCTCAACACCAGCTTCTAGCCCAAATGTCGAAATTCCATAATAATTATGGTATAGCTCCCCTTTCAGTATATGTCTTAAAGCTCTAGAATAACATCCAAAAAAGTATTAAGCATGCAGCAACTTGCCACAACTAAATCTACATTAAAAATACATCTGAGTAATCTTAGCAAAGTTTTTTTTTTTTTTTTTTTACAAAGCCATTAACATTTGTGGAATGTGCGTATCTTAGGGGTTTGGACATGAACTTAGAATATCACGTAACTGCCTAATTTTTATCTAGCCTTAATCCATGTCCGTTTTCTTTTCGACTTACCTCACCACCTTAATACTAGAATCTAACTGTAATCTTGCTGTTGCCAGCTGTAAATTTCCAGAGTTATTCCCTAAGTTTGTGCCCATGTTATTTCGCAGATCAATGAAACATTAAGAAAACATCAGATGAAACAAAAATGAAGTTAAGCATAAGAACTGTGATGGAGTAACCAGAACAAACAGGCAGACACAGTCAGTAATATTATTCAATTTGTATGTGGAGTAAAACATTTTAGTATTACAGTTTACCTGTGCTAATCCTCCAGCGTGCAGAAGTGCCAAATCAGGCATCCAGGTATATCCAGGAAACAACAGTCCACTTAAGGCAAATGTGTAGTAAGGAATACAGTAAAACATGTACACCAACATCTGCATTGTAAAAGAAGAGCAATTACTACAGTCAATTATTTCTGTATCTCACTGACAATTGTAATTTTTCTGGACATCATTTTGAATGGTATTACAAAACACTAAGGCATGGCAGCCTAACAGCTTTTAGTTTAGTTCAGAGTTCTATGCAGTTTTTTCAACCAATGTTATATCACACTACAAAGGTTTTACTTATAAGAATTGCTATACTTTCTTTACCTAAAGTGAATATTTCTAGCCACATTCCTCTATCTATAAACAGCCAAATATCTAAGAGAAAATATAGAACTTTAGACATTTATATGATGCATCATCATACAGTACATCAAAAGTACAAAACATTGCATATTTAGAACCAGTGGCAAAGAAAACAAGGGACTCAAATTCAAGGACATAATTGGGATGATGTTCAGGAAAAGCTGGCTTTATTTGCAGATGATATTATTTTCCACCTGATGGAAGCCAGAGAAGGACATCTCAATGTTGTGAAATTTTTCTGAGACAGTTCCAGTTTTTTTTTTCTGGATATAAACTTCATTAAGTTAAAACAAAGGCTACAGTTATAAACTATGCACCCACACACAAACTGATCCAGCAATACCCACATTTAAGGGGACTTGATAAAAATGAAGTATTCGGGAGTACAGATTAAAATGGATTCTGTTATGGTAGCTAAGGATATGTGGGAAGAGTCTAAACAAAAGACAATGCAAGCCTGATAAAATGGAAGCTCTTACCTATGGATATGGATAGCAAGATACAAGCAGTAAAAATGATTTTAGTCACATTAGTTTTATAAACAGGTCAGGCATATTTTTATCAACCAGAGAAGTTGTGGACAGTAATTAATAGATCTGAAGGATTTTATCTGGACAAGGAAGAGGGCAAGGATCAAGTGGGATACATTGATCCATCCAACAGAACAAGGTGATTTAGGATTACCTGATGTCAAGGGATATTTTAGAGCTACACAGTTAAGGCTCTTGTACATAACAAAGGCAGAAAACTATAATTCAAAGTGGAAAGGGATGATGATGAAGGGGGAGGTATTCAAGAAATCAGAAAAGAATGGGATTTTGAATGTAGATCCAATGGGATTTTGAATGTAGAGCCTTAAGGAGAATACCAACAGTCATACAGGATATTATATTCATAAAGTAGTAGAAGGTATACTGAGATGTATGCCAACACAGGAATGGAGAAATGAGATTCTGCCAAATGGGATGAATGCACTTAGGGGTAAAGAGTATAGACAAAAGGGGGCTGGAATTTAATGGAGGAAGCTGGCAAAGGAATCAAGGTACTGGGAACACACAATTAGAGAAGGAAAGGTAACAAAATGGGAAGACGCCAAGAAACCATCTGCACTGCAGGCCAATGATTGCCTTCCCTATCAGGGACTGATTTCAGAGTGTAGACTAAGAAAAAGGAATAGGGGAATCCTCAGTGAAAGACCTGCACTGGTTTTGTTTTTAATTGAATCTAGAACAGAAGCTGCTGTATAAAAAGGGATAATTAGCAGGGCATATAAAATATTGCACGATAACTATAGAAATCAATCAACATGTCAGAAAAGAAAGAGAAGAGAGATTAGATATGCAGTTCCTAAAGAAAGAGTGGAAGAACATATATATGGCTCCCAGATATGCAACAAAGTCTAGACAATTTAGGATTTTTGCCTGGAAGTGTTTGCATAGATACTTTTATACCCCAAGCAGACTTCAAAGAATTTTTCCTCAGGTAGATAGCGAATGTTAGAGGTGTGATAGGGAAGAAAGAGGTAACAAGCAGTATATGTTTTGGAAGTATAATGAGTTGGCAGATTTTCCTACAGACTACTCTGTCAGGAAAATTAGGCAAGCAAATTACTGTAACTAAGGAAATGATTTTTTGAGCTGGAATACAGAATCTAAATTTTATTTATTTATTTATTTTTATTTGCAGTTTGATTACCGGGGAAGTCCACTGGGCTGAATTGACCCATTTTCAGTGGCGGCCCGGGGAGAAAAGCTCCAAGATGCATTATACAATTTAGATACAACTGATAGTTAATATTAGAGATAACATTATGTAGAATAGTTACACATAAATGCATTCAATGTCTTGCATAGTTAACAAATTCATTAAGCTTGAAGGTAGGGATCTTACAGTTTCATTCGAGGAAAACAGATATGTGTTAGGTGTGGAAACAGTTTACATACAAACCTTTTAAGAAAATGTAAATATGCTTTACATACACACATCAACAGTAGAATGCTATTTACAAGGCTGGGCTGTGTGAGGGTAGCTGTAGGAGTTGTTGAGAGCTTAGAAATAAGCTATAAAATTGTTGCGAGCTTAGATAGGCACATCGGAAGATAACTATGAGAGTTGTAGAGCTTGGGAACGAGAGAGAGAACCCCCTTGGATTAGGTTGGGTGAAGGCAGGTACATTTCCATTTAGTGGACAGGTGTTTGAATAGTTGGGTTTTGAAGTTTTCTGAGTTTGGTATGGTTCTTAGCATGGAGGGAAGTGAAAGGAAATTACCTAGACATAGTTAAGTCTTGTTAAGTTTAATTTGGGTTGCTGCCAAAAAAGCAATTATTAGAAAATGGAAATCAAAATCTAAACCAACTGCACACAAAGTAGTGAATATTGCAACTGAGATAAAATAACAGGAGGTGGGATCTTTAGAAAATGGTAAGAGTAAATTACATAGAAAAAATGGAAAGTGTGGGAACAATAGGCTCATAGGAAGTTACTAAGCTACTGGCTCTGAGGCCCTTACAAGCCTAGCCAAGAATTTAGCCCATGTTTCGACAAGTCAGCACCCCCTGTGGTGCACAGCTCGTTACGGGTCTACTACTTGAGGTGGCTTCCCCTATTTTGACTAGGTGGGTTATATCAATAAGCCAATTTGCTTCCCATGTGGTAAAATATGGCTTGATGCCTAGTTGAGAGAGTTTATATAGAATACTCGAGTGGGGAATAGTATCGAAGGCTTTGGCCAGGTCAAAGTAGGCGTTGTGCACTGTTTTCCCCTCGCCCATGGCTTTGGTGACTGTCTCAAAGAAGTCAACCAGATTTAACAGGCATGACCTCCCCTTGATGAAACCAAACTGTATGGGATCAAGTGTTTGGAGGTTGCTAATGTCCTTGTTAATGAGGTCCATGATAATCCCTTCCATAGCCTTGCAGATCAGGCTAGTTAGGTTGATATGTGGACAATTCCTGGATCGGTGCAGAAAAAAGTTTCGGAGGTCTAATGAGGTTTAAAAGAAGGCAGGAATTGAATAATTTATGCTTGTTGCCTAGATTATAGGATATATAAATATATGCAATGTATAATATATATAAATGTGAACTTGTTAGTATGGTTTGATTACTTTTATAGAAATGTAAGTTTGTCTATGTCAAAAGAGATAAGTCAATAAAGGTGCTTATAAAAAAAGTACAAAGCATTGCAGATTTTACAATGTACGCAATATTCCTTGATAAATGATTGCTATGAAGTATTATTGTGCTAGGTACTCACAGCAGCAGTAGTTCTATGATAGAAGGATTCTTAAGGTAGTATTTTAACAACTTAACTTCTAACATCAATGAAGGCTGATGTTTTCAGCAGTAGAACACCCACATATACTGATAAATGCGTTGCAGTACTGCTATGCTAGCATCAAGTTTGTATATGTCCCATAGAAATGCAACACTATCCTACACCATCTTCATTTATTCTATCAAGGAACTCCTAACTTAAACTATAGTGTGATGAGCAATAACTGTCATACTGTAACCATACATTAACTATATTCAGTTCAGTACAGGCAAGCTAAAAAAAAGGCATCCAATCTCAAATCCATATTCCAAGAGGGACAGTGAGAGAGTACATCACTCAAAGACAGATTGTTAATAAAAATACCACGCAAAATTCTATTTATAGAATCTGTTGATCAGAAAAATCTGACTAGGCACAGCCTATTTTCAGGACAGCCCAAGGGCAAAAAGCTCCAATAATGGTAACATAACATTTGTGATATTAGTGAAATGTACCAACAGTAAATAGTTTTTAGCAACACAGGTAATAAAACATTCATATATAGTTAAACAAAAGGCCCCACAGTAACAAATACATTTATTGAATGACTATCTACTTTCAATTATCAGACAAAATATACACACTATGGCAATCCAGAATGACAGTTTCTATAGTCTTCTTGACATGTCAGTTTATAATAACATCTGGTTGGAATGCAGTTAAGAATTAGTAAGCTGGTACTGGTATGTTGACAGTTTTATTATTTATTAAGTTAACATGGGTGTGACAGTAAGGGAGGTGGAAGATAGCTGCAGTGACATTGTGAGTCAAGATAATCCCTTACAGAGATCTTAAAGGTGTCCAAGCTATAGTTGACTCTTGAATGAGTAGGAAGGTTATTCCTGGTTTTATACATTATGATAGAGAAAGGTGAATCATCATGGTGTTTCTTAGAGTAGAGAGCAGCTCTTAGACGTTCCTGAGGGTACCAGTGGGATTGTGCCACTGCATAAGAGAATGACATGTAGGGCATTTATGAGGATGATACAGGACAGTAAGAATGGAGAAATGAAGATTCTTTTCAAGTTCAGGGCAATACTTGCTTTTAAAGATATGCACTCGTATGTTGGGGGGGGTGAAGTGAGAGGCTTATGATATGCAAGCCTAAGCTTATCCATTAGAAAATAATTTATGTTGGTGAGGATGGATAAGTACTGGAAAAGGATTGGGAGAAATGAAGCAGTAGCAATAAACCTGGCTTTTGTCACTAGAAATTTTCAAATTTGATAAAAAGAGCTTAATTTGCATTTAAATTTGTGAGGTGCCATTTCAGCCTTGTAGTATAAATTTAGTTAGATCATGTGAACATCTGAGTTTGACGTACTACAGTAGTCCAAATGAGTGCTTTTTTTAGAAAGAAATCATGAAGCATCATTACAACTGGACAAAATGTTTAAAATTAATCCAGGGTGATGGTCAGCTAAAACAAGTCTCCTTGCATTATTGTCCAACCAAAACCAAGCATGCTTGTACATTGGCTAGTGTTTGGTAAACACAAGGATGGATGACCAGGTCAAAATCTTACATGTATCTTTATTTAGATTTGTTAACCAGGCAAGCGAGCTTATCCACGGACCCTTTTCAGTTAATACTGGAGCCTGAGGTGGATAAAGACATGAAAATGTAAACATATAATAAGTAAAACCAGGCAAAATATATACTGTACGTAAGGATGATGAAACACATAAATGAAAAACAAATTAGCATTTTATGTACTGAAGAGTGAAAATCAACTGAACAAAAGATGAAATAGAATGAACTTAGAAATTGTACATACTGCAGAGAGAAAAACATACATGCAACATTATGGAATTAATTTATACAATGTAGGAAGTAACTTGCAATGTAATAAACTTACGTTCAAGTGAAACAGTATGTTCTTAAAATATACAGCAGAATTAACAGTGGTCCTAACAGAATAAGACCCATCAGCGTTTCATTTTATCTGATGCAAATAAAGGCAACACAACGGGGCAGCAACTTTAGCATGGCCTTTTACACCACAAGAAGACCTTTCTCTCCCTTTCGTGAAAAAGGTGATCTGTCTTTTGTATCTGTCAACATAACATCCACGTTGCTTGTGTGCATCCAAGGTAAGTGAACGTCCTTGCCATTGTTTACTTCATGTTGGGAGGAAAACTAGCAGCATTTTAATTAACTCACATGAACAGCTGTGGTATAAATAGTGCATTATTTTTCAAAACCACCTTCTTACTGTAGGGGTTTGCTGTATATTAAGGAATATAACTAAGAAATCCTAACAGAAGTAATTGCCCAGTTGTCTTCTTAAAAAAAAAAAAAAAAAAAAGAAGCAACTTTAATTATACTGTTCAAGTTCCATACAGATCAGAAAATGCTGAGATGGCCTGAAATGCGGGATTCCTTTTAAGGAAGATTTAACTAGAGAGTTCACACTACTGTGTGATCATATCAAATCTTATTAATGCATTTAGAGACTGCAAACAGATGTACTCAGTAAGATTTACAAAGACTGTCTTAAAGTTTGAAGTAATTTAGTAGTTGCATGAAAGGCTCTAGGGCCAGTAGCTTAGTAACCTCCTATAATTATGAAAAGGGCAAGGTTTCTGGATCAATAAGTTGTTCAAATGCCAAAAGTGAAAAGCTTTTCCACCTCAGATGGATATGATTTTCTAGATGAATATCGCAACCCTTCCCTTCAACATAATGAAAAACTTCATTTGAAAATGAAAACTATTTGGAATCAAAAGCATATCTTCCAGGTATAAAGATTAAACACAGTAAAAGGATAGAAAATGTAGATGAAAATCAAAATTCAACTGCTTATGAAACTAAGAGACAAGGTTTAGAATACTTATATGCATGTGATAAGTCTGCTAAATCACAGCAAGCTTATCAACAGCTTAGAAACAAATGCTAGTCAGTTAGCTGGTAAGGTAAAGCAGATTACAAGCAGTATTCCATCAGAGCTTGAAAGAGAGCTCAGCTGTGCTACTGGGTACAGTAGTCTGCATTTGAGTTGGCCTTCAGGGTGGAAAGCTTTGATCTTGTAGTATGCCCTACATGGGTAGGATTGTAAAAGATTAGCAGTGCTCAGAGTAAGGCTTGCACTTGAAATGGGCTTCAGGATAAACATCGCTTATCTCCTAGTATGCATTACAGAGGATCTTATAGCTGCTGAGGAAGACAGCTATCTAATGAATAATGTTACAAAATTCCCAACCAAAATCCTCACAGGAAAAGTTCTCCTAACTGATACTGAAAAGTCAGAATTTTGTTAAGAAGTACTCCTATCAGTAAACAGACTTCATCTCTCTACACAAGTAACTCCTAGGGTTATGGTTCATGCTTGCCTTTGCCTAAAAACACAGATAAAATTTCCTTTATACAGGGAATCTTTAGTCATCTGCAGTGTGGAAAGGGCACATACACATCTAAATGGGATTTCAAAGGCAGAATATAAAGTTATTTATGAAGGTGTCAAATTTCAGCAAAGGCCAAATTCATCAACATTTGCTCACAAAACTCCATCCATTCACAACCTTTTTTTACATTTTTTGCACAAGGGGATGGGGTGTCGCATCAACAGTGACAATCATCTACAGTCAAAGTTTAGACAGCTGGGTGGCTAGCCCTGCCACCGTAGTTCTTCCACACAACACACTCGCACATACACTCACACTTATGGCCAATTTTGAGTGCTCAATCCACCTACTGCATGTCTTTGCAATGCTGGAGAAAAACTCTTCTCTGTGTTTTACAGTGAGACCAAGAGGGGGGATTCAGACAAAACTTGCACTCAGCTTCACGGGATCTGGGGGCTAAGCACACAAAGACAGCCAACACAGACTTAAAAATAAGTTCGCTAAATGAAAAAGAGCACCCAATGCATTGTGATACATTTAGAATTACTGCCACTTGCCAGTCAAATGCATAATTTAAAAAGCAAGACTGCCACCACTTCGTTAGGCTGAGTCACATATACTGCTCAGAACTGTGTGTCAAGATTAGTGGCACTTCTGTGCATAAAGGACATAGAAATACATCCAGGATACTGTTGTCATACATCTATAAGTTTGGATAACTTACTTCACACCAAAAATTTGTAAACTATTAACCTTGCCATACACAAACTATTCAACTGGTTGAAGTCCTACCATGTGCTACTGCAACATCAGGCTTTTAAGGGGCAAGGAGCGCTAAGCAAGGAAAGGATGCACTAGGCCCACTGAGACTTAGTTCAGTATGCTGACTTTATAATTATTCAGGATGGCTCTGTGTAAACTAATTCCTAACTGCATGTGGCTGCACGTTCTGCAGTGTCGGCTGGACCAATTATATATAAAAAAAAAAAAATATATATATATATATATATATATATATATATATATATATATATATATATATACACACACACACACACACACACACACACACATACATCTTTGCCATATAATCGATTTGTTTCCATGCATGTTAAATTTATGTAATTACTTGTTTGGCTACATTAAAAAGACTGCAGAAACACACATTTAAACCTTAAAACTTCTAGCTACAATGAAAGTAGTCAGTACCCCTTGCATGGGCATTAAGCTAGGGGGGTTCAAAAGCCCAAAAACCAGGGACACATTAAACATTTGCTTGTATAATCTTGGAAAGTTGCTAGAATAAAACGCTGTGTTACCACCATACATTTTACTGCCCAGTCTTGAACCAAGGTCCCTGTACAAAACAGTCAGAGCAACATACTACTATGCCAAATCAGCTGCTTTGTGAAAGAGGAAGACTGAAACTAAAATGGCTATCATTTAGTGAATTCAGTTCTCACCATAGCTGTCAACCTCTTAGCACAAAACACCTGGACAAACCCAGTAATGGGGGAATACAGCCCTCAAACATATTCAGTGAATTCAGTTCTTGCCATAGCTGTCAACCTTAGCACAAAAAAACCTGGACGAAGCCAATAATGAGGGAATACAGTCCCAAAATAGGGACAAACTTCAAATATCCATCTTATAAACTTAGAAAATTGCTAGAATAAAAGGTTGTGTGTTACTATGTATTTTCTGAAGAATATGAAGTCTGAAATTCAAATGCCTGTCAGTTTTATTTATTTAACATTTGTTAACCACGAAAGTCTATGGAACAAAAACAATTTTCAGCAGACGCCCAGGGAGAAATATTGCAGGCACATGTCTTTGTAACATGGGAGGACACGAGAGCAAACCCAAACAAACACAGGGAGAAGATGCAGACCCCACCCCAACCAAGAATCAAACCCAGGAACCTGTAGCTGTGAGGCAACAATGCTACTACTGCACCATCAAATATTTAAGTATTTAAATATTTAGAAACCACAGATATATAAACAGAACAAAATATGGAGCAAAAATCTGCAAAATTTCATAAAATGGTGGTGGGTAGAGAATATAGGTTTTTGTTACCTGCCCTCACAGTACAGGGTTCAAGCCTGATCTCGAACCACCACCGGGTTACTAAGTTGTATCTAGGCACTACAACTGGGGCACACATATACACACACACACACACACACACACACACACACACACACACACACACACACACACACACACACACATTATAAACTGCTTTCTTTATCCTGAAAAGAACTGTAAGCATCGATTTTTCCTTTTTTATAAGAGTGAGATTCTTGCTTTTTCTCTAGTGATAACATTCACATAGCACTAGCAACTAACAACAAAGGGCAATTATATGTAGTGAACAGAAACACTAAGAAAAGGCTAAAGGATAACGTGCAACTACAGCAAAACACACTAGAAAGGAAGGGGCGGGGAATATTGTTGGGCTAAACCAAAATTTGACAAGTTAACAACTGCCAAAATGGAAAGATATGAGGTGACCTGTTCTATAAACAAACTAGAAGATAAACTAGAAACGAAATAAAAAAAAAAAAAGAAATGAAAATTTCACTGACGCTCTAATTACAGAACTGTCACTTTGGCTAGTCTGAATGCAACTAGCTTCAACACACAACTAATGGGATTTGGAGAGGGGTCCTCAGATGTCAAGGAATGTGGATAATAGGGAGAAGCTGAGGTAGCCTGAGAAAATTGTATGACTTGAGCTAAATCCTGCCTGTCTTACACCAACAGGTGATACAGATCAACTTGTCGACACTGCCTGAAATCTCACTCAGTATTCAAAGTCAAAACAATCATTCCCCATCACCAGCTTAATAGATTTCTCAGAGCAAGCAATTGTGCTGAGAATGTTACTTCTTTCATTTACTCATTCTCAAATAATTTAATTCTAGGTTCGGGTACTCATTGGGTGCATGGCAGAGGATTTAACCTTGAACAGGGTAGCAGTCAATTCATGCACACATTACCAAGAGGCAAACTTGAGAATGCCAATTCACTTGTGGCATGTCTTTGGGATGTGAGAGGTAATCTGTGGGGACACAGAGGATATGCAGACTACACAGGTAAGGCATCCCAGCCATGAAACAAACTGGAAAACCAAGTACTGTAAGGCAACAACTAACCACTGTGACACTGTGCTGCCCCTTCTGTGAATGTTATATTTTAAAATGCAGCTTGAGCCCTTTCAACTCTTTTTTGCTGTGATGAGGAGGAGACCAAAAAAGAAATGTAAAAAAACTCAAATTCTTTACAAGAAATGCTTTGCAATACAAAATAAGACTAAGTCTCATAATAAACATACCACACAGTAATAAATATTTACAAAAACAGTCGTAACACAATGTATGATAAATATAAATAAAAATATAAAACTATAAGAAAGGGGATAGGAAACGGGTGCTTACAAAGCATCAGACAGATTATTAAACAAGGATATACTATTATCATCACAATGGGTTCCTGCTGCAAGATGTCATAACACCATCACTGCTCAGGCGTATCATAACATTTCAGAAAGAAAGGAATTAAAACCTAATGTAAATCTGCTACCTTATTAAAAATGTACAAAAACTATATACCATTAATTTCACAAAAAGATGTAGAACAACTGTTTATAAACTTTCAAAAGTTTTGCAATTATGTAAACCTAACACTCTATTATATGTGAAGAGTAGAACTTAAATATACTTGCACTGTTTACAGCCTCTGAACCCAGGTCGCATGTGAAGAGTCTACGGACCAGCCCACCTATCTGGTTCCCAAAAAGTTAGTAAATAAATAAACTGAAGGATGGAAACAAGGAAACCTGCCATGGCTCTCTGGACTGACTGATTAACTTAAAATTCCATTGCATGCAAGCTAATACAAACTCAAGTGGTAGTTTCACTGACATCCTGGGCTAAAACAAAACACACACACACACGCCTTACCTGAGCCAAGTAAAGTCCATATAAAAGCAGCAAACGCCATCATCCCCACGCCGAGTTGTTAAATCTATTCCTGCAGTAGACAAGCCCTTCCCGCGAGAGCACAGTGAGGCTCGTCCTATCCTTCTCAAGAGACCACCAGCCTAGCTGCGGACATTGCAGTCCGATACCCTTCCAGTCTATGCAGTTCTAACTGCATAGACTGCTGGGAAAATCTGAATTTGCATGTTGTCTTTATAATCCGGACTGCTGGTGGAGACGGTCTGGATTCTGTGCGCATGCTCCAGATTGGTTCACCAGCAGTCTGAATATCGGGATATGCCGCGAGTGCGCATGCTCGATGTTCCGGGACTCACGGTTGCTTTTATTTTATTATTTTCTTTCTGTTATTTTATTTTCTCTTTTGTTTATTTTTCTTTTTTTTTACAGCTGGGAGGGCTACAGTCCTGCAGTCCAATAGCACGGGCCGCCCCTGGGTATATTTAAGTACACGGGTGTGGGGGGCACAGCCCCCAACGATGGAGGGTGTGGGGGCATAGCCCCCCAGTTTAGTTTAAAGTGTTTTATTTTTTTTTGTCACAGAACAGCGATTTTTTTCCCTGGGAAAAAATCACTGTTCTGTGTTTTCGTTATGATTGGATTTCGAACTGTACGGTTCGATATTGCAACGTTCAAACTCCTGTGAGTTCGACATTGTAATATAGACCCCCCTAACAGACTATATACTATGTTCCAACAAGTAGACAGAAGGTGTCAGCAATACAGATGAGAAGAGGGATCGGGGGGCATGTACTCAGCACCTGTACACAAAGTTTATATTATACCATCAAAATCTGTAAAAAGACCATAGTGGATTACAGTTTAATATTAATCAAAGAACTGTACTATATTTGGGAGGTAGAAATGGATGAATGGAAGTACCGTAAAGCCCTAACTGGCAAATTTTATTAGTTGCAAGAAGAGCAATAACAATAAAATGGAAATCAGATAAAAATTCTACAAGTGAAGAAGTAACTTGCAGAGATGAAGACAGTGCAAAAATATGTGCAGGAAAATGTTTTAATTCATAAGTGCTTTCGTCCACTGCAATATCAACGACTTCATTAGGTAAAACCTCCCTCATTTATCATCCTTAAATATTCAAGTATAACACTGCCATTGTGTGGTATAAAATGAAAGCACAATACATAGACCCTTAGGACACTAACACTTCAAAAGTAAAAAATGAGGTTAAAATACCTTGTTTAAATTCGAGGTTAAAAAAAAAAGTGTTACCATTGAATCTAATTCAGAAATAACCGTAAAACCAAAATTACTAAATTACAAAATGTATTTGTGTGTCTTTGTTTAACAGGAAAGTCTGACTGGGTAATGCCTATTTTCAGCAGAGGCTTGGGGAGAAAAGCTCCATTTACTTACATTACATTATGCTAAGTTTCAGTTAAACACATAGTAGTTATATTTTTATTTACATTTATACACAGACAGCAGTTGCATATATACACTCTAAGAGTTTACAGAGGTGAAATTACTAAACAGAAAGCCCCCAAGCAACTTAGTGAATTGTACAGGCAGCAGTTACGTATAAAAATGTCATTTCAGTGAGATGTTGAGAGTATTCTGCTTAAGGAGAGTATTTAGAGTATCATACAATGAACATGAAGTCTTAAACTTGTGATGAGCATGTGCAGGACCAGGACTGGTTAAGATGTTGTTTAAGTAGTGATTTAAAACTACTGAGTTTGTCGGAGAGTTTTATTTGTGTGGGGATACTATTCCATAGTTTAGCAACATATTGGGAATAGAGCAAGTCTCCCCCCACATTTGACTTATTGGTAAGCAATAAAAATGTGTTACTAGAACGGAGGTCCACTGTTGGACAGTAGGGAAGTAATAAGTTTTTATAGTGCAGGACATTTTTCTGGATGATAAATGAGTTTTGTGTGCTGTAGTTAGTTGTGAATATGCTAGGTAGTTGTGCAGTTCAAGCCAGTATAATTGCTTTAACCTATGACAAATGGTGGGTCCTATGAGGGAGACTGATGGAAAATGTAGCTATTTTATTGTAGCAGGAAGCAAGTTTCTTTATTTGAGTATTGTTTATGTTTGTTAGGATAGGAGCAGCATATAAGAGAGTTGGCAATAAGAAGGTAGTGGCTAGAGTTTTTCTTGCAGTATTTCTAAGGAATCCATTGATCTTATAAAGGGAGCTTAGTTTCTGGTGTGTAGATTTAATGGTGTGCAGTATATGCTAGTCATATTTGAGACTCATCTATTATAATGCCTAGGAGTTTACTGTGAGCTCCAGTTTCAATGACAGTATTTGCTGACTTTATGGAAATGTTTCTTTTGATTTTTGACAACTTTTTTGAGGTAAAAAGCATTAACTTAGTATTCTTGGAGTTGGGTAGGAAGTTTGATTCTTTGAGCAAGGTTTCTACAGAGGAAACAACAATTGGGGGTAATGTCTTGGAGCTTACTTATTCTTGAGACCACACATATTAATGTTGATTCATCTGCATACTGAACTAAACTAGCATGGTGAGTGGAGGTCATTAATAAATATATTAAACAGAAAAGGGCCCAGGATAGAGCCCTGAGGAGAACCTGCAGTAACTGGTTAAAAGGATGAGTAAGTTTGTTGACATTTAACTGCCTGCTGCCTTCCAGATCGATAACTAAGAAACATAGTACATAGTTCATGTCGTTCGTTTTGTTAAGAACTCCCTTTAAGATTCTGGGGTGTCAAAGACAAAACATGTTTTTTCCCCCAACACATGGAAAATGTAACTGTCTGTTCTCAAAATACCCCAGTTTTTGATGATAATTTTCTTAAGATCTTCTAACCCTGAATTTTGTTGAATGACTAAGGCTTTTGTACGTTATGTCCAAATTTTGATCATCACAGTTATGCTTAAAAAATTCTGTTACCTAATAGAGGTTTGTATATCATGCTCGGTTTGCTAAAAATATTCTGGCAAATCTCATCAACCTCAGAGGGTACCCTCTCTTAAGTAACATTATTTTTAATTTGTTAATTTCCTCCGCCAGAACATTTTTATCTGAAATCATATGTACAGGCTTAATGCATTGCACTTTAATCAAACTTTTTTTGCACTTAATGGGACGATAGCTGTGGAAGTGTAGGTAGGCGTTGCTGAACGTTGGCTTCCAGTATATGTTCGACCTAAATCCATGGTGGGTAACAAAAGATACAAGTGTCTAAAAATTAGTCTCCTCATTGTCAAACTGACATGTAAAGTGCAAAAAGTGCTTACTGGAATTCAAAATGGTCATAACTTCATTCACCATTTCCCTGGGACCATTTCATAAAATAAATAATTTGTTGGGATATCCAATACAGAATGGTTTCAGCAGTATCAATGTTATTCCCCGGTGGTATATAAACTGTTTATATACTTATAGTTTTCCTATTGTTGATTCTTAGGAGTGTTATTATAAGTTCAGCATGGTTAAATGTGAGCATTTCTTTTTTAATTTCTCCAAGTCTTTTTGGTTTCTAATACCGTGATGGGAATGGACACCATTCCTACGTCAAAGTATGATTAAAGTTCATGAAATTAGTATTGCTTCAGTCTTTAATGTCAACCAGAAGTGTTCTTGACAGCACCTACAATGTGCCCAGAACTGACTACTTCTGTAATTTATATGATGTTACACGTATCGATAACATATTTATGTACGACTCTAAATTCTTTGTTATAAGACCCGTTGTTCCTACTACTACTGGAACTGTCTGGGTATCCTCCTTCCACACTGCCCTCATTTCTGCCTGCAAATCTTAGTATTTTATAACTTTATGTATCTCTGTAAATAAGATGCTGTAGTCACTATATGTAGCAATTTCAATGATCAAGGCTACTTTTGTCTTATTTTCATGGACTACTACGTCTGGTGTTCTCGCATTTATTTTTTGAACTCTTGGTAATGGGTGATCCCATGCAAGACAAACTTCATCATTTTATATAATGTAATGTTTGCACAATCTCCAATGCAACAATCTTGCCACATTATTATGCCTTTCAGTATACAGTCTTTCTACCATTAGTATATCACAGCCAGCAACAAAATGTGTGACTGTTTCCAATTCTGTTTTACAAAACCTACATTTGTCTGTTTCTCCAACATGTTCAATGGATTTTGTAAACCAACGTGTATGTAGTTCACTATCTTGGGCCACCAATATTAACCTTTCATCTTTTGGTTTAAAGTTATCTCTCCTTATCCACTCCTGATCCTGATCAATGTGTGGTTGCTCCAAGAGTTTTCTATACTTGCAACTATATTTATGCATTTTTCACATTTCTTGCCTTCTCATCTGATCTGTCAAGTTATATTTTTCTTTTGTTTTTTGGCACATTCAGTTGCTGCCTGATTTTTTTTTATCTGCTTCTGGTTTGACTTCCATTCCCACTAGACACTGAAATGCTTCTGCCAAACTGAGCAGGGAAGTCACCTTAGACTTAGCCTCCTCATGTTTTTAAACCGTCACTACATTTGAGTCTTGTGAGGTTGGTAGACATGCATGCAGTCCTACGTTTGCAGATCTATACATGTAATCAATTTTGAGGAGGCCCATGCCCCCTTTATAATGGGGAATATATAGTCTTAGTATGTACTGATTTTTATAAATAATTTGATGAGCATGGAGCATCCTTCTTATTTTCCTGTCCAACCGATCCAGCACCTTTTGGGGCCAGTCAGTCACTCCAAAACTGCACGTTAGGATAGGCGAAGCAAATTGGTTTATAGCTTGGACTTTGTTCCTAGATGTCAGTGCAGTTTTCAATATTAATTTTCATCTTCTAAAATATTCCTAAGTTTTGTTTGCATTTGTTAATGTTTTATTGTTGATCCTTCATCAGTTCCCAGATATTTGTACACTCCCTCTTATTCAATTTTATTTTATTTATTTTACATTTGTTAACCGGGAAAGTCCAACTGGATATATATCCATTTTCAGTGGAGGCCCGGGGAGAAAAGCTCCAGAAATACAAGAATAATTTAACAAATACTGTTAAAAATATAATACCAACAGTTCAGATAACAAGTAATACAAAGAAAGATTGCAGGAGATAATAAGCTGAGAGAAAATTAGATAGTAAGTTTGGGTAGTAAGGTGTAGGGAGAACTATAATAACTGAGCAGAAATGCCAGAAGAAATAAGGAAGAAAAAATATAAAGCAATGAGCATAATAGAGAGGTAGCCTGAGGAGGGAAATTAACCTGGGCTAGAGCAGGAACATAGAAAATATAAAGCAATGAGCATAACAGAGAGGTAGCCTGAGGAGGGAGATTAACCTGGGCTAAAGCAGGAACATAGAAAAATATAAAGCAATGAGCATAATAGAGAGGTAGCCTGAGGAGGGAGATTAACCTGGGCTAGAGCAGGAACATAGAAAATATAAAGCAATGAGCATAATAGAGATGTAGCCTGAGGAGGAGATTAACCTGGGCTAGAGCAGGAACATAGAAAAATATAAAGCAATGAGCATAATAGAGAGGTAGCCTGTGGAGGGAGATTAACCTGGGCTAGAGCAGGAACATAGAAAAATATAAAGCAATGAGCATAATAGAGATGTAGCCTGAGGAGGGAGATTAACCTGGGCTAGAGCAGGAACATAGAAAAATATAAAGCAATGAGCATAATAGAGAGGTAGCTTGAGGAAGCAGATTAACCTGGGCTAGAGAAGGAACATATCCAGTGGTTGGTGAAATAATTTTTTGCTGCAATCTTAAATTTTGTTAGAGAGGGTTCGAGGGTTAAGTCAGGAGGAAGTGAGTTCCATAGTTTTGCTATGTAATTGGAGAATACTGAGTCACAGGCGTGATTGCAGGATTTATAGTTTTTTTACCATTCATTTATCAACAGATCTTAGTGGTCTGGTACTGATGTATGGGGTAATTAAGGGTTGTATACCCGGAACTCTGTCTGGTTGGTTAAGTATTCTATGGGCCACTGTAAGCTGATTGTAGAGTAGTAGGTTGGGGAACTCAAGCCATTTTAGTATTTTTAGATTTTGACAGGGATATGTGTGACAGGTAGCCCCTGTAGCGAATCTAGCGATATGGTTGTAACAGACAGTTAATTTATTTATTTCGGTTTTAGAGAGGTTAGTGAGAATGGGGGAGGCATACAGGAGAGTGGAAAGTAGGTGGGTGTGTGCTGTGTTGATTCTGGCCAAAAGGGTTAAGAAGGCCTTGTTTCTGTATAGTGAGCCTAGTTTTTTTATTGTTTTTTTTAATTATTTGGTTAACATGAAGGTCAAATTTCAGACTATTGTTAATTAGAACCCCAAGCAGTTTGGTGTGGCTATCAGGGGATATTACGGTACCATTGTTAGATGCGATTCTGAAGGTGACCTGAGGGGAGCGATGGGTTGGGGAGAACAGAAATAACTTGGTTTTGTTAGCATTTAGTAGTAGATGTCTGCTAGAGAACCAACTTTCGACTAAGTTAAATGTTTTCTGGGTCTGGACCCTGGAGTTCTGGGAGGGAATTGGCTGAGCAGAGCAAAGTAGAGTCGTCTGCGTATTGTATACAGGTAGCTTCAAGGGTGGCTGACTGTAGATCATTAACAAAGATTGAGAATAGTAGAGAACCTAATATGGAGCCTTGTGGAACTCCTAACGAAACAGATAGAAGGGTGGAGAGTCTACCTTGCCACATCACTGCCTGATTTATACCTTGAAGGTAATGTTGAAACCAGTTGATAGTATGATTATGTAAAGAAAGTTTATGAACAGAGAGCATTACCTTGTTATGACTGACCATATCAAAAGCTTTGGAAAGGTCTAAAGCTTTGGAAAGGTCTAAAAAAGAGAGCCGATGAGATTTTATCTTTGTTCTTATTCTGGTTGATGGTGTCTGTGAATGATAGCAATGCTGTTGCAGTGCTATGACAGGGTCTAAAAGCCATGTTGTGAGTTTGTGAGAAGTTTGTTCTGGATTAAGTAGTGCATAAGCTGGCTATGGATACACTTTTCCCTGATTTTGGCTAATGGTGAGAGGATGGCTATGGGCCTATAGTTGGATAACTCTAAAGAGTTTCCAGTTTTATGCAGAGGTATGACATGTGATACCTTCCAGATGCTGGGAATGGTGGCTTCATTGATTCCTATTTATTAGGATCGAGATAAGGATAGCAATGACATCAGCTGCCAATTGTAAGTATTCAGCTGGGAACTGGTCAGCAGCAAGGGTAGTTGGTTTAATTTTAGTCAAGAGTTTTCTAATGTAACTAGTGGGGACAGGTTGTAAGCTAAAGATCTTCTCGTCATTGGTGACATTTAGTTCCAGACCATCAGTAGAGGTGTCTGTTTGCTGTTTGGCTAGGGTGAGTATGGTATCAGTAAAGAAGTTATTGAAAGTAACTGGTAGACTGACAGTGCTAGTCCCAGCCGGAGAAGAAGGGGTTGGTGTGGTAACATTGCCAAGCCTTAATATTTTATTTATACCTGCCCAAAACTTTTGTGGTTGACTTTGATGCTTAGTCAGTAGGTTATGGAAGTAATCTCTTTCGTCTTTTAGAATAGCTCTTTTTGTGTCATTCCTAAGTTGCCTGTAGTAGAGCTGGTCAGATACAGATTTGGCGGTTCTGCATTTGGACCAGGCTGCGTTTTTTTCAGAAATCTTTATTTTGGTACTTTTAGTAAGCCAAGGTGCTGTTTTAGGTTTAGCTCTGGAAGTATGTGGGGGTGCATGCGACTGTAGGATAGAGAGAAGGGTGGAATTAAAGTAGTTTACGGCTTCATCTAAAGGCAAATGGTGGAGTATGGTCCAGTTACAATGAAGTAGATCAGATTGGAAGCTGTAGGGATTGAAATTCTTTTTATGCCTGATTGCCTGATAAATGGGCTGATGGATTTTATTAGTTTTGTTTTTTATGATAAAGATGGGGAGGTGATCACTTAAGTCATCTGGGAGGGTTCCCGACATATAGTTCTGAGATTGTTGGTTAGTGAGTATACAGTCTAGGACACTTCTTCCTTTGTTACTCTTTTTATTGAATCTAGTGGGAGATTTTATTAGTTGGCAGAATCCATATAGGTTAATGTGGGTGGTTGAGGTTTCACACTCCTGTCCCAGGCTGATGTTTTTCTGGTGCTGCGGTTTTCCTGCTTTAAAGGTTACTTTTGTACATTTATCAAGACCAAATGACATTCTTATATCATCTGAAAAAAGTTTTGATCAGTTGCAGTTGTGCTTTTAGTTCCTTTTCTGATGAACTATACAGTTTTAAATCATCCACAAAAAGAAGACGAGAAGTCTATCTTTTGTTGTTTTCTGGGAGCCAAATTGTAGCTATGACATAATATGTTAAGTAGACAACTTAATGGGTTAAGGGCAAGACTAAAGAGCAACACTGACAAACAGTCACCCTGGAATATCCCCCTTTGAATTTTAATCACAGGAATAATAATTTGTCCTTTATCATGGCTTACCTGCAAAGCAGTTTGCCACTGTTTCATGGGTGCTATAATGTAATCAGTCAGGGTAGGGTGTATCTTGTACATTTTTAATCACTCTTTTATCCATGAATGTGGAATACTGTCAAATGCTTTTTTTTAGTCTAGCCATGCCATATGTGGATTCTTCCCCTTTTTACAGCTCTCCATTATGATTTTGTTTAACAACAAACGATCCTTTGCTCCATATGACTTTTCTTTGTTACCCTTTTGTTCTATAAATTATAAACTCAGTCTGCATCAGTTCCAGTGTATATAGTTTGTATGCCGTCGGAAGGCAAGTTATTGGTCTACAGTTTTTAGGATAGCTTGCAGGTTCACCCTTAAGTAGGAGTACTGTTTTTCCTGTTGCTAACCAGGCAGTCCTCTGTTTAGGGTGTGCATGTAAATAGTTGTTACTCATGGCTAAATCCTCATGTAAAGATGTTAATACTTTTAGCCAGTCATTAAGCACTGCATCTGGGCCCGAGGTTTTCCATTTGGAGGCTTTTCTTACCTTTCTTTCAGTCTCTGTGGCCACTACTTCATCCCATTTCATATCCTGTACATTTGAACTTCTTATTCCTTCTTTTACTTCTGTCTATTCAGCATCTTTGTTATGTTCTACAGGATCTTCATAGATATTTCTCCAAAATGTATCTGTTTCTTCTTTTTTTGGTGGTGTTTAAGTTCCTTTTGCCTTGTTTCCCAATTCTCTCTCAAACTTTTTTTGGGGTCAATAAATTGCTTATTTTGCACTTTTCCTTTACATTTACCGGCATATCTTCTAAGTTCTTCTGCCTGTACTAATCATTTTAGTTTACTATTCACGATAGTGCATGACAGATCCTAATCTGTTCTGATACTGCACATTGCTTTTATCACATATATCTTTCTAAGTATTTTTCAAAACGGCAAAAACACTGAGGTAAGGCTCCAGGCTTCAAAGATTTATTGTTCATAAAAACAAGACACAAGCGCTTTCACCCTGTGGGCTTCTTCAGGTGTAATAAATCAAGTTACTAGCTCCAATATTTACACTAATTAACACATACATCTTAGAACATTCTTAAAGTATATTCAAAGTACAAGCTCTGCATTAAACAATGCTAGTAAAGTACAAAAGTCCAAAATACATAAATACAATATAAATATAAAAACATAGATGTAAGTAAAATAAATGTAAACCTGTGACTAAAAACATTTTATCTGCGCAGGGGTTTATTTCTTAGAGCTGGTTTTAGAGGGATATTTTCATTCAGGCCATGACCTATAGTAGCTTTAAGTCTAATGATCCATCTGGCCTCTAAATTTTCAGTTTTTATCTTAACATCACCTCCACGTATACTTTCAAAAACTCTACCTATAGCCCTAAAAGAAAATACATGTTGGGAATTGCTATCACTGGTATGTTTTGCTAAGGCATTGTGTAAACTGCCTTTTCTTATGTGATACACATGTTCCCTGATTCTTTCTTTAAAAGTTCTGTCAGTTTTACCTACATAAAATTTGCTACAAATATTACATGTAGCTAGATATACTATATGTAGGGAATCACATCGAGCATTAACATTAAAAGTAAAAACCTCTTGTGTATCTGGATGTTGGAAGGATATATTAGTATCTATATACCTGCAGAAATTACATTTACCACAAGGTCTGCTACTTTGATTCCACTTGGACGAGTATTCTCTTTAAAATAGCATAACTGTCTATGTAGGGACTTCTGATTTTTAAAAGTAAACTGTGGTTTAGCTCCAATGTATTTTTTAATCTGTGTATCAGACGTTAAAATTTTCCAATTTCTATTAATAATGTCAGTATAATGTTGTAGGTCTCTAGCATAACTAAAACATACCCTCAAGGGCTGTAAATTTAAAGTGCATCTATTTTTCTGATTGGTGACATTGCATTTAGAAAAGTAAGGCTTGGCTTTACTTTGTCTCAATCTCAAGACATTGTTTAGTCCTTGGTTTATAAGGTTAGGTTCATAGCCCCTTTCTTTCAACTCAACCTGTACTTTGGTGAGTTGCAAATCAAAATCAGTGGCACTAGCATTCAATCTAGAAGCTCAAAAAAATTGATTCTGTGCCACATTCTTAAACATAAAATCAGGGTGCATACTGTCCCTATATAGCAAATTATTAACATGACATTCTTTCCTGTATAACTTCACATTAAACTGACCTTTCGAGTCCTGTAATACAGTAACATCCAGAAAATTAATCTCAGTCAAAGAATGATTTACTGTAAACCTTAAAAAACTCGTTGTGGTATTAATAAACTCTACAAAACTATCAAATTCAGGTACTGTACCTTCCCAAATCAAAAAAAGGTCATCCGCAAACCTTCTAAAAAAAATCTAATCTTGTTTTTGAAATTAACATTTTTTAAGATGGCTTGTTCCCAACATAACATCGCAACATTAGCGTAGCTGTTGGCGCAGGAAGTCCCCATGGCAACTCCTTGTCATTGCCAATAAAATTTGTCTTGAAAAATAAAGACATTGTTTTCTAAGACCAATTTCAGTAGCATGCATATAGATCTTATAAAACTACTATCGTGTTTGCCACAGTCAGTCAACACTTTGGCAACACTGTTAATACCATAATAATTCGGTATAACCGTAAACAAGGAAACTACATCAAGTGTAGCTAACAACGTGTTTACCCTTCACTGGTTCTATATCATGTGTGAAAACATATAAATCTTTGACAAAATGTTCAGCATCTTTTAAAATATGACAAGTTTCATCAATCAAAGGTCTTAATGTTTTCTCTAAAAAAATGGAGATTGATTCAGTGCACCAGTTTCTCCCAGCTACAATAGGTCTCATGGGAGGATTTTTTAGGTCCTTATGTATTTTGGGAAGACCTTGAATAATGGGTACAGTTGGACTGAATATCAAAAAATAATTATACAGGTTAATATCTATTAAACCAGACGTAAACATGTCTTTTAATGTTTTATGTACTGTGCTAATCATCTTATTGACATGTGTTCTGCTTATAATTTTATAAAACAAATCATCACTCAACAGCAGCAGCATTTTGTTAACGTAATCATCCTTATCCAAGACAACAGTGGGGCCTCCCTTATCAGATCAGCAGGTCATATTATGATCGCAGGGTTAGACTGTAGGTTTTTTATTGCTAAATATTCATCTTTCTTTAAATTATGCCACTTCTTCCTATCAACCTTATTGTTTAATTCATGAAAAACTTTGTAAGCATCATCAATACATAGCTTTTCAAATACAGAAAGAACTGAGTTCAACTGTGGAGTGAAGGTACTCGGTTTTTTAAAAACTGAGCCTTGAATGTCAACATTGTTCTCAAACATTAACTTCAACATAAAATTTCTGGTAAATAGTTCAATGTCTATGATAATATCAGCTACGTTGGAGTCCATAGTTGGAATAAAAGACAGTCCTTTGTTTAAAACATTATATTCAGCTTCAGACAAAATGGGTTTTGACAAGTTCAAAACTATTTTTTCATGTTGAGGAAAGCTTTTTTATGTTGTAAGGACTCACCGAGCTGTCTGTTTGCTTCCGTTTGTTTCTGGTTATGCTTCTCCCCCTCGGCTCCGTTTGTTCCGTCCTTCCTTGACCTCGACTCACAGATCTGGTTCTGGTAGGTAAAGGGAAACGTAGCCCCATAGAATGTGGACTGCCTAAAAAATCAGGTGTAGCAGGTAAAAGTTCATTGATGTCCTCTTGTATACTGTCATTAACCTCTCGATGCACTTGGGCTTGAGTTACCATGACTTTCTTTCTGGTAACTGCTGTATCGTTATTAGGGCAATCGGAGCCTAACTCAACAGTTGCAGAGTTCCGCCCTTTAGAATCCCGGGGCGCGTTCTCGGTCTCTGTGTTCACAAGCAAAATACTGGTGCTGTTGGTAGTAAAATCATTTAAAGATGTACGTTGAGCTGATTCAGACCCACGGCCATTACTGACATTATTAAAGCTGGTTGAAGGTACTATTCTCGGCCACATAAAAACTTGACCGGCCGAGAAATCCGTTCTGTCCCTTATTAGTTTTTTAAGCTTGATCTGCGTCAGCCTACGACCATAGGCGGACACATTATCTAATATGTCATTAAAAAGTTTGGTTAAAATACTAGATTCATACTTAGCACAGATATCTAGATATTTTGATTTCACCATGGACAAGAGTTTAATTTCTTCTTTCTCTGCCGATTCCACTAACAGTTTCAGATAACCAAAACTGGTCTGTATATTCAATTTCTGCCAAGCAGAAAGCAAAGATGGATCACAGTCTGTTTGAGCAGGCATTTTTAAAATTCTGAGACCCATAGGGATGATGCCTTCAGAAATACATGTCTGCATATGATATTTCTCAAACTGAGTCCGTTTTAACTTCAGTAAGTCTTTTTCAATAGCAAACAACTCACTCTTCAGTGCAACAAAATCAATATTAGCAGCATCATCATTTTCTAAAGTGGTATTTCCACTCAGCAAGGGGTTATTTTGTTCGCTCACCTTCAAGATAAATTGACCCACATTGTCATTAGTCCATAGGTTTTGAGAATGTCACCAATCAGCAAAATAGATGCACTTTAAATTTACAGCCCTTGACGTTATGTTTTAGTTATGCTAGAGACATACAACATTATACTGACATTATTAATAGAAATTGGAAAATTTTAACGTCTGATACACAGATTAAAAAAATACATTGGAGCTAAACCACAGTTTACTTTTAAAAATCAGAAGTTCCTACATAGACAGTTATGTTATTTTAAACAGAATACTCATCTAAGTGGAGTCAAAGGTAGCAGACCTTGTGGTAAATGTAATTTCTGCAGGTATATAGATACTAATATATCCTTCATCCAGATACACAAGAGGTTTTTACTTTTAATATTAATGCTCGATGTGATTCCCTACATATAGTATATCTCGCTACATGTAATATTTATAGCAAATTTTATGTAGGTAAAACTGACAGAACTTTTAAAGAAAGAATCAGGGAACATGTGTATCACATAAGAAAAGGCAGTTTACACAATGCCTTAGCAAAACATACCAGTGATACCAATTCCGAACATGTATTTTCTTTTTGGGCTGTAGGTAGAGTTTTTGAAAGTATAAGTGGAGGTGATGTTAAGATAAAAACTGAAAATTTAGAGGCCAGATGGATCATTAGACTTAAAGCTACTATAGGTCATGGCCTGAATGAAAATATCCCTCTAAAACCAGCTCTAAGAAATAAACCCCTGTGCAGATAAAATGTTTTTAGCCACGGGTTTACATTTATTTTACTTACATCTATGTTTGTATATTTATATTGTATTTATGTTTTTTGGACTTTTGGACTTTATTAGCATTGTTTAATGCAGAGCCTGTACTTTGAATATACCTTTAAGAATGTTCTAAGCTGTATGTGTTAATTAGTATAAATAGAGGAGCTAGTACCTTCATTTATTACACCTGAAAAAGCCCACAGGGTGAAACCACTTGTGTCTTCTTTTTATGAACAATAAACCTTTGAAGCCTGGAGCCTTACCTCAGTGTTTTTGTTGTTTTGATGGATTTTATTTATTTTCTGAGGTATCTGGTTGAAGTTGGAACTTTTTTACTGTTATTTCTAAGTATTTTTGTTGACCTGTTCTCTCTTCTACACTCTTCTAATGGTGAGACTTCTTGTCTTATCTGCTTCACAATTTTCTCTATTTGATACTTCCAATGATGGCATTTGATTTCTCCCCTTCCTTCCCATTACTGCCCTGTGTTTTTGAGGTAAGACTATCTGTTATTAATTTAGCTGCACGGTAATATATCACATGAACCTTTATGAACAGTCCTAAGTACTGTGTTCATTTGTTTTATCAAACTTCTAATTTTTTGTATTTTACTGACTTATTGTAGTCTACTTCTTTCACTGATCTTAATATGCCTGCCCAGCTCTATTAAATCAGCAACTCTTCTCTTAGATTATTTTCTTCTAAATTGAGGGCACATTCCTTGTTCTCCATATACAAAAAGTTCCACAGCATCTTCCTGTGCCACAATCTCTTCAGTTTCATCCTAAGTGTCATCCACTCATTGGCCTATCACTCCACGTCATTGACTGCATCACAGTTACCACAGTTTCCTGTTCCTTCCCTTGCTGTACAACTCCAACTGAACTTTGTACTGGTTTCCTATGAAAAGCTCCAACGTATCTTCAAATAACAATTGATGAGATGTTTCCCACTCCACTGGTGTCACTTAATTTAAGAATCCATTGCTCTATCCTGTTGTCATGTTATCAGAGTTACATTTTCTACACTAAATACTTCACTTTGCAGGTAATTCATAACCTCAGTTTGTTTCTTTAACTTCTCAGTTACTAATCCAGTTTTCTACTTTTCCTCTTTCTTATTTTTTACATTGTAAAATTGTCCATACCTGGATGCCTTTGCCTGTATTTATCTTCATATATCTTTGGTGTTGCTCTTTTTGTATTGATTAGTTTTGCTTTTTCCTTTGTATAAATATTGCATCATATTAAATCTCCTTCTTTTCCCATGTCCATATTTCTTCAGATGTCGCCTGCTCCTACTGTTTCTCTTTATTTAGGGGACTTGTTGTTCCATCATGTTCAATCAATCAATGTTCAATCAATGCTCCACACCGGAAGTATATCCCTCATTGGTGAGATCTGATCATAAACTAATCTCACTGGAAATCCACATCTCGCCCCCACCCCAAACAAAAAAGACCACAGTGAAGAACTTCTCTAAAGCAAACTTCACACTACTCAAGACTGGTGTGGTATCCTTCAAGGCCCCTGAGCCAGTGGAAACCACAACCCAAGCTGCGGAAGCCCTTACAAATGCCTTCTATGAACACCTCCAGGACTGCATGGATCAGGCAATCCCAAATAAAACCAAGACTCTTTCCACAAAGGGCAAACGTCCAGTCTGGTGGACCCCAGCCATTAACAAACTTTACAATAAGAGGAGAAAGCTATTACATGATAGAACAAAATCCATAAAAGGGAAGTCACCCCTGATCATTATTAGTAAAAAAAATACGAGCACTCATAAAATCTACTAAGGCCAATTTTGAGAGAAAAATTGCCATGGATTCAAAGGACAATCATAAGGCCTTTTTCAGCTATGTTAGGAACCTGGGTGGAAACTCCCAGATATGCTCAGAATTAATCCAAAATGATACAAAAATCACTGAACCCACAGACATTGCCAACATACTGGCAGACAGGTTCAGTGCAAACTTCACCCCTCTCCCCTAAAGGAGAGATAACTATCCCAGCGGAGTGTAGCCTCCCAGACATCTCAAATGCGCAGGTGAAAGCTGCTCTCTCTAAAGCTAAAAACACAGTATCAATGGGACCGGATGGTGTCCCCGGCTGTGTGCTACACGAGCTAAATGAGGAATTAAACCCGCACATAAGGCAGCTGTTTAATCTCAGCCTTATCACAGGATACGTGCCCAAGGAGTGGCGTACGGCAACTGTGGTCCCACTCCACAAAGGCGGTGCCCCTACGGACCCTGGTAATTACCGCCCCATAAGCTTAACAAGTCTAGTCTGCAAAGCTATGGAGAGGATCATAATGGAGCTCATAAACAAAGATATAGGGGACTTGCAGACATTGGACCCGACCCAGTTTGGCCGTCAAGGGCAGCTCATGCATTTTGCACTTGGTCGACTTCTTTGATACAGTCACCAAGGCCATTGATGTGAAAAAGGCAGTCCATACAGCCTACCTTGACCTTGCAAAGGCTTTCGACACAATACCCCACTCGGGTATTGTAGAAAAACTTACCAGCTTAAATGTAAACCCATATGTCACAAGATGGGTTGCAAACTGGCTTAAGGACAGAACCCACAGGGTTAGAGGTGCTGGCGCTATGTCAGACTCCAAGCCGGTCACAAGTGGTGTCCCACAGGGCTCGGTCCTTGGCCCCCTATTGTTCGGCATCTACTTCTCAGAAGTACAGGCCAACATGGGAGGACTTTGGCTGACAAAGTTTGCAGACGACTGCAAACTGGGTGCCATAGTGGAAAGTGCATCGGACACGGATATCCTTCAGAAGGGACTCACGGAAACAAATGCCAAAAAATGTATAGTCATACCCTTCGGGAATAACAAGGTAACCCCAAGCTACCATATAGGTGGCAATCCACTAAGCACAGAAGAGGTTATCAGGGACCTGGGGACCCAGGTTGACAGTGGCCTTTCTTTTGACACTCACATTGCTAAAGTGGTTAGAAAGACCTTCTACATTGCCCACCTGATCATGAAGGGATTCACATCCAGATCTAGTGAGGTCATTTTTCCCCTGTACTCTTCACTTATCAGACCAATGATCGAGTACAATGCCCCATTTGGGATGTATCTCACCCGACATCTGCAGCAATTGGAGAGACCCCAAAAGTTCCTCACCAAAAGGATAAAGGGACTCCAAAATCTGTCATATGCTGCCAGATTGAAGAAACTCCAGCTCTATTCAGTCGCATACCGTCTGCTCAGAGGTGACATGTGCCTGACATACAAGGCCATGTCCAACCCGGAATTAATGGACATGCTTCACCTCAAAAAATCCAAATCCACCAAAACCACTAGAGCAAGCGACTTAAACCTTAGCACGGATATAAATAGGACGTGCTGGAGGGATAGATTTATCACTCAGAGACTCCCTATGCTGTGGAATAAAATCCCGGTCCATGTGAGGCAGAGCACCTCGCTGGCTCTGTTCAAGAGAAATCTTGACCTGTGGATGGGAGATTGTAGATTTACCCCGGGAATCATCTCTGTGTCACTGCTGGACAGAGGCACAACAAACTAATGGGTACAGTATTTTTTCATATAAGGGGTGGCGTAAGCCACAAAACTTTGGGCTAGACTTATAAATGCCTTAGGGCAGATAGCCTAGTATAAACCTATGAACCTATGTTATGATATAACCCGTGTTAGACTTTCTACACAAAATCCTTCACTTTGCAGGTATTCCATAACTTCGACTTTTATTATTTTTTTAATGTCTACTTTATTAATCTTCTGTTCTACATTCCCACTTTGTGATCATTTTGGTATTGTGAAATTTTCCATATCTGGCTGCCTTTGCCTGTATTTCCCTTTAAATATTTTTGGGACTGCTCTTTTTGTATTGATTAATTTGGCTTTCTCCTTTGCATAAATATTGCAAGATATCAGATCTCTCTGTCTTTCCCATGTCCACATTTCTTTTTTATATCTTTCAAAAATCTCTAGATTTTGTTCTTTACATTTTCACACCTCTCTAGTCACTTCTTTTTGCAAATGGCCCAAGGTTTCTTGGTCTATATAATGTTTTTTTTTTTATAAATCTGTTGTATTAACAAACACAAATGGTTATTTGAAGCTGACAGTTTTTCTTGTGCAAGCATTTTTCTTTCCTCTATTTCTCTCAGTCTTTTTGTACATCTTCTGTCTGGAAATTCTGGTTTTCTTGCATAATAGTAACAATACATAATTTCTTTATTATCCTCAATAAATCACTCTATCATCTTTATAGCTCTTTTTTGGCCCATCAGTTTTAGTGGACTACTACTAACTTCTAAAACGGGGGGGGGGGGGGGCATCCTCCCCGAGCCTGGCTTACACGTATTGTAGGAATGTTTCCATGTGTTGAGGATTCTACACTGTCATTTTTTTCAGTCCTAGCACCAGCGCTCCTACAAGGATTGAGCACTTTTTTTATCCTGGATCTTGTGCACCCAGCTATCTTTTTTTATTTTTAACCTACTTCTGTCCATGATTTATGCTATATAAAATACAGTCTATATATCAGTGATGCCTTGGTGAGATTTTGTGAAAAACAGGGTTTATGTTATGAAGGTACTCAACAAGACTGGAGTATGACTTCAATTCCTGCAATACTATTCTCCTTTACTTGCTGATTTATCATCTCTCCATTGTTAAATTTCTGTATTTCCTGTGGAAGTAAGGTGATGGTTAGAGAATTTTTATAGATGGCTGCTACCTGCATGCTTGTTATGTCTGTCATAAGTATGATTATAGTGTATCGTGGGGGGGGGGGGGTGATCTCATTATCCTTTCTTTTTTTTTTTAACAAGGATCAGGAGTGTATGTGGCAAGGTAAGCATGTATGTCACGGATTTTATTGTACATGCTTCCTAGGTTCATAATTAGTAAGGTGAGTTTGGGTTCTGTTTTTTTTTTTTTTTTTTTTTTTTGCTGAGCTGTATTAGGTGACTAGTTTATTTGGGATTTGGAATTGATGGTTTTATGAACAGTGGGACCTGGGCTATGGGTGAATATCTCGGCTAATTTTTTCAACTGGTATTTTATACACGGAAGAGTATGGCCAGTTATATTTTGGCATTGGTTTTATATTTGGTCATAAATTTGGATCCTTACTTTTGAGATATTTACAGATAAATACAATATGTTTGCTTGTAGAGACAGGATGTTATGGAGAAAGACAGGCTGGGTAGAGGTTGATATTATTTGTCAGGATTGGTTAATTTCCTAAGTATTTGAAAGAGGTAGATTTGATAATAGATGATGAAGGCTAGCAGAGTGAGGAAGAATAATAAAATAATCTGAGTTAGGAGCATTTTATTTAACTTGGATTTTATCTTTGTTGCAAATTAGGATTAGAAAATATTTGGAGTGTGTAGATCGGAGTGTGTGATATTTATTTATTTATTTATTTTACATTTGTTGACCGGGCTAGTCTAACTGGATATATGTCCATTTTCAGTAGAGGCCCGGGGAGAAAAGCTCTAAGCATAAGCAGTGACAAAGATTACAATATACAGTAATAGTCAAAATAAATTACAGGACATTGTTACATTGAGGTTGACATAAGTTATATAGGTTAACACTAAGATCAAATACTGAGAGCAATAATTTGAGAGAGAGCAATCAAAAAAATAAAAAAATATATTAAGCTGTAAAAATTTCTTATATATATATATATATATATATATATATTTTTTTTTTTTTTTTTTTTTTTTTACAGGTATGTGACATAGAACACTAGAGTATAGAAGTGTAAGGAGAGCAAACAGGGGAAAGAGATAACAGTCAGGGTATATCAGTCAGAGTTAGAGCAGGGACAAAGCCAGTGAGTTTTAAGATATTCTTTAAGATGCTTTTTAAAGAGATGAGTGGAAGCAAGAGATGAAAGTTCACTAGGAAGCTGGTTCCAGTTTTTTCCTACTGTGTTGGTGAAAAGTGAGTCCCCAGGTTTGTTGTTAGATTTAATAGTGGAGACTAGAATTTTGTTAGCTGAGTGTAGAGTTGCAAGATTTTTGTACGGGGTAATCAGATTAGTAAGGATTGGGGTATTATTAGGGTGATAAAGGATCTTTTGGGTGATAAGTTGTTGACAAAGTAGTAGGTTCTGCAGTTCTAACCATCCCAGTTGTTTGAGGTTGTGACAGTGGTGAGTTCTGAAAGGGGTGCCAGTGGCAAATCTGGCTATGTTATTATAACTAGTAGAAAGTTTGGTGAGGTTGTTTCTAGAGAGGTTGGTATATATCGCAGAAGCATAGAAAAGGGTAGAGATCAGGTGAGTCTGGGCAATAGTGATTCTGGCTGAAGGGGTAAGGAAGGGTTTGATTCTGTAAAGGGTGCCTAGTTTTTTGTTGACAGACTTTATTGTAGCATTGATATGGTCATCATAGCTAAGGTTATCAACTGTTACTCCCAGTAGACGGGTTGTAGTGTCAGGGGATATGTTAGTTCCATTGTTAGAGGTTACTGTGAAGTGTGGATGAGGTGACTTATGAGTAGGAGCAAAGAGCAATAATTTTGTTTTTTTGGGGTTTAAAAGGAGACAGTGTTGCATAAACCAATTTTCAACACTGTTAAATACTGTTAGAGTGAGGGACTGGAGAGAGGTTATGGACTTGGCTGAACAAATTAAAGTTGAGTCATCTGCATATTGTATGCAGGTGCCTTGAGGAATTTTGGTATGTAGATCATTAATAAACAATGAAAAGAGAAGGGGTCCTAATATAGAGCCTTGTGGTACTCCAATGTTTATAGGGAAGGAAGTAGAAAGATTATTATCCCAAAGTACTGCTTGCTGTCTGTTTTCAAGATAGGATTTAAACCAATGTAGTGCTTGTGTGTCGAGTGATTGTGCTTTTAGTATGTCAATAAGCATGTTATGGTTCACCATATCGAAGGCTTTTGAGAGGTCAATAAACAGTGCAGAGGAGAAAGTATTATTGTTACGATTTTTGTTTATGGAGTTGGATATACCTTTAAGAAGCTTTCCAGTCAGCAGGCACATGCATATAAGAACTGAGCACATGCAAGCAAGAGTGCCATTTTTGTAGTGAACAGTCAAGATGTAAGTATGCATGTGTGTGTTAGTCAGTCAGTGCAAGTTTAATGACCCTGCTATCCACCCTGCTTTTGTGAATAATAAAGCAATAAAGTACTTAAACACCCAGCCTCATCGTCTTATTCAAGTACACAAGACGAGTGACATGGTGTCAGAATGGGATCCAGAATCAAAACCATGAAGCACACAGTTAAAGTTGAATAACCCCTACTGCTCAAATGACTTGCAAACAGGTCAGAAATGAATTTCAGGTACTAAAAGTCACTTAAAAGATTTTTTAGTCAATAAATATAAAACAAAATACTCAGAATGCTCAAAACAAATTTCTAATTAAAGGAAATGTCCGAAACTGCGGCATATTGATACAACATTCAAAATAATTACGAAAACATTTGAAAACATCCAAATCGCATAAAATGTACAAAAAAGAGAAAACTACCATATTTTTTGATATGTGCTACTTTTTCACAATAACTAAAGCTATTTGAAGTATCCAAAGTGTGCAGTGCAAAGTGTTGGCAAGTGCATGCACTATTACAGTACAATTATTTTGCAAAGTACAGCCATTTCAAAGAATATTTTGCAAAGTACAGTCTTTCAAAGAGTTTACTGTGCATTTGAATCTTATTACAAGTTCCTGGTGTATGTGCATGTTTGCAAATAATTACAAGGGCCATATTTGCATTGTGTTTAAGCATAATTTGTTGGCATTGCAGAAGTATTTAACAGACCAAGTCCGCTTGTGTTTGATAACAATACTGCAGGAAATTGGAGTGTGCTTGTGCAAGAGTATGACATTTTCATACAGTCTGCTTTTTCTCTCAAAGACGAACAAACAAAGGCATTTATTCTGCTTAATTTAGCTGGTTCACAGGCCATTGGAAAGTTAGCGTTCATTTGTGTATGAACCTACTGTGTATGCAGGGGAGGGGGAAAACTGTCATACAGTGGTACCAGCTGAAACAAGGGAAGACCCTGAGTGTTTAAAGTGTAAATTTAGAGAAATGTGTAACCCCCAAATGAATATTACAATAGAAAGACACTTATTTTTCACAAGGGCTCAAAAGCCTGGTGAAACATGATGGCAATTTTTACTTCTGAAGTGTTACAATGTAGCAAGGGTCTATATATTGTGATATGTTTTACACCACATGATGGTAGTGTCATACTTGACTATATAAAACTACTCAAACTAAAACCATGCTCATCTTCAGCTGATGACCTTCCAAGCGAGTGCCTAAAAATGGCAGCCAGCAATATTGCCTATCCTGTCTCAATCCTCGCAAACAGGTCTATCCAGGAATCCCACATTCCCTCTCTCTGGAAAAAGTCACACATCGCCCCTCTGAACAAATGAGGAAATTCAACAGACAAACTTTAGACCTATAGCAATCTTATCTCCCATCACCAAAATACTTACAAAATGTATTCAAAAACAATTTCTAGACTATCCCCTGCAGAAAGAAATTCGAACCCCTACACAATAATGGCTTCTGCACTTCCCATACTATTAGCACTGCCCTTCTAACCTACATAGATACTGTCAATAAAGCTACAGATAATGGCAAACTAGTCTTCTTATTTCTAGACTTGCCTAAAGATTTTGATACAAGTTTGTCACAGCAAACTCCTACTTCAGTTGTTCTCACTAGATCTCTCTCAGCACTCTCTTCTGTCATTCAAAAACTACCTGTCCAGTAGGTATAAGTCAGTAAAATGGCACTCCAATTTATCTCCTTACCTCCCAGTCTCCACTGGTGTACCAGAAGGCTCTATCCTTGGTCCCCTCCTCTAACATTTTCACCAACACCCTCTATACTTCCACACACGCCATCATAATACAATACGCAGAAGATTCCACTCTCATTTGCACATCTGACAACATGGTATACCTCCAAAATATAACTCAGGAAGCTTTAACAGCCACTAAAACATGGTTTTGTAACTCAACTCATGCTCAACCCAGAAAAGACCAGGTTAATACTTTTTTCACCAAATCCCTCTCTAGTGAAAAAAAAAAAGAAGTTATGTACTCACCATTATGTTCCAAGTGTGTTGTTCATCTCCGCCTTCAGTCTTACCAAGATGGGTTCAAATCTGATCTTCAGATCTGACTCGGCCTTTTATGTAAGCTCGAGGTTTTCCACTAGCTCGTGGCTAAACCCTATCCCAGCATGCCCTAGGAACTTCTCCCAGATCTTGTTTGCAGTCGTAATAATAAGAAAAAATTACTTTTATAATATCTCAGAATGCAGTCAAGAAGGTCAGAGAACAATGATGTCCCATTGTATCAACTCAGTCTTCCAGGAGTACAAATTGGCTGGGGGAAAGGAGGGTGGGATGTAAGAATGAAGGCGGAGATGGACAACACACATGGAACGTTATGCTGAGTACATAACTTCATGTGTTGTTGTGCAATCTCACCTTCATTCTTTCCAGGATGGGACAGTGTCCCTAGCACCATTTTTCTTGGGTGGCGCAAGGGAGAATATTCTTCAGAATCGTGGAGCCAAAAGAAGCCCTGTTCCTGGAGGCCAAATCGACTTTTTAATGAGTGATAAAGGTATGTGGTTTTGCCCATGTCGCTGCAGCACAAATGGTATCAATTGGTAGTCTAGCTAGAAAGGTGGAAGAGGTTCCAAAAGCTCTTGTAGAGTGAGCTTTAACCTTCTGGGGGAGATCTCTGCTTTGAGATTTACAGAAGTAGATTATGCAATCTGAAAGCTATTTTGATAGTGTCACTTTAGAAACTGAGGTACCTTTCTTTGAATCCGAGAAAGATATAAATACTTGGTCAGATTTTCTGAAGTTCTTAGTCCTGTGTAAATAGAAGTGTAATTGCCTATGCATATCTAGCTGAAGCAACATATATTCCGCCTTATTCTCGTAATTTGGGTAAAATACTGGAAGCTCTATAGATTGGTTCAAATTAGATTCTGAGCAAACTTTTAGCAAAAAGGAAGAGCTTGTTCTTAAGGATACCCTATCCTTGTGGAAAAGCAAATAGTGGGGCTTTATTGATAAGGCCTGTAGCTCTGACACCCTTCTGGCAGAGGTAACAGCTACCAAGAGAATAGTTTTCTATGTCAAAAACTTGAGTAAGCAATATGATGTTGGCTCAAAAGGGAGAAAAATTAAACTGGATAGGACAAAACTGAAGTCCCATGGTGCCAGGGGGTCTCTGATACAAGGTCGTAGTAATAGAGTACCTTGTAGGAACACTTTGCTCAGCCTATAAGACATTACATTGAGACAAGATTCACCAATATGGAAACAAGAAATCGCTGCTAGTTGGACTCTTATCGTAGCTGCAGCTGCACCCTCATCGAATAATTTTGCTAGAAACTCTAGAACGGAAGTGATTGGGGCAGTAAAGGGATAAATATAGTTATGAGAAGCCCATAAACAGAATCTTTTCCATTTGCTTCAATATATCTTTCTTGTTGACGCTTTATGAGAAGATATTGGTATATATTTAACTGATGACTAGAAGGTAAGAAACCTGGCTATGATTGGAATCAGAGCAGCCAAGCTGTCAATTTAAGGGTCTGAAAGAAACGGTGGAGCATTCCTGACACGCGAGTCAAAAGGTCTGGAACTGGGTCCAGAATGCAAGGCTCCTTGTGAAGATTAGGCCAGAGGAAGAACCAGATCAGATAGGAGTAGGCCAGTATGGGGTGATGAGAATTAAGTCCCTTCCCAAGCAACTGGCTTTCTGGAGAACTTTGGGTATCAAGGGAAAGGGAGGAAAAGCATAGAGGAGACCTGAGGGCCAATCGTGGACAAGTGCATCCCTTGATGACTCCCCAGAGGGGGGATAAAGGCAAAGCAGCTGGTACATTTGGCATTCATGGATGTTGCAAAGAGGTCGCAGCAAGGCTGGCCTCACTTGCGGAAAATCTTTTCTGCCACTTCCTGTTTTAGGGACCACTTGTGAGGCATAAGAATCGCTCTGCTGAGCCTGTCCGCTATCACGTTGGTTTTCCCAGGGATAACAGTTGCTATCAGAAAATGTTGGGAGGAGGTCGCCCATTGCCATACTCTCAGGGCCTCTTGACAAAGGGGATAAGATCTGTTTCCACCTTGTTTGTTTATGACATGTCTGTCTGTATTGCAATAATTCTCAGTGGAAGAGAGTCCTGGAATGTATGCAATGCTAGAAGCACTGCTCTCATCCCTAGCACACTGATGTGCAAATGGGCCTCTTGATCCTGCCAGGTGCCTTGGACAGTCTTTCTCAGATAATGCCCCCCCCCCCGACTCTATCTGAGAAGTGTCAGTGGTCACTGTGACCGATGATTGGGGAAAAACAAATGGTCGACCTAGCGACACCTGAGTGGAGTAAAGCCACCAACAAAGGTCTTTCATGCAAGTTTCTGTTATTATTTTGTGGGACATCGGTAATTCCTGCATCGACCACTGAGTGGACAGTAGTCACTGGAGAATTCTCATGTGTAGATGTGCTAATGGGACCAAAGTTATTGCTGCTGCCATGGTCCCCAAGACTTTCAGGACTAATCTTGCTTGAGCTTTATCTTTGCAGGAAGACTTGAGGTCTGGCGTTGAAGAACTTGGACTCTTTCTGGAGGAAGTCTGGCCATAATAATTGTTGAATCCAATTCTGCTCCTATAAATACTACATGTTGAGAAGGCAGAAAGGCAGACTTCTCATAGTTTATTGTAATTCCTAGGCAACAACAGAGCTGCAAGGTGGTGTTTCTTGCCTTTATTAGTAGATGCTTGGTGGTGGTGGTTAGGAGCCAGTCATCTGAGTATGGAAACACCCAGAATCCTAGGCATCTCAAGTGAGCCGCGACTACTGCCATACATTTGGTGAACACTCTGGTGGTTGTAGTGAGTCCAAAGGGCAGAGCTCAAAACTGGTAGAGACTGGCTCCCAGCCAAAAGCGCAGGTGTCTCCTGGATCACCTGTCCATTTTTATGTGGTAGTACGCATCCTGGAGATCAAGCACATTCACTTGTCTTGTCCCAGAAAAGGGAGTATCGACTACAGTGTTACCATCCAGAACTTGGGCTTTTATACTGATCTGTTTAGATTGCCAAGATCCAAAACTGGTCTCCAGTCCCCTGTCTTCTTTGGAACTAAAAAGAATCCTGAGCAAGTTCCAGATCCTATTTGGTCTGCGGGCACTGGTTGGATGACTTTTGTCTAGCAACTTTCGAATTTCTGGAGCTGCCTGATTTCTTTGACTGGGTGGAACATCTAGAATCTTTTTATGATTGGGGGGAGGGAATGGAGTAACCTCTGGATATGATGTTTTGCACCCATTTGTCTTTTATTTGTTGCCAGGTTTCTGGGTACAAAGATAAGCAACTCCCGGCTGCCTCCAGAGGTGGACAGGCAGCCCTCCTTTCAGGAGCACTGGAAGGGCTTACCCAAAGAAAGATTCTCTGTCGCTCTTATTCTGTGGACCCCCCCCCCCCCTGCCTAGTGGTCGGCATCTTTCAATACCACTTCCCCTTCTGCCCCTGGGGAAAGATTCACCACGTGTCCTAGAAACCTTCTGAGATTTTCGAAACCACATTTTTCCACTTCTTTTCTGACCTTTGGAATATGGTCTGTTAGGTAGGGAAAAATGGATTCCTACCGCAGACAGAATCTTTCCTTCCTGTTCACACTTGGCTAGTGTCTCTGAGGCCAAAGAGAGATAAGCCATTGAATGGGGCATTCAAAAAGGAAGATTTAAAGGTTCCGCAAAGTCACACAAACACATCCAGGAATGTCTCCTTAAGGAAATTCCTGAACCCACTGCTCTAATCGCTCCATCTGCTGCATAAGAGATCAGCCTCATGAAGGAGCTGACGACTGAATTTAAGGTAGAGAGCTGAGAGGAGACTATCTGCAACCCCATCAGCTACCAAACCTTGGAGAGCATCTCCTAGCTCTTTCAGGAGGTCTCTCTTTAATCTTGTAAAATGTGTAAGGCAGTTCAGCAATCTGATGGCAAAAGTCGCTGAAGAAAAAATGCACTTTCCATATCTGTCCATCATATGAGACTTTGGTGGATGAACAGAAGAAGATATGTCTGAGAGTTCCTTCTTGGTGGCTGCCGCTACCACCATAGCATGTACACTAGGACACCCTTGGTCAGAAAAATTTTGTCAGCTGGGGACTTAAGAAACATATCTGGCCTCCTGGGAACAGGTTCCACTGATTCTGGAGATTCCCACACCTTTCGAGAAACTAGGTCTATCAGTTTGTTGAAATGTGGAGAAACCCAAGTGGAGGAAGGTTGAGATCCAAAAGCCTTTAGGAGTACGGACTCCTCTGCTGAAGGGTTTGTGGGCTGCCAGCCACCTCTCTGTTTAAGTATTTCTAGGATGTCTCCAAAGGGGACCTTATCAGAAGGTGACCATGTGGGGGACCCCTCAGCTTCATCAAGGTCCATATCAGAAGTGATGGACTTTTGTGGGGAATCTAAATGTTTCCTCTTGCATAACTTCTTCTGAAGGACCTCCTCAGAGGGTTACTCTGGAGAGGTTTCAGAAGATTGGGGGGGTGCCCTGTGGGGCATCCTGAGGCCTAGGATTTCTGCGTCCCTGTGGAAGCAAGGATACAGAGGCAGACATTGGTGCTTTAGGGGGAAGAACATCCGGAGATGGCAGTGAAATTGTCTGTGGAGACAGTACTCTTCTCATTACCTCAAAGGTCCCCTGCCCCTGATCAGAGGAAATCCCTGGATCCAAAGAAGTCAAGGGAATTCCCAGAACCAAGGACGATGGGCCCGAGGCTGAGGTAGGAGCAGAGCTCACCCGAGCTGATGCCCCGAGATGCAAGACTGGATCCAACAACTGCCCAATCTGACTCACCACTCTGGACCCAACTGGAGAGCATCAGCACCTAGACTCGCCACTCTGGATCCAACTGGAGAGCATCAGCACCTAGACTCCTTAAGTTCCGATGGAGCCGAGAACATCAGAGCAATGGTTAAGCCCAAAGATGCTAATATAGGTCTCGGCTCTGAAGTTTCCACTAGTAAAAGTTCCGGACATTCAGACTCCGAAGTCGGAGAAAGTACAGTTTTGTACCTACCATAAATGTAGATGTCCGATAGGTATGCATCTGCAGTCCTCACATATGGGTTGTCATCAGCCGACGCCGGACCCAGACTTTGGAATCCGGCCGACCGAAGGGCTGCCTGAGGCAGGACAACCCATATGTGAGGACTGCAGATGCATCGTTGAAGGACATCGGATCGGAGGAGGAATTGGAGCAGAAGGGGAGGATGCAGTCGGATCAGAATCCCTCAAGGTTGGATCCGATAATAATTTGCCCAGCACTGGAGTTCTTAATAGCCTTTGTACCACTCAATCCACATCATTGTCAGACAGGCTCCAGTCCAGGGGGCTGGAGATTTAGAAGGCTGCAGAATGGGTGACGAGGGTCGGACAGAATGGCTCTGAATTTCAAATTCCTTTGGCGCCAAAACCAATTATGTTGGGGCTGATGACTTTTCGGATCTGGTGATCTTCAGATCTGAAGATGAAACTTTTGCCATTTTTTTAGATGGCTCTGATGGAACGCTAGAAGAAGATCTCTTCTCTGTTTTGTCAGACTTTGAGGAAGGAGACTTTTGTGATTTAGAAGAACCCGGATATTCTTGAATAACCTCTGAGAAGGGGGGGGATCTTTAACAATCCTCTCAATATAAACTTGTTCTTCCTCTCCAGGAGAGCTCTATGGTTAAAAGAATGGCAAAGAGACCAAGACTCCTGGAGATGGACAGCTCCCAGACAATAGACACAGATTGTGTGTGTGTCAGTCAATGACATTTTTTGTCCACAATCCTCGCATTTCTTAAAACCAGATGGTTTTGAATCCTTGGAAGATATTTTTGAAGGAAAAAAAATGTATATATTATTATTTTTTTTTTAACAACAAATGCTAACAAAAAGAGAAGGTTTTCAAAGGGAGGCACAGCCCTCTAAGTTAAACAGACTACGCGCAAAGGACGAAAGGGAAAAGAAAGGAGAAAGCCCTCTAACAAAAAAGAGCTAAGGGGGAGACAGTCCTCTAATTTTAATGAACTGTCAGAAACAACAGGATTTCAAATAGATATGAGAGAAAGAGCCCTCTAACTTAAACGGGCTATAGAAGTTTACGGAAAGCATGGGAGAGGGAGAATAAGGCCCAATGAAAGATGACGGCCAACCAGCAGGAAAAACACACAAAAGAGGCAGAGTATACTATTTAGCACAACAAACTACAACTATGTAACCCTAGTATAACAAATACAGCAAAGATTTAAACAGTGAGAGGTAAATAAAGATTATACTTAGCCAGAGCTAGCAGAACAAGCACCTGATCTTCTTTCGTGGCAAACGAGATCTGGGAGACATTCCTAGGTCATGCTGGAATAAAGTTTAGCAATGAGCTAGTGGAAGACCTTGAGCTTGCATATTAGGCCGAGTCGGATCAGGGGATCAGATCCAAACACATCCTAGTAAGAATGAAGGCAAGATCTGACAACACATCAAAATTTAAAGTCAAGTCCTCTCTCTTGATAAAACAACCACTGAAGTCACTTCTCATACTAAACTACTAGGGGTGATACTGGATGATAATCTAACATTTAACCTGCATATACAAAATTGCATAAAAAAAAATTATCAAAACTAGGGATGCTATACACAGCCAAAAACTTTCTCACTGATGCAACTAAAACTGCACTTGGCACTTCTTATCTCTTCTCCATTCTTCTTTATGGTGCTCCCATCCTTAGCGACCTCCAGGCTTCACAAAAATTAAAACTTGAACAATACTATAACAAAGTTGTTAAATTTGCAGCACATTCAGAACCCACCACTGTGTAGTACTGAATAGCCTAAATTGGTTAGAACCATCACATCAACTAACATGCACACAACGTCTTACTACCTATAAAAATATCCAGCATCTATCGGACTGTCCAGCACTAAAACATATTTGACACAACTATGCTCCCAGTTGGTCACTGAGATCCAGTGACCAAAAACTCCTGTCTACAGACCTAGCAAATCTGTTTGGCATTGTCTATACTTGTACACGGTTGCTAAGGCCTGGGACTCCTTACCCATATCCATCAGGTCTATACCCTCCCTCGTATCTTTCAAAACCACTCTGAAAGACTTCCTAGCTAAAATATGGCTTTGTTCTTGCTCAAACCCAGGATAAACTATATCCCTAAATGTGAACAAGTACCTTTTTCATTCCTTACACCTCCTTGCTCTCTGTTTTTCACTTACTTCCTTACTATCTAATTCTCTTCCCTGACTTTCTCTCTAAATATATCATAAGCCTGTCTTTCCCTCACTTCATACTGCAATTCCTGTTTGTATTAGACTAACCTACATTTAATTTCTTTACAAACTGTCTAAAATTTCTCTAAATAAAAACTGATTGTCATATACCTTGTATCGATTCTTAGCCAAAATTTTTATATTATGTCTAATTTGTTATAATTATTTAAACTGCATATGTTTTTTATTTTTGAAGATTGTATAACTTGTTCTTCTTTTGGCTTTTCCCGGTAAGGGGTCGCCGCAGCGGAACTCCAGTCCACTGATTGGCAGTAGATTTTCATGGTGCCGAGGTGCCAGCCCAACGCCCAACCTTCAACAAAGGCACGCCCATTCACGCATGTCTTTCGAACGCCACCCGACCGCGGAGAGAACATGCAGACTCCACAGAGAAGGCGCTCCAGCCGAGAATCGAATGGGAGAACCTCTTGCTGTGAGGCGAATATGCTACCGCTGCACCACTGTTTTTAAAATGTTTTGTAATAATTTGGAGCTTTCTCATCAGGCCTCTGCTGAAAACGGGCTTCTACCCAGTCAGACTTTCCCGGTAATCAAATATCAATAAATAAATAGACATAATACTGAAGTCACATTCTGTGTAGAAGAATACATAGGTGCTGCATGAGAAGATAAAAGGATATTTTGAACAGTCTGGCATAGAAAACCATTTATTGTTTAATGAAATGGTTTTGGCTGTACAATGGTTTGGATGAAATCATATTCAGAGTTCCTGTTTTTGACAAGTAGAAAAAAAATGTGAACAAAAATGTTGGTAATGAAGTGGAAAAAGGCAAACTTGTAATCAATTGTATTGTGCTGGGACTAATTGAAAACTTAGAATGTGACAACTGGAATTAAATGTAGAAATAACTAACCACAGATGAATAAAAGAATGGTTCACCATACATACAGATTGCAGTCTGTGTTACAAGATTCACTTATTTTTATCAATAAAGCATGTTTCTTGTAAAAAAAAAAAAAGTATAACAATAATTCAAACTATAGACAAATTACATTACATTCATTGCCATCAAAATAAGAGTAGGAAGGGGTTTAACAGAACTTTCAGAAAAAGAAAAAAAAAATTCTCAGAACACCCTTCTAAAACGTGTCAGTAACTATTAGGATGTGAAATAACTTAGACCAGATGAATAAACAAAATGAAAAAGAAGTGATATAACCCTGCTCTTTATATTCAACATATTATAAATGGATAACACACTAACAGCCTTCAGTACACAAATTGTTCAGCTGAACACTTATGGACAGCACTTTGCATTTAGACACTACAACCTTATCAAAAAGCACAAGCTTACCTGAAGTTTAGGATAAGCTGCAGGATCCTTCAGGTATGGCTCTTGAAGCTGAACATATTGCCGGCAAAGTTCTGTAGGACAATCTAATGCAATCTAAATAAAAACAGTAATAATGATAAATGGATGCAACATCAACTGGTGGCCAACAATCACAGTACACTGCTCTTTCCTGTCTGAAAATGTTGCCAGTCTATAACCATATTTAGCTCTGTCTACCAGCACAACTAAACCAGAATGTTGATTCCTCTCTGGCATTCCTTCATTTCTTTTCCCTGTCTTTAATCTGTGATTTCAGATTGCAGGGATAAAGACTAGGCAACCAGTTGACAACAGTCATCATGCCATTATTGGAGCACCTAAATTCCCGGAGGACAATGTAAACCACTGCTGGAACAGAAGTTTAGGGTTACACAGGACTAAACTTCAGCCTGCTAAATAGCACATGAGAAACAGCATAGAAAGCTAGCATCAAGTGACTGTACTGGTACAGCTTTAACAGATGTCAAACAGAGAAAAAGAAAAGTATGCCACCCTGCATCATAAGAACAACAAAGTACATGATAATAAGGCTCCAGCTCAAATAATGGATTTGGTTAGGAGAGTCATAACAAAAAACAAAAGGGTATACAGAAACATAAAAATGATTATGTGGAAGTCACAAAAAAGGCAAATACCTCTATGAAGGCCAAACAGACCTACAAAAAGTAGTCCGAGAGGGAAATGTACAGACAAATTAACCGTTTTATAGATTTACTATAGAATGTGGGTAGACACAACTAGACATCAGAGTACTGGAAAATGGAGGCAAAATACTATGAGATCATTCGGTATAAGGTCTTCACCTCTGTATTTACAATGGAGAATGAAGGCAGGGCACCAGCCTGGAAGGTTAAATAGGGATGGATGGAGACAAATTGGGGAATGAACAGGAAAAAAGGAACTCTTTTATACTGTAGACAGGAGTCTATATTAGAAGATTGAAAGAGCTGAACAGCGAACGATGACAACGTTGAAAAGACCAGACCTCGAAGTGCTTTTTGTCAGATCGTGGTACAGTGAAGATTGGAATATTTGCCTTTCCTCACTGTAGTGCGATCTCGGAGTTGGTATATATATTTAGCGGGGGCAGCCCCCACAATAGCAAGTTCGAGGTCAGATCTTTTCGATGTTGTAGCATTCGCTATTCAGATCTTTCGGTCTTCTAATATAGACCTGTAGGCAGCCATATAAAGTGCCTCACTGAGTACTTAAAATGTTGTCAGTAATGCTTGCCAAACTACTGGCTAAACTATATCATTTCTATAAAATGCAGTGATGCCATTTGACTGAAGAATGGCATCAGTGGTACCCTGACACAAAGCTGAGTGGTTACTAAAGGCCTGTTAATCTTACCTCTGTGCAGAAAGAGTCACAGAAATGTTCTGCAAGGCAAGATGGGAAGTTCCACAATGCTATTGGTTTTAAGAGTTCAGGAACAGTAAAACTGCATACAGCAGAGACTTTGCTAGCCCCACCTTAATCCAGTTCTGTGACTGGGACTGATAAATGAAATCTTGTGATGTTGTATATTTGCATTAAAGCAAGATCTACAGCAAACTGACTAAAAGGAGGTTGGCATAGATGATAACTGGTTATAGGGTCAGGGTCCAAGACAGTGAGGCAGACATAAAACTGGTAAAGATATCAAAATCAGAGAGTAGTACCAAAAAGGTAAGACATACGGGAAAAGGACAGTGGGGTATCATAGAGCTCATTGCTGGGACATTTGTGTTAGGCCTCACACATCCTGCTGAGACTAAGCTAGGAGCAATGGCTTCGGGTGATCATAATGGAACAAGTGTGGAGCACATATACACCCTACAAGATAATACTAAGAAGCACAGCATTAAAGTATAATTTAGCTAAACCTTTTGTTATTATGATTAAATGAGAAGTCGGTGGTGAACTATTTCATAACTTGACCTGGCAGGAAAGCTAAAAATATGGCCAATACATTATGCAAATAGTAGTAGTGCAGTGGAATACAACATGGTAAATTATAAAGTTACACCAGAAAATTCTGAACTTAAGCCAACAAATGACCATAACATGGTAAGAATGGAAAAACTGAAATGTTTTCGGATGGTGGAACCTTCCACCTATTTGAAACCAGCCATACCCCTACCGTAGGTATCTGCAGCAAGCATTTTTATTCATTCCTCTTCTTCTCTTGTCTCACAGACAATCACAGTTTTTGCCACTTGCTCTTCAGATGACTTTCCAACTATTACAGTAGTGATGTTCGGTGGAGAAACTCTAGCTGATCTCAAATACTATTCATGGCGAGATAAGTAAAGTCAGCTTGCTGCTATATAATGACTGTAAGGACTACGAAGCGGAGACCGTGAAGACAATGAAATTACATGCAGATGCTACTGGAAAACTAAAAAAAATGACCTGCAAGAGAAATACAAATCTGTGTAGACTTAGTTGGAAAAATGAAAGGAAGGGAAAGAAAGTGGCCATAGAAAGAATGCTCAAATTATTGGAGCACCTAAAAAAGGGCAAGACTGAATGTCCTATGTGAAAGGAAAGTTGGTGGAATGGACTGGTTTACACACTTGGCAGATGAAGGCCAAGCAGGCTCAATCACATACTGTTTGCATTAGCACAACTAAGAACAAATGTCCATTGCATATTCTGATTTGATTTGAGACTTAAAGATAAGGCTTTGTTATTGATGTGGAAGCACAGGAAACTGATTAAAGTTGGTGATTAGCAAGTGTTTTTGGTAATGACTACCGCTCGTATACAAGGATAGACAGCATACGGCTTCTGCTTGCAATGATAGGCTGCAGAAAGAGAAAGCTTACATTTGTATTGTATTACCTGGCAGTGTTTCAATGTTGTTCTTCTCCAAACAGGATTCAAGACACTTCACTGATGTGAAGAAAGCCTTAAGAATGATGAAAGAGTAAATATCAAAAGATGGAAAGGAAGTGAGCTAAACAGAGAATGCTGCAGGGAGAGGACAAGGATCCAAAAGAAATAAGGAAGTGCTGCTTGCAGCATTCAGAAACCTAAACAATTTAGTAGATGTGTGTGAAAGAAAGATATGGGAACTTTTAACACAGCTATGCTGCAAAACGGTCGGTAGTTGCACTAGCAGGAATTGTAAGTATTATCCTAGTAATTGCATATTTCTGTAAAGATCCTAGCGACTATATGCAGGGGATATTGATATTACCTAAGTATATGGTAATTTAGCTATAACTGGGAATCCTGGTTAACCTGGTAGCGTGTGTGTGTGTGCACGAGTTACCTAGTATATTTAGTTGACTCAATCTAGCTGGACTAAGTATGGAATCTGTGTAAAACACTCTAGCTGTGTTTAGAGATTAAGCGACCAGTGCTTTTGCTCATTTGCTGTCTATTTTTACAAACTGAAACATGGTTTATATGCTCGCTGGAGCATTACATTTCAACTGAGGCCATAACAGCGTAGCATTTTACGGCGTCTGCTCACTGTGACACACAACTTGTTTGTTTAGATAACATAAGTCTGTACAGTTCTTGTTAAATGATTAAGTTACGAAAGTGGTACTAATAGGAGTGCTGTAAATAAGTAATAGAGCATTTTATCTCTGTTCTCAAAGCTGAAATATAACGTTCTCTAACGCTATACATAGCCTATAGATGTGAGATATTTAACTGATGCGTAGGCATGCTCTATGATTATTTAGCCTGGAATCGAGTTTGTAACTGTCTTGAGTCTCTGCTGTATAGATTTTCAGTTAACAACGACAAATCCTGATGTATGTACATGTGTTGTTTTATCTCCATCCAGGTGCTAACCATTTTGTTCGCCTCTAGCGAACATAAGCAAGTCCCCAACTAAGAATATATCGCTCCCTCCAAGCAACAAGTACAACAAAACTACGGCGCACAGTAGGAATAAAATAGCCCCTCACAGAAGAACATTTGAAAAGGTCTTAAACTTAATTAACAACAACTCCAATATTAATTGTAAACCAATCTTTAGAACTACTAGTATACTGGGTTCAGAACGCGGCAGTATTCATCCACGCTAAACCCCCAGGAACAACCCCCATTGTAACTACTACTACTGCTAAAAATTGAAAGTCCCTGTAAATTCTAAACTTAAAATTGTAAGAGGCTGGTGTTAAACCACAGGAAAAATTTGGAGAAATTACCATCTTGTCGTTTGACTTGTTACTTGCCACTAAATAGTAGGGAGCTGGATAAACCCCGCTCCGCTCGCCCTCGCTACGCTCGGGCTCGCTCCGCGCCCCTCCCTGCCCCCAAATCCCACCCGCCCCCAGTACAGCTAAATTTATACCTAACAAACCACACCCCCACTTCTCTTCTCTAGCCAATCAATCCGACCTTAAAATCCCCACCCACTTCTCTCCCAATTTCTTCTAGCTAACCCTCTTATATCTTAACAATTTATACAATCAATCCCAAATAGAAAATGAAGGCAACAACAACCATTACAAGTAAGCCAATGCTAATAATTCTATCCTGTACTCTACTACTTATTATCAAACTATATCTAATAACTAGATATGAAGACCAGGGCCTATCAGGTTTTTTCTACCCCAGAGGCCAAACTAGTACCAACTCATCCCGAAGCCATAATAAACCTAACACATTCCATCTGCCCAGTAAAATATACCACCCCAATCACCATAACCCCCTGCAAATTAAACAAAAGCACCCCAAATACAAACATGAATTCAAACTACTTCTGAAGCTTATGAGACTACGAGACTATCTAAAAAAAAATACAACCATAGATGGGGATATCCATCCCAACCCAGGCCCCACAGCCACACAAATTGCTAACAGTCTACCAGCTACCCAACCAAACTCTCTTCAAATATACCACTTAAACATAAGAAGTATAAATAATAAGATACATAACTTGCATGCCCTAATAGCAATGTACCACCCGGATATAATGTGTCTAACTGAAACCTGGCTAAAACAAGGGACCAAAGACAATGAGATAATGCCACCAAGCTTTAATATATATAGAGCAGATCGTACTACAAAAAAAGGAGGCGGCATTGCGGTGCTCTATAAGAGCACACTGGATGTCACTATTAACTCTCCTCAACCACCCCAGATCTCGAATGCTGAAATACTTGCACTAAAACTACAAATAAACAAAGACAAAAGTATTAATCTAATTGTGATCTATATTCCCCCCGGGAATAACTCTGACACCCTAGAACATATCCTCAGCTGGCTATCAATTAACTATCCTCAAGAAACCATTATTCTAGGAGATGTCAATATAGACTGGAAGCAATGCTCCTCAGAAGTCAACCCTACCCACATCAACTTACAGGGATACAGTCAGTTAGTATCTTCCCCCACCAGAGTAGGTAATAATAATCAAAAAGAGAGCATCCTAGACTGGATACTCATCAACAGTCATACCCAAACATATATGGCCGGGACCCTTCCAAACGATCTTAGCGACCACCTCATTACCTATATTATGAAAAAGAAGATAATAAACTCCACCCTGCCTATGTATAGGCCAGTCAGAAATAAGAGGCACTTTGACCACACTAAATTCCTGTTGGAACTTAAATCCTTTAACTGGGCACCCCTTAAGCATCTCCCCCTAGAGGAGGCTGTACATCTTTTTAATAGGACATTCCTAGCTATACTTGAGGCCCACGGCCAAATAACATCAATCAGAATAAAACAAATGTTGCACCCTGGTTAACAAAAATACTATAGCACTAATAAAAGTAGAAACAAAACATGGAACACCTGGCGTAAACGAAATCAACCCCAGACCGCATAAAATTTCAACAACTTAGAAACGAGACCAAAAAGCAACTCTATCTGATAAAAACTACTATTGCCAACTCCAAAATAAACACCAAAACAACCCTCAAAAATTCTGGACAGGATTAAATAATCTACTCCACCCAGGTAAATCCTCTACCCCTACCCCAAAAACACTAAGTGACAAAACACCTGAAGACGTAGCAAATTCCTTTAACAATTTCTTTACTGATACTATACAATCCTTAGCTAACCAACTACCATCCACCAACTCCAGTAAAGCGGAAAACTTACAAAAGTCACAATCGACCTTCAAATTCCAACCTGTCCCTACTGCAAATATATGTTCCTTACTGAAGAAACTTAAGCCAACCACTCTCTCTGCAGACCTTCTCCCTGCTGAATACTTGCAAATAGCAGCAGATGTCATAGCATATTCTATCTCAATACTAATCAATAGAACCATAGCAGAATCCACTATCCCATCTATATGGAAAGTATCCCATGTCATTCCCCTCCATAAAGGAGGCCTATCAACTGAACTATCAAATTATAGGCCCATAGCTATACTGTCACCATTGGCCAAAATCATGGAGAAATGTATACACAAACAACTCCTTCACTACCTTACCATGAACAAATTACTAACGGATACACAACACGGTTTTAGACCCCACCATAGTACAACCACTGCACTTCTCTCTTTCACCGATACTATCAATCACTATCGAAATGACAAAAAAATATCTTCAGCACTATTTCTTGACCTATCGAAGGCCTTCGATATGGTGAACCACCAGCTACTACATCAAACACTAGAAAATCTCCAACTAGACAAATTAGCTCTAGATTGGTTTCATGGTTATCTCTCTGATAGGAAACAAGCCGTACTTTGGCATTCTAAACTTTCCAACCTCCTACCTAATACCATAGGAGTGCCCCAAGGATCCATATTGGGGCCTCTTCTGTTTACTATCTTCATAAATGACCTGTATAAAGCCATCCCTGAAGCAACCTGCATTCAATATGCAGATGACTCGACATTAGTCTGTGCTGATACTAATCCTGACAACCTATTATCCAAAACCCAAGCATGTTTCAGGACAGTAGAAAACTGGCTATTAGGACGTAAATTGATCCTTAATCCAAACAAAACCAAATTACTACTCTTTCAACCCAATCAAAAGTCCACACCTATATCATTTTCTATCCAATCCAAAAATGGGACTGTCATCTCTCCAGACTCCTATACCAAACTATTAGGAGTTTGCATAGATAACAGACTTAGATTTGATATCCATATTAATCAGACCATCAAAACCGTTAACAAAAAACTTGGGTCTTTATACCGGATCAAATCTTTTCTAACTCCAATAGCGAAAGTAACTATGGCCCGCTCACATCTTCTCTCTTCCCTCCTATATGCCTCCCCTATACTCACTAATCTCAAAACAACGGAACTAAACAAACTAACACGCTGCTATAATCAAATTGCCAGATTTGCAACGGAAATGCCCTATAGAACACACCATTGTGTCAACCTAAGAAAATTAGGCTGGCTAGAATTCACCAACCTCCTACAGCAGACCCAACTTATGGAAGCATTTAAAATCCTGAACCAACAGGACAAAACTCCAGCCCTGAATAACTTAATAAGACCCTATAACAATCTCAGTAGTTTGCGTTCCTCTAATAAGCTTCTAGTTCAAACAGTCAAAGCAAACAATGTAGGTGGGGATTCACTTTTTAGCAATGCCATTGGCAAAATATGGAACTCTCTCCCTACTAGCCTTTCTTTCACTTCCTCCCTATCTGTTTTCAAAAAAAGGTTAAATCAACATCTAAAGTTAAATTGGCTCTGCCAGTGCTCAAGTCCTGACTAATCCTCTCTCATACAAGTATAGAAACTTCCCTAGATTCAGCCCCTCGCTCTCACTTCTTCCTCTCTCCTCTTAACTGAAATGGATAGTCTGGATGGAGTATCAGTATACCAGAAGCAGTATTAATAGTTATGTATCCTATATATTGTTTAAGATCAACGTAATTTACTGTACTAAATCTCCTCTATAGCATTTTTCAAGTGTAGGAAACGTATTTGTTTTGTTTTGTTTTGTACCATAGTTCTATGCATTGTCTATTTTTTACCTCGATCTACTATATCTATGCATTATATTCTCTCACTGTGGAGCTTTTCTCCCCGGGCCTCCGCTGAAAATGGACATGTATCCAGTCGGACTTTCCCGGTCAACAAATGTAAAATAAAAATAAAATAAAATAAATAAAATAAAATAATAAAACCATAAAGCTATAAGCAGTATTAGAAAAAATGCTGGGTAACTAAAGGAAAAAGGGTCTTGGTGTATTTACAGGATTGCTGAAACCACCTCACCTGTTGAGTAAATCATATGTAATAAGCACATAACTGAGAATGTTTGCTTTTCAGTTTGGATAGTGCATTCTATATGACTTGCGGGATGGGGAATAGTTCTCAACTCTTGGGAGAAGAGTATTGTAACCTGGAGTTTGAACGGCTTAACCAAATCCAGTTAAAAATATTTACTTATTAAAGAGAGGTTAAACCATGGATAGTAGCTCTGTAAGAGACATATTTGGAAAACAAACAACAAGATTCATTACTCAGATACTGGACATAGGTTCATGGGTAGGTACTAGGCTATTGGCCCTAGGGCCAATATAAGCCTTGCCAAACGGTACCCTGGCTTTTGCCACCCAAGAAAATTATTTTCCTGTGCCCCTGTCAAGCAGAGCCACAGAAGTGATCCCCGGGTGAATTTCCTATCTCCCATCCAATCATTAAGATTTTTCTTGAAGAGTGCTAATGAGGAACTTTGTTTGATACAGATAGGTAGTTTGTTCCAGAGTATGGGAAGTCTCTGGGACAGGAATCTATCCCTCCAGCATGTTCTGTTTATTGTAGTGACAAGGTTTAGGTCCCTAGAGCATGTAACTCGGAGGGATTGGGATTTCTTTACGTGGAGCATGTCCAACAGCTCTGGGTTTGACACAGCTTTGTATGTTAGGCAGAGCTCACCTCTGAGTAGGTGATATGTGACAGAGTAAAGCTGGAGTTTTTTTGAGATGATCTGCGTAGGGCATCTGTTTGAGGCAGGCAATCCTCTCTGTGAAGTATTTCTGTGGCCTTTCCAGTTGTTGTGGATGTCTTATGAGGTACATACCAAAAGAGGTGTTGTACTCTATAGTGGGTCTAATCAGTGATGAGCAGAGGGGAACAATGACCTCTTTTTTCCTGGATGAGAAACCTTTTGTGATGAGGTGTGCCACGTAGAAGGATTTCCTGACTACTGTGGCGATGTGATTATCAAAGGAGAGACTACTGTCCACCTGTGTCCCAAGGTCTCATCACACTTTCCGTGTTAAGTAGACTACCGCCCATGTGGTAGTTCATGGGTACAGAGTTTTTACCAAAAGGGATGACAATGCACTTTTTGGCACTATGCTTGAGGCCATGGCTTTGAAACCAGGCATCTGTCTCAGTGAGGCCCTTTTGTAGGATGTCCACATCTTTAGGAGTTTTGATTATGGCTCCTAGTTTGCAGTTATCTGCGAACTTTATTAGCCAAAGACCTTCTCTGTTAGCCTGTACTTCAGAGAAGTAGATACCAAACAGGAGAGGACCTAGGACTGAACCCTGTGGTACTCCACTTGCCACTGGTCTGAAGTTGGATTTAGAGTCTGCTACCTTCACAGTGTGGGTTCTGTCAGCGAGCCATTTGGCAACCCATCTTGTGACATACGGATTTATACCTAGTTTAGTGAGTTTATCTATAATTCCAGAGTGGGGGATGGTGTTGAAAGCCTTGGCGAGATCTAGATAGGCTGTGTGAACCACGTTACCCTTATCTATGGCTTTGGGTGACCACTTCAAAGAAGTCTATCAGGTTTAGGAGACATGATCTGCCTTTTACAAACCTGAACTATGTAGGGTTCAGAGTTTGGAGATTACCAATGTCATTGTTTATAAGTTCCATGATGATACATTCCATAGCCTTGTAGACCAGGCTCGTCAGGCTAATGGGGCGGTAGTTCCTGGGGTCCGTGGTGGCTCCCCCTTTGTAGAGTGGGATAATCGTTGCTGTGCACCATTCAGTGGGCACAAAGCCTGAGGTAAGGCTATGACTGAACATGATACTTAGGTGGGGTACCAGTTCGTTCTGTAGTTCATGTAGAGCGCAGCCTGGGATGTTGTCAGGTCCCATGTATGCTGTGTTCTTGGCTTTGGAGAGTGTGTTTTTTACCTGTGCAGCCATGATTACAGGAACTTTGCATTCTTCTGGTATAGAGATGGGCCCTTTAGGGGATGAGAGAGGGGTAAAGTTAGCACTGAACCTATCTGCCAGGATGTTGGCAATATCAGTTGGTTCTGTATATTTAGTGCCATTGTGCTGTAACTCAGAGCAGATCTGAGTGCTGCCATTTAGATTTTTGACATAGCTATAGAATGCTTTGTGGTTGTGTTTAGAATCAGTGGCGATTTTGATTTCGTAACTAGCTTTGGAAGATTTTATGAGGGATCTCAGCTTCTTACTGAGGCTGACCACGAAGTTCCTCCAGTCAAGGGATTTTACGCTTTTTTGCAACAGTTTCTTTCTTCTGTTTTAGAGTTTGTTTATAGCAGGGGACCACCAGATTGGCTTCCTTTTTTTGGAGGATAGCATCTTGGTTCTGTTAGGGATTGCACGATCCATGCACTTGTGTAAGTGCTTATAAAGCGCAACTGTATAGGATTCAGCAGTCGTACCTCTACTGTCAGTCAGCATGGGTGTCGTAAAGTTTGCCACTTCTGTCTTAAGAAGCATGACGTTGGCTTTGGAGAAATTTTTTTACGGTGGTTTCCCTAATGGGGGGTGGGGGTGGGAAGTGGATGTCTAGGGTGATTTGCTTGTGGTCGGATCTGACCAACGAGGAACTGACCTCTGGTGTGGAACACCGGTCGCCCATGTTGGTAATGACCAGGTCAGGGATATTGCTGCCCCTGGTGGGGGTGTGGATAAGTTGATCCAAGGCATTGGAATTTATGAATTCCAGAAAACGTTGAGCACAACAGTTGGTACATGAGTAGTTTTCCCAGTTAATGGTGGGGTAGTTGAAATCGCCCATTATTACGGGTTAGGTTGTACCTTAATATTTTCCAGTGTATCAAGAAATGAGGAGCGGGAATCCTGGGGCATGGTGGGGGATCTGTAGCAAGCTACAATTTGGATTGCGGCCTTGCCCAGAGTTGGTTGCACTTGGATAAACTCGGATGCATTATGCTGAGCAACTAGCCTGGAGGTGTGTAAATCCTTAATGAATATGGACACGCCTCCGCCTTTAGTGCTTCGGTCCAGGTTAGGTGGCTGAAAGGTGTGGTATGAATTATAGCCTGGTAATGCAGGGGTGCTCTCTGGAGCCTTGAACCAGGTCTCTGCCACTGCACAGATGTCGATGTTCTCCACTTTAAGGAGTGCCTTGAGTGAGTGCATTTTGAGGTTTAGACTTCTAGCATTAAGTAGCATTACCCTCAGATTTTGCTTGCTTGTACCTGTTAAGGTGGTGAATTTGTCATTTGAATCTTGCCTAAAAAAGGCACTATAGTGGTGGCAAGAGCCTTAGCCAGTATCCGGAATCCCAAGGGAGACAGGTGCAGGCCATCTCTGGCAAAGCATCGTGGTTTATCGATCATGTCATCCCAGGCAGACAGATACTGGATCCCCTTAGAATGACACCAGAAACTTAGCCAATTGTTGAAGTCAATCATTTTTTATCCTTGTACTGTGGTATCATTCTGGGTGATGGCAGGATGCTACTCAGGGCTAGGGACATACCTACCTGGGATACAACATCGGACAGCTCCTCCATGTCTCTTTTCATGTAGTCCAGGGAGGTATGTCTAAGGTCATTCACACCAACATGGACAATGACAGAGTCATATTTGTACTTGCTGTGGAGTGACCTGAGTGCATGCGTTATGTGGCGGATCCTGGCACCTGACAGGCAGCTGACAGTATCTTTCTCCTTGTTTAGCCTGGTGAGTGGAACATCAGTGTGCCTGACTATAGAGTCATCTATGACTAGAGTGTGTTGGGTACGTTGTTATGCCATATGGGCTGTGGTTGAGGGGCACACTGAGTTTGTGGGCTATGTGTCATTTAGGTTGTGTTGGGGGTGCAGGTTGCTTGCGTTTCTGCTTTGGAGGTCCCTGTTGCTTGGGTAGATTTTTTTTGAGAGGCTCTGCGAATGTAGGGGTTGTTTTGTATTTCTGTGTGTGTGTTTTGGTGGTGTAGGTTTTGAGGGACTATGTGATGAGTGTGGTGTGGTGCAAGTGTTTACCTTCTCCTCTTGACTGTCTACTCCAGTCTTGGGTGAAGAGAGCTTTGCTTCCAGTTTGGCTATATAAGTGCATCTCTCACAGGTTGTAGTGTTGTGTGGTAGGAGGAGAGAGTTGTCTGTGTACATGAGGCAATTGCTGCATTGCCCCAAGATAAGTAGTCGTCTCTTCTTTTCAAGCGGCTAAGAAGAGTGGGTTTATATTACTGATGTCAAGGCCCCAACCTCTTCCACCTGAAGATTTGTTAGCAAATGCTATAATCATTATGTGAAGGTGAACAACTGCATGGGTGCAGCCATGGTGACAATAAAAAGGGTCTACATCCTTTCTGGAACTATGGAGGGGGTTGATAAAGAGTATAATAGCATTCCAGGATTCTAACTGCATTATCTATATTTACAGACTGGAATGCTGTGACCAGTTTAACAACAGAGGTTAGAGAAGGCCCTAAAATGTCATTAGTTCCCTGGCTGGGTAATATGGAGGTGGTTAAATGGCTTACTTCAGTTTCTAATATTGCTAAACTCTGCATAATATACATATTACTCACCTAGGTATAAGTCATGATCCCAAACAGGTAAGATAAATAGAACAACTGAATATGTTTACTTAGTTTAATAGATTAAAGTGTATTCAACAGTGGTTTCTGACCATGCTTACCTAGAATGTAATATGGAAACGATAGTACCTTAAAGTTTAGAGAAGCACTGAAGGTTTTCTACTTGGTTTTTGAAGTCTGAAACATTTGTTGATTGGTGTAAGGTGTAATGAACACGTACTACAGTCTCATTATCTGCACTGCATATGCAAATTTGTGTGTGACAATACATGCTTTTAAATCTACACTGCTGACACCAAATACAGGAGAGATGGCTTTCTTTAAAAAAGTGTATGGCAAGTGTGCACTGCTACCCCTGAGAACAGCCAAAACCTGCCATATCCGAATAAGCTTTATGCTGTACGGCTACAGATTAAAGTTATAATCACTGACT